>NW_028270155.1:59655883-59970394 GCF_037043375.1 Chiloscyllium plagiosum | reverse complement strand
ATATAACGTCAGGAGCACCTGATGTGAGAAGCTGCAAGCACCTAGATTGCACCACAAACAAGCCTGTGCAGGAAATAATATTTTGCACACATTAACGTGGGGTGTGTTACCTGTATGCACAGAGTGGGCTCAAAGTACTTGGCACACAGACAAAAGGTGTAACCTGCTTACCTATCAGAAATGTGTCTTTCAACTTGTAGTCACATGTTGTGGCACTGTTGACCTTTGTGTGAAATACTTTATAACCAAGGTCGAAAGTGTGTCTATAGATTTTGTTGCCTCAGCACAATTAAGCTGTGAACCTGTTCATGTGGCCCCAACAGTTCTTCCTTCTTTTTCGCATGCTTTATTTCCTTTGCACAGTTACTTCCTTGAACTCGAATAAAATGTGATAATAAATAAACACTATTAAAGAACAGTAATGTTGATTCTACATCGCAGGATATGCTTTCCATGAAATAAATGTTAAATTCCATACCGGATTATATGCAGAAAATAAAATAAAGTGAGGGAAAGGGAGGTTAATGAATAGACATTTTTTTTAAAAAAAACCAACAGACTGAAAAAGTTATGATAACATTTGATTTTGTGGCATCTCCATCAAAAATTAAAATCTGAACAAAAGAGATTCTGCAACTTTGTAAATTTTATGCCTCAATGTGGATCTGACCCCCAACACCATGACCTCCACCACATCTAAACAAACAAGCAATTCTGGAATCCAACCTAACCAGAAAGGGAAATGAAGTCTGAGTAACTGGCACCTTACCCACAGCAGGCCACTCTAAGCAACTGAGACAATTACTGTGCCCAACCCCACTCCCCAACTCCAAAAAAGGAGTGCATGTTTCTATGGTAATGTACATATTCGTGTGCAGGATAACGATGGATGTCGCCATGCCTTGGACTGTTACATCTAAATCCAGTTATCATGTTTCTCTAACAGACAGTTGGTTACTCATTGTGACTTTGCAAATTCAACTTGTTTAGTTCTATAGGATGTTGGTTGTCTGCAATTGCTCTCTTAGAGGCTAAACAACTTTATTAGGCTGCTGCTGCTCTGAGTGCCTTGCATCCCTACTTTTTCCTTAACTTAGAGTAAGGTTCTCTCACTCTCTATAATGCAATAAACTCTTTATTTAGACTATATGTTATACTGAATGCAGCTCTCCAGCACAGAAATTCTCTTTTGCCCCTCTTATTGTCTCAATCACTTGTTTCTCTTTCTTGTGCTGTGCTGATGTCAGAATAGCATCACCATTTACATTGTCATCATTGAAGTATTGCTATCCAATTGTACTATAATAGGGCCACCAACTTTCATTCCATCACATACCTGACCAGGAATTTATCCTTCTCTCACACCTGTAATCAAATTCTGGAATGGGATTTAATTCTAGAGTTTATGGCTCAGAGGCAAGGATAATATCCACTGCAATACCTCCATTCTGCAGCTATCAAAGGTATTTTTTCAGTACAAGAGAGGTTATTCAAAAGTAATTGAGACCAGTCATATATTTTTAAAAATTGCTTACTTTGGAATGAACAAGACCTAAGTTTTAGTTTTGAGTATTTCAGTGAAATACCATTATTGTCTAGATCGTGGGGAAGTAGGGCATCTTTAACAGCAACTTTCAGGTTTCCATGTTTATCTGTGCATGCATGAGTACCAGAAATCGCTGTCCAATTAAGTGTTTAACAACGGCAATATCAGAAAACATCATCATTTATTTATTGCAATATCCAGGGTATATGGGTGGTTAGAATAATGGCAAATGAAATTTGATGCAGATGACTGGAAGGAAAAGAAACTACCATAAGACATAGGAGCAGAATAGGCCATTCAGCCCATTAGGTCAACTCTACCATTCAATGTGATCGCGGCTGATCTGATAATCCTCAACTCCGCTTCCCTTCCATTTTCCACATTATCTTCGATTTCCTTGCTTAATGACCCAGCCTCTATACCCTCTGTGGTGAAGTACCTCTCTCACAGGGAGATACAAATGTACCTCCCTGTGAGAGAAGAAACTCCTCCCTATCTCTGTCTTAAAGGGGTGGCCCCACATTCAGAAGTTATGTCCTCTGATTCTAAACTCTCCTTCAAAGAGAAACAACATTTCCACATCCTTCCCTGTCAAATTCCGTAAGAATCTTGTACATTTCAAAGAAGCCATCTCTCATCCTTCTAAACTTCAATGAGTACATGCCCAACCTACTCAATCTCTTATAAAACAGTCCCTCCACAGCAGTCTAATGGGCCTTCTTTAGACTGCCTCCAATGCCAGGTTATCTGTCCTGAGATAAGGGGAATAAAAACTGTTGATATAATTCCAGCTGTGGTCTCACTAGTGCCTTGTCTAATTTTAGCAAAATTGCCCTACTTCCAAATTCCACGTCATTTGAAATATTGGGCAATATTCTATTTGCCTTCTCTATTATCTGCTGGACTTGAATGCTAGCTTTTTGTAATTTTGCATGAAGACTCACAGATCCCTCTGTTCTGTAGCAGTCTGAAGTGTACCGTGTGCAATTTTGCCATCATATCATAAAAAGTACAGAGATACTAAAGAAAATATGGAGAAGATATACAAAGGGATATATGAATATCCATATCAGAAAAGGTTTGACAGACTGAGTCTCTTTCTCTTGAAAGATTTAAGCCGAGCAGTGCCCTAATAAAGGCCTTTCAAATTATGAAAGATCTTGACAGAGCGAATGTAGAGACAATGTTTTGTCTTGTTGGGAACCAAAAGCTATTAACATAAGGTCATCACCAAGTAACATGAGGAAATTCAAAATTGTGGTGAGAATGTGGAGTGTTCTACCAGAGGCACTGGTCAATGTGAATAGTATAGGTGCATTTAAGGGGAAAACAGACAAGCATATGAGTGAGAAGGGACTAGAGTCATAGAGATGTACAGTACAGAAACTTCAGTTGAACTTGTCCATGCTGATGAGATTTGCCAGCACCTGGCCTGTATCCCTCTAAAACCCTTCCTATTCATATTTCCACCGATATATCTTTTAAATGTTGTACTTCCTCTGGCAGTTCATTCCATACACACACCACCCTCTGCATGAAAACGTTACCCCTTCAGTTCCTTTCATATGTTTCCCCTCTCATCCTAAATCAATGCCTTTTAGTTCTGGAATCCCCCACCCCAGGGAAAAGACTTTGTCTACTTACCCTATCCATGCCCCTTATGATTTTATAAATCTCTATAAGGTCACCCCTCAGCTTCTGATGCTCCAGGGAAAACAGCCCCAGCCTATTCAGCCTTTCCCTGTAATTCAAACCCTCCAACCCTGGCAACACCCTTGTAAATCTTTTTTGAACCCTTTCAAGTTTCACAACATCCTTCCTATAAGAGGGAGACCAGAATTGTACACTGGATAGTTAACATAATAGATTTAAATGAGGAAAATTGGGACAAGACTTGAGTGGAACATAGGCAGCAGCACAAGGCTTGTTGGGTTCAATGAGTTATTTCTGTATTGTACACTGTAAGTAAAGTTCCTCTTCACACGGGATGATAGAATGGACAACAAGACGTGTCTTTGGGGGAAGTGGAGATTTTTTCTGGATTCTCATGGAGTTCAATGATTCAAATGACCATTCTCATCCATAACTGCCTTGTGAAATGTCACAGGTAAATTCCATCTTATTCTGCTTTGGCTGGATTTACGAATATTCCCAGTAAGGGTCTCTGATAGCAATCACGGATTACTTTGATTAATGGTTTCCTCTCCTTAGCCCAGAGTGCAAAGACTATCCTATTACTGTCCAAGTGAAAATGAACTGACTCATCACAGACTGACAATTGGACAAAAAAGAGCAATGTGAACGGTCATGTAATCTGAATCGGGGAGATATGCTTTGACAGGTTAATTGCCTAATAAAGGATGACTGTGCCAGAAATGCGTGTTTTTGCTGATTCAAAACCCAGCCCTGCTTTAATGCAGTAATTTCTGCCAGCCATAGTGATAATGCTACACCCTGCAAATATTCACTTTCAATGTCAAATGTCATATTTATGTTACACCCAGAAATAAATTATTGCTTTGGATATTTTGGTACTGTTTTAGCTGGGAGAGAGGAACTGCAGATGTTGGAGATCAGAGTCAAAAAGTGTGGTGCTGGAAAAGCATGGCCAGTCAGGCAGCATCCAAGGTGCACGAGAGTCAGCTTTACGAGTATAAGCAACTTTCCAGATGAAGGGCTTATGCTCGAATTGTCGACTCTCCTGCTCCTCAGATGCTGCCTGACCAGCTGTGCTTTTCCAGCACCACACCTTTTGACTGTAATTTAGGTGCTAAAATTGTCAAATCTCATTCCTGTTTCCAAACTCATCTATAACTGAGATTCTTACTGCCTCTCTAGTATCCAGTGAGATATCACTCCAACAACTCTGCACTCTTTAATATCTGTCCTCTTGTATATTTCTACAATTGATAGTTATATCTGTAGGTATTGGATCATAATCTTTGAAACACAGTCCTTAAATCACTCCATCTCTGGACTTAGCTGTGCTCTTTAAGATACTTTGTAAAACCTTTTTCTTTGACTTACCTTGTGTTACCCTAAGTGGTTTGGTATTAAATCTGATTTAATATTGCTCTTGCGAAGCACCTCGGGTATTTTTACTCAATTAAAAGTGTCATGTAACTGCAAGTTGCGGGCTGCTGCTGAAAAAAGGAGATTAATTCCTGTCAAAAACTGGAATCAGAACCAGACATTGTTTGTAGGTGCTCAAGTGTACTTGTGATCACTTGTCTCCCTGGACTATATTCGTTGCTTTAAAGCATGGCCTGTTATCACTACTTATGACAACATCCATAAACCAAAGATTTTGCATGAAATGAACTTTTGGGAGTGTTGGTGGGAGCCTCACCCTAGTGGACACAGGTGCAAAATTTGTCATTAAGGTGCTAATCTTTTGTACATCACCCTTCATTTTCAAACTTAAATCCTGCCATTGATGGTTTTCATGACACCATGATTGTACGAAAGTTGATAGGTGCCACTGTCCACTTCAACATGCTGAAATCCACAGTTGGTCAGGATCGGTTATGTGTGTGTCCAAGTTGTTTCCTGAAATCAATGGATGAGAGGTCAAATTTGGCTTGGCAAAACTGTTAAGTTGCAAGAGCTAGGAGAAGAATAAATTGAAGTGTTATCTTCGAGAATGGTCTGTAAAGGACACAAGGTGCTGAAACAGAACGATGTCACTGAAGTTCTCAACATCACACATAAACTTGTGAAAAGTATTGAAAATGTTAGTGAGTATTTTCCAATGTGGAAGATAAAAGCAAATGATCTAGACAATGACAAGTATGTAGTTTTAGTTAATGTAGGACAACTCAGAGGAAGACAATGATCAGGCAGCAACAAACTAGAGACATCTCCAAAAGTGAAGCTGAGCATTCCAGACTGAGTAGTAGGATTTATTACATCAAGCACTAAGCCATGGACAACCAGTGTTGTGAGCCTGCATGTCCCTCACATAGGGATAACCATAATATTGTATTTACTAATGATGTGCAGAATGTAAACAGTAGCAATAGTGAATATCTTTTTTAAAAAAACCTGACACACACATACACAAAATTAACATACAATTTCTATGTTATTTCTGAACAGCTGAGCAATCCTATCTGTGGTCAATTTCATTGCAGATTTTGCACCTCACACTGTTCAAGCTCCACAGAACACCTCTTCCAGTGGATGACACCAGGTGGCACTTTGGTTTTAAAACATAATCTCATGAAATGTTGCTTGATTGTGCAGGCTTGGTGTATTAGCCATTGGAAATGCAGGGTTACAGGAGGAGGGTGGAGGGGTGGCTGGATCTGGGTGGCATGTTCTTCGGAGGGTCGGTGTGGACTTAATCGGCCAAATGATCTGCTTCCACACTGTAGGGATTCAATGATCGGGATGTAACCCATTCCCTAAACATCCAGATCTCTTTAGAACTATCATTTATTCAGTAATATGAATGAGACTACCATACCACAATGAAATAGGCTTTGTTTTCAGATACAAAAGGGTCACTTCAAAAGCAATACATTCACATGATTGAGTGTTGCCTGCAATGTAGACCGAGATGCCGGTGAAGAGCAATCAATTTGATGAAATGTGCTCTATGTTTTGCCACGTTGCTCCTGATGAAGGTCACATCTTCAAAATGGAATGCTCAGGATCCCCAGAAACTCGAAATAGTTGCTGCAAAGGCCCAATGGGGTAAAGCTACCATTTAAGGCCCTCCCACATTAGTACAATGATGGACTCAAACCCATGGATAAAGCTCTCAAGTTCTATGGACCAGAGAACATTAAGCGTGAAATGTAACTACTGTATCTTGTAAATGTAACATGTAATTTTAAGGGTAGCATGGCACCATAATGTTGCAAGCATTATGTTGAAAGGAAATGAACTATCACACACTTTATGTAATATCAGATTTGAATTATTAGTCATTGCACTTTTACAAGGTTAATGAATGGAGTATCTTTCTTCTGAGTTGCTTGACTGGACATTATGAATGATTGTGCTTTAATACACTAAAGTGTTTGAATTGATGCGTTACATCAGCATGCAATAGTTGACAGCAATTTTGCATCTGCGTCACAAAATTCCAGGTTCAAATCTCACTCCTGGATCTCCACAAGAATTCAGGTTGACACTCCAGAGCTGAAGAAGTGCCACACTGTCAAAGGTGCTATCTTTTGAATGATAAACTGATGCCTGCACTGGCTGTTTGAGAGAATGTAAAAGATTCAATGCCCTTATTTCAAAGGAGAACAGAGGAATTGTCCATGGCCGATATTTAATCTTCAAGAACGCAAAACAGATTGACTGGTCACTATGATATTGCTGCTTGTGAGAGCTTGCTGAATGCAAATTGCCTATAGTTCTAAAGTGCTATGAGACATGCAAGTGCTTTATGAATGCAAGTCTTTCTTTTCCTTTCTTTTAGTTGTCCCATGTTTTGCATGATTATTTCTTAATGTAACACCCAACTCATTGTATAAAAATAATTTGAACTATTTGAAAACTTAATTATGAAACTGTAAATGATTAACTAACAAGAGTCTTCATGCTGAACTATATTTAAAAGGCAACAGTTGATTCAAATAATGATTATTTAATCCCAATTAATTATGTGTTGACATCAAATTGCCAAAGAGGATTTTCTAAATAATCTCTTAATACTACAGCAATTTTACAAATTTCTGCCTTCTCCATGAATTTTCACTAGGAGGAAACATTCTTTGAGAGTTCACTGGTATTGAGAATTCAGATGTGAACAATCCATTCACTCATTTCCAATCAAGAAAATAATTATTGGAAGAAATGTTGACCCAGCCAGCAATGCCCATAAGCCATGATTTTTTTTTTTAAGTCGAGGCATTCACTCTATCATTCCCCAATTGCTCCATCAGCATATGGTTCAAACTCTTTAACTAGATATCAGTGGATGGTAAGAAGTGATTTCAAGTCTACTTTTATGCAATGTCACCTGTTTGGATTTGAAATTCTTCCTTCCATGGTACAGTGAGTTCACTAATAACCCTCATCAAAGTAACAGATTGGCACTTATCAACCCAGAAGAGACAGCTCATTTTATTCACAGATAAAAGTAAAATGAACATTTCAAAATTAAATCTTACATTTTAACTAGTTCATATCTGCACACAACTCATCAGGATTTAGATACCGAGGACATGGAGCTCAGGAAATACCCTATTAATATATTTATTCTCAGTCAAATGCTGAATCCTGAATAAGGCTGTCATACATCGTGACTACTAACAATTCTGATATGACATTTAGCGATATGTCCACAGAAATGTTCTGCCTCATTTTCCTGCAACCTAGTGATTTTCTGAACCTCCACAAACACGGACATAAAACAAAACAATCCACACCCTTATTGGTTACATGTCGACAGGTTAAAACCATGCCAGTCATTATATGTTACATTTAGCAGTGTTTACTGTGTAAGTACTTGAATATGTATGATGCTAATAAAGTTTTTTATTGCACACATATTTGAACAAGTTTGATGTTGGTTTTTGAAGTGAGTGTTGAATATTTGGTGCAGAAAGAATTTACAACAGTTACAACACTTTCAAATTAATGTAAAAACAAAATTAGAAACTTAATGCTACCAGCCTTCACACAATGAAAGATTCTGAGGTTTGAGGAGAGCTTTCAGACTGTGAACTATATCAAGAAATGAATATTTATTCTCCATTCCTCTGCATCATTATTTTCCTGATTGGAAATGAATGAAAGGATGGTTCACACCTGAATTTGCAATACCAGTGAACCATTCTCAAAGAATATTTCCCAAAGGTGAAAATTCATGGACAAAGCAGGAATTTGTAAAGTTGTTTTGTAATTTTAAAAAATTAGAAAAGTCCTCCTTTGAAGTTTGACATCAACACAAATAATTCATGGGGATTAAGTAATCATTATTTGAACTAACTTTTGATTTTATTAAATTAAATGGTTCACTGTTGACTTCTGCTCTATTTTAGTAATTGGTGTTCTAATAGTAGATATCCAATGCATTGACACTAAGTCCACAATCCAATTGCTCATAGAGATAGTGGTTCAGCTTCCTTAAATCTAAATCTAAAATAAGTTTTGATTTATTTCACCCTACTTCAGTCTGAATCGTTAATGTGCCAGAGCAGCTCTGTTATTCACTAAATAGAAACATGTGGAAAGATAGAGGTAGCTTCTCTCTCCCATACTTGCGACTTCAAGCAACAGTTACTTCAATACTGAAGGGCCTCTTATCAGTACTCCACCTTTGAAAACTCACCCACATCTCCCCCTCCACCCTTCCAATCCCCCACTTCCTTTTCTAGGTTTCAATGGTGCACTTGGCCAGTAATTGGCCAATCCATCTAAGGTTGTGTCAGTGGATTGTTAACACGGTGCAGGTTTGATCCTGACTTTGGGATCCTGTACCAGAAGGAAGATTCTGGCAAATGACAGCTATTCCCAAACTACTCCCCTTTCTGGTTTGAGCTTGAAACGGTAAGAACATACGTGCAAACATTAGAGTTTGCAGCAGGAGTAGGCAATTTGGCCGGTAGGGGTCTCTGGCCATTGAATAAAGCATACCTGATCTGGTTGTTCACACAACTCTACAGCTACACCTTCCTGAAAATCTTGGATTTCCTTGTTAGTCAAGAATTATTTGCGCCCCAAACTAAAAATATTCAAAAACGCTTCTTCCGCTGCTATCTGCGGAAGAGAAGCCAATAGACTCCTAAATCAGAAAAAAAGACTCTTCCTCTTTGCCTTAATTTGAACAGTCCTAATTGTTAACTGCACTCTGCTTCTAGAATCGCCCTCAAAGGCAAGCATCCTTTCAGCATCCACACAGTCAAGTCTCTTGAGGATCTTTGAATAAAATCACTCTCATTCTTCTCAACTGATGAAGACTCAACTTGCCCAAACCGGCCTGAGAAATTAACCCTCTTGCCCAGGAAGAGATTGAGTGATCCATCTCTGCAATGCTTCAGAGTAATAAAGTCACATCTTAAATGGGCGTGGGGGTAGGAAGCTAAGCAGCACAGTACCTGAGCTTTGTTCTCACGTGAATACTATTTTAAGAAAAGCAAATGCAAGCATACCATGAAATAATTTACTTCACCGTTCCCCACAATGGGCTCCATTGCCAATTACTTTAAACTTGAGGAGAAAGTGAGGTCTGCAGATGCTGGAGATCAGAGCTGAAAATGTGTTGCTGGAAAAGCGCAGCAGGTCAGGCAGCATCCAGGGAACAGGAGAATCGACGTTTCAGGCCTAAGCCCTTCTTCAGGAAACAGGAGAATCGACGTTTCGGGCATAAGCCCTTCTTCAGGAAGGGCTTATGCCTGAAATGTCGATTCTCCAATTACTTTAAACTTGTCCACTAGATGGCAAAGTTAGTCCACAACCACCTGATGAAGGAGCCATATTGTGGGGATAACTGAGACGTGGCTTCAAGTCGACAGGGCCTGGGAAATGAATATTCAAGGATACACGTGCTATCGTAAGGACAGACTGACGGGCAGAGGGGGTGGGGTGGCCATGTTGGTAAGGGATGATATTCAGTCCCTTGCGCGGGGGGACATAGAATCAAGGGATGTAGAGTCAGTGTGGATAGAGCTGAGAAATTCTAAGGGTTAAAAAGACCCTCTTGGGAGTTATCTACAGGCCCCCAAACAGTAGTCTGGATGTCAGATGTAAGTGGAATCAGGAGCTGAAATTGGCCTGTCGCAAAGATATTACTACAGTTGTTATGGGGATTTCAACATGCAGGTAGACTGGGAGTGTCAGGATGGTATTGGACCTCAAGGCAGAGACTTTGTGGAATGCCTCTGAGATGGATTCTTAGAACAGCTGGTGCTGGAGCCTATCAGGGAGAAGGCAATTCTGGATCTGGTATTGTGCAATGAAACAGAATTGATCAGGGACATCGAAGTGAAGGAGCCATTGGGAAGTAGTGACCATAATACAATAAGCTTCAATCTGCAATTTGAGAGGGAGAGGGTACAATCGGAAGTGACAATATTTCTGTTGAATAAAGGGAACTATGGAGCTATGAGGGAGGAGCTGGCCAAAGTTCAATGGTGCAATACCTTAGCAGGAATGACAGTGGAGGAATAATGGCAGATATTTCTGTGTATAATGCAGAAGATGCAGGATCAGTTCATTCCTAAAAGAAAGAAAGATTCTAGGAGGAGGCATAGGTGGCCATGGCTGACGAGGGAAGTTAAGAAACATATAAAGTTAAAAGAGAAAATTGATAACATAGCAAAGATAAGTGGGAAAACGGAGGACTGGGAAGCTTTTAAAGAACAACAGAGGATTACTGAGAAGGAAATACGCAGAGAAAAAATGAAGTACGAAGGTAAACTGGCCAAAAATATAAAGGAGGATAGTAAAAGCTTTTTAGGTATGTGAAAGGCAAAAAAATGGTTAAGACTAAAATTGGGCCCTTAAAGACAGAGGAGAAAGTGAGGACTGCAGATGCTGGAGATCAGAGCTGAAAATGTGTTGCTGGAAAAGCGCAGCAGGTCAGGCAGCATCCAAGGAGCAGGAGAATCGACGTTTCGGGCATGAGCCCTTCTTCAGGAATGAGGAAAGTGTGTCCAGCAGGCTAAGATAAAAGGTAGGGAGGAGGGAGTTGGGGGAGGGCGTTGGAAATGCGATAGGTGGAAGGAGGTCGAGGTGAGGGTGATAGGTCGGAATGGGGGTGAGGGCGGAGAGGTCAGAAAGAAGATTGCAGGTTAGGAAGGCGGTGCTGAGTTTGAGGTTGGGACTGAGACAAGGTGGGGGGAGGGGAAATGAGGAAACTGGAGATATCTGAGTTCATCCCTTGGAAGAGCACCTCATCTTCTGCCTAGGAACCCTCCAACCACAAGGGATGAACTCAGATTTCTCCAGTTTCCTCATTCTCCTGCTCATTGGATGCTGCCTGACCTGCTGCACTTTTCCAGCAACACATTTTCAGTTCACCCTTGAAGACAGAAACAGGGGAATGTATTACGGGGAACAAAGAAATGGCAGATGCATTGAATTGGTACTTCAGATCTGTGTTCACTGGGGAAGACACAAGCAATCTCCCGGAGGTAACAGTGGCTGAAGGACCTGAACTGAAGGGAATTTATATTTGCAAGGAATTGGTGTTGGAGAGACTGTTAGGTCTGAAGGTTGATAAGTCCCCGGGGCCTAATGGTCTACATCCCAGGGTACTGAAGGAGGTGGCTCGAGAAATCGTGGATGCGTTGGTGAATATTTTCCAGAGTTCAATAGATTCGGGATCAGTTCCTGCAGATTGGAGGGTGGCTAATGTTGTACCACTTTTTAAGAAAGGTGGGAGAGAGAAAGCAGGAAATTATAGACCAGTTAGTCTGATCTCAGTGGTGGGAAAGATGCTGGAGTCTATTATAAAGGATGAAATTACGACACGTCTGGATAGCAGTAACAGGATAGGTCAGAGTCAGCATGGATTTATGAAGGGAAAATCATGCTTGACTACTCTTCTGGAATTTTTTGAGGATGTAACTCTGAAGATGGATGAGGGAGATCCAGTAGATGTAGTGTACCTGGACTTGCAGAAAGCTTTTGATAAAGTCCCACATAGGAGGTTAGTGAGCAAAATTAGGGCACATGGTATTGGGGGCAGAGTACTAACTTGGATTGAACGTTGGTTGGCTATTAGGAAACAAAGAGTAGTGATAAATGGCTCCATTTCGGAATGGCCAGGCAGTGACCAGTGGGGTACCACAGGGATCAGTACTGGGACCGCAGCTTTTTACAATATATATTAATGATATAGAAGATGGTATTCATAATAACATTAGCAAATTTGCTGATGATACTAAGCTGGGTGGCAGGGTGAAATGTGAGGAGGATGTTAGGAAATTACAGGGCGACCTGGACAGGTTAGGTGAGTGGGCAGATGCATGGCAGATGCATTTTAATGTGAATAAATGTATGGTTATCCACTTTGGTGGCAAGAACAGGAAGGCAGATTACTACCTAAATGGAATCAATTTAGGTAAAGGGACAGTACAAAGAGGTCTGGGTGTTCTTGTACACCAGTCAATGAAGGTAAGCATGCAGGTACAGCAGGTAGTGAAGAAGGCTCATAGCATGCTGGCCTTCATAACAAGAGGGATTGAGTATAGAAGCAAAGAGGTTCTTCTGCAGCTGTACAGGGTCTTGGTGAGACCACACCTGGAGTATTGTGTGCAGCTCTGGTCTCCAAATTTGAGGAAAGACATTCTGGCTATTGAGTAGGTTCACGAGGTCAATTCCTGGAATGGCGGGACTACCTTAAGCTGAAAGACTGGAGTGACTGGGCTAGTATACCCTTGAGTTTAGAAGACTGAGAGGGGATCTGATTGAGACATATAAGATTATTAAAGGATTGGACACTCTGGAGGCAGGAAACATGTTTCCGCTGATGGGTGAGTGCCGAACCAGAGGACCCAGCTTAAAAATACGGGGTAGACCATTTAGGACAGAGATGAGGAGAAACTTCTTCACCCAGAGAGTGGTGGCTGTGTGGAATGCTCTGCCCCAGAAGGCAGTGGAGGCCCAGTCTTGCCTCAGGCGACTGACTGTGTGGAGTTTGCACATTCTCCCCGTGTCTGCGTGGGTTTCCTCCGGGTGCTCCGGTTTCCTCCCACAGTCCAAAAGATGTGCAGGTCAGGTGAATTGACCATGCTAAATTGTCCGTAGTGTTAGGTAAGGAGTAAATGTAGGGGTATGGGTGGTTTGCGCTTCAGCGGTTCGGTGTGGACTTGTTGGGCCGAAGGGCCTGTTTCCACACTGTAAAGTAATCTAATCTAAAAAAAGAGTTGGATAGAGCTCTCAAGGATAGTGGAATCAAGGGCTATGGAGATAAGGCAGGAACAGGATACTGATGAAGGATGATCAGCCATTATCATATTGAATGGTGGTGCAGGCTCGAAGGGCAAAATGGCCTACTCCTGCACCTATTGTCTATTGTCTATTGATAGCTCGCGTGCTTCCAATTAAACCTGTAGGGCTATAACCTGGCCTTGTGTGAATTTTAAGTTTGGCACCTTCAAATCATGACTCGATGGCAATGCTTCTAACAGGAATCATGGTGTGCAAGTTCCTTAATACGGTAAGCGCTTCCTCCTCATTAGGTAAAATACAATTAATACAGCTTGCGTGACACTTGTCATAGAATATTAAGATGTTTAATTTGATCCTGATACAAAAAAGATAATTTCGAAATCAGCACATGCTGTTAAGATTAGTTCACGTAGACCTGAAATCATTCAAATCATGCGCAGCGAATATGCAGCTTGGGGAATACAGTACAAATGGACAATCTTTCAGAGACTGTGTCTGAAGAGCGTGTTGTTCAGGAGCAGCAGGTACATTTCTCAGAGGTATTCACTTTACACACACAGCCATTGGCACAGTTGGTGCATGCTGCAGGACAGCAAGAGCAGCAACCTGAGAGGAGAGGACAAAGACACAAATCACTCACAATCAATTCGTTCACTGAAAGCTCCCACAGCCTCCCATGACAGCACACAGCTCCTCCCTCACAAACCCGTCTGTCTCCCATCTCCCAGTCACCCCCCTGAAGAGGCTCAGCAGCACATCCCAGTGAGAGACAGTTTGAGGGAAGATGTTCCTGTCACTATCTCCACAACACGGTTTCTAATGAGAAGTCGAGAAGATCAGCGCTTTCCGATGGGAACCTCAGACGTTGCTTTAAGCAGCAGCTTCTGGTCTGAAGATTCTTCTGATTGGACATTGTAGAAATCGGATGGCAATTCAATCCGGTGTAATCCCGGATCATGTATGTGTCTGTGGTGTCCCTGTGTGAGTTGTGCCCAGGACTATGTGTCACACCAATAGAACGGGAGCAGTTTGAAAGCCTGTCCCAGTGACTCACTTTTCTGGCAGCGTCCAGCTTTGCTGGTGGCACATTGACAGTTGGAGCATCTGCAGGTGTTTTCACAGGAGCAGGATCCTGAAAAGAGGAAAAACACAGAGAGTGAGTGGTGTGCACCGCCCAGCAATGGCCCCAGGCACGGGCTGGGCACGGGGCCCGGCTCTTTGTGCCATTGCCCTGGGCTGCAGTGAGTTGAAGAAGCAGCCTGGCCCCCCTGCAATGCTGCTGGCTCCCAGTCAGACTGAGGTCCCGCACTGGGACACTGTGCTGAAAGCACTGCACCAAGCCCCACTCACCATCCAGGCACACACAGGGCTTCGGGTCCGACATCTCACCAACTTCTTCTGCAGCTTCGAGCCGGCTCCAATCCGCGCTTCTCGACCTTGTGCCGTTTGCTGAAGCCGAGCCGAGCTTTATGAGCTTGTGATGGGAGGCGAACCGGCTGCAAAACCGGGCAACGGGCGGCTCGGCGCTACCTGAATGCACACGGCCCTTCGGAGTGAGTCAGCGGCTGGAGGTTTGAATTGCAGCCGCTTCCTTCATTCACAACACGGCCCGAAGGGATTTCTCAATCAGTGTCATATAGAGATCCTGTGATGGGAAATATTTGGAGAGTGAGTGAAACCACACTGCAGGGCTCAGGGTAGACATGGTCTGCACTCTGTCCATCGCCTCACTTATCATTTCCTTTCTCCCAGATGAAATACTTTTACGATTTAAAATGAATTAGTTTCACAAGATTTCTGGGCTAATAAGAGGTTGAATTGATTGGTTATGAAAAAAAAATGAAAGAACATACAAACAAAGAGAATCGAAATATAGGACAAATTATCAGTATCTGAGCTGTGTCTGTGTTGGAGGCGATGTGTCTCACAACCAACATACAGGAGTGGGTCAGTCTTTGCTGCTTGTCCACCTTTCTGTGTGTAAAAGGGATCCGGAACCTCCCCAACTATTAACAGAGACAGGGCTCGGGGGTGGGGTCTGTATTTTACGCACTGTCTTCTCTGTCTTTGGACTGTCTTATGTACATGTCATTGTCACTGTTTTATGAGTGAAAGTGGATTTGAGGTTTGTCCACATTTCCCTGAAAACTGGTTGACCGGGAGGGTTTGGGGCCTGGCTTTGCCATTCCTCTCCCTTGTAAAATTGCTGTTATCTCCGTTTACATCTGGTAGTGGTGACTGTTTTGTAAACTGTGGATTGTTTTATAAACTAAAAAAAGGAAAAGAAAAACAGAGTCCGGGTGAATGATGGAAACCTCGACAAATCGATTTCGTCCATTGTATCATTCCCAGCTCTGTGTGTCCCTGTTCTTTGGTTTCACTTAATTGTCACGTGTCTGCCCATTTCCCCCTTCTCCTTTTCTGAGCCGTTTATTATCTCCCTCATTGCTCACTACTTCCTGATCTCCCATTCCTGAGCAAACCTGGAGACCTCCCTCAAGTTGGGATTAGTACCAGAGGATGGGAGAATTGCAAAATTACCCCCTTGTTCAAAAAGGGTATGCCCAGCAATTACAGACCAATCAGTTCAACTTTGGACGTGTGGAAACTTCTGGTAATAACAATTTGCGATAAAATTAATACGAATATGGACAAATATCAGTTAATCAGGTCGAGTCAGAATTGCACCCTGTGGGAAGGTGATGCTTAACTAACTTGGTGCAATTTTATAAAGACATAAAAGAGAGGGTTGCTATGGTTAATGCAATCAATAACATGTACAAGAACACAGTGGTTAGCACTGCTGCGTCACAGCGCCAGAGACCAGGGTTCAATTCCCGCCTCAGGCAACTGTCAGTGTGGTGTTTGCACATTCTCCCCATGTCTGTGTGGGTTTCCTCCAGGTGCTCTGGTTCCCTCCCACCGTCCAAAAATGTGCAGGTCAGGTAAATTGGCCATGCTAAATTGCCCGTAGTGTTAGGTGAAGGGGTAAATGTAGGGGACTGGGTCTGGGTGGGTTGCTCTTCGGAGGGTCGGTGTGGACTTGTTGTGCCGAAGAGCCTGTCTCCTACATTCCAGTCAATCTGTGCCCAAATGGCCAGCTCTCCCTCTATTCCATGTGATCTAACCATGTTAAACAGTCGACAATGCAGAACCTTTTTGAATATCTTGATGAAGTCCATATTGACAGTATCCACTGCCTTGCCTTCATTAATCTTTTTTGTCACTTCTTCAAAAAACTCAATCGTTATTGAGTCACGATTTCCCACAAACAAAGCCAAGTTAATGACGCTTCATCATTCCTTGCCTTTCTAAGTACATGCAAAACCTGCCTCTTAGAAAGACCTCCAACAACTTTCCCACCACTGACACCAGGCTCACCAGTCTACAGTTCCCTGACATTTCCTTACCACCTTTCTTCAATAATGGTACCACACAAGCCAACCTCCAATCTCCAGCTCCTCACTTATAGCTAGTGATGATACATATATCTCAGCAAGGGGCTCAGGAGTCACTTCCCTAACTTCCCACAAAGTTCTGGAGTGCACCTGAGCAGGTCCTGGGAATTTATTTATGGATTTTAAGAAGTCCAGTGCTTCATCTGCAACATGAACATTTTTCAAGGATTCAAGATTTCCTTGTAAACGTTCTCTACCTTCCATATCCTTCCCCACACTAAATACGAATGTGAAGTGTTCTTCTAACATTTCACCCATCTTTTGCGGTTCCACCCACAACCAGCCTTGTTGATCTTTAAAGGGCTGCATTTACACACTAGTTACTCATTTGGCATTAATGTAATTGTAGAATCTTATTGGATTCTCCTTTAGCCTATTTTACAAAGCTATCTCTCATGTTCTCTTTTTGCGCTCCTGGTTTCCCTCTTGAGTCTACTCCTCCTTCCCTTATGCTCCTGTCTATATCTATCACATGTCTCCTTATTTCTTGACCAGGCCTCAATTTTGCTAGTTCTCCAGCATTCCCTACACCTTGAGCTTCATTCTAACAGTAACATACTGTGCCTGGATTTTCATTACCTCATTTTTCAAGGCCTCCCACTTCCCAGCCGTCCTGCGAATATCCGCCCCAATCAAATTCTGAAAGCTCTTGCTGAACACCATAGCATTGGCTCTCTTCCAATTTCGAACTTAAACTTTCAGATCAGGTTAACGATTTTCCTTAACTATTTTAAAACTAATACAATCATGATGACTGGCCACAAAGCTCTCCCCCACTGACACCTCAGTCACTTGCCTATGAGCATGTGATAAGGTAGGAATGGTGTCGAGTCCAGGAATAGGGAGATTACATTAATCCTGTATAAAACACCAGTCACAAAGCAGCTGGAGTGTTGTCTTCAGTTTAGAAGATAGATTGGAAATGGTGAGACAGTCTGTGGGGAAACTGTGGAAAGCATGGCCACAGACGTCTGTCGAGGGCAAGTCGTTGAGTGTCTCTGAGAGAAACAGATTTTTGACGAACAAAGTGCTTGAAGGATATGGGGAGAAGGCAGGAGAATAGACACACAGCCATTGGCACAGTTGGTGCATGCTGCAGGACAGCAAGAGCAGCAACCTGAGAGGAGAGGACAAAGACACAAAACACTCACAATCCATTATCCAGATATTTTGGCACAGTGTTTTAGCCCAAAGCATCGATTCTCCTGCTCCTTTGATGCTGCCTGACCTGCTGCACTTTTCCAGCAACACATTTTTCAACAATGTTTTAGCTGCCAATATTGTCAAATTCTATTCTTGTTTTAAAACTCATCAGTAACTGAGATTCTTATTGCCTCTCTAGCATCCACTAAGATAACACTCTAACAACTCTGCACTCTTTAATATCTGTCCTCTCATATATTTCTGCAATTGATGGTCATATCTATGGCTGTCAGACCATAATCTTTCAAACTTGATCCTTAAATCTTTCCATCTGTCGATTTATTTGTACTCTTTAAGATACTTGTTCGTTGGCTTGCCTTTATGCTACCCTAGGTAGTTTGGTGTTTGTTTGATGTCACTCCTGTGAAGTACATTTGGCATTTTACTCAATGTAAACTGTGATGTAATTGCAAGTTGTGGACACTACTGAGAAAAGGAGATTAATTCTTGTCAGAAAACAGAATCAGAACGAGAAATTGTTTGTAGTGCTCAAGTTTACTTGTGATTGATCACTTGTCTCCCTGGACTGTATAGTTGCTTTCATGCATTATCTGTTATCACTACATTTGACAACATCAATAAACTGAAGATATCATATGAAATTAACGTTTGGGCATGGGGGAACATCACCCCAGTGGACACAGGTGCAAAATTTGTCATTGAGGTGCCAATCCAACTTACATCACCCTTTATTTTCAAATGTAAGTTGATGGTCATGACACCATGATTTTATGAAAGTTGTAAGATGCCACTGCCCAACTCAACGTGCTGAAACTGCAGTTGGTCAGGATCGGTTATGTGTGTGTAAGTTACTCCTTGAAATCATTGGTTGAGAGGTCAGATTTGGCTTGCCAAAACTGGAATATTGCAAGAACTTGAAGATGCATAAGTTAAACGGTATTATCTTAGAGAACGGTTTGTAAAGCACACAAGGTGCTGAAGCAGAAAGATGTCACTGAAGTTCTCAACGTGACAGAACTAAACTTGTGAAAAGTATTGACAATTTTAGTGAGTATTTTTCAATATGGGAGTTAAAAACAAATGATCTAGGGAATGACAAGTATGGAGTTTTAGTTAATGTTGGACAACTCAGAGGAAGACAATGATCAGACAGCAACAAACGATAGACATCTCCAAATGTGAAGCTGAGCATTCCAGACTGAGTAATCAGATTTACTGCGTCAAGAACTAAGCCACGAGACAACCAGTGTTAAGAGCCTGCATGTACCTCACATAGGGAGAACCGTAATATTGAAAACTCATTATTTATTAATGACATGTGAAAGGTAAACTGCAATAATCGTGATTACCTTAAACAACTCCACCCCACACAAACATACACATCCACAAAACTGTCATTCAATTTCTATGTTATGTCTGAAGAGCTCAGCAATCCTATCTGTGGTCAATTTCATTGAAGATTTTGCATCTTACACTGTTCAAGCTCCACAGAACACCTCTTCCACCAGATCACACCAGATGGCACTATGGTTTAAAACATAATCTGATGAAACGTTCCATGATTGTCCAGGGATGTGCAGGCAAGGTGGACTAGACATTGGAAATGCTGCGTTACAGGGATAGGGTGTATGGGTGGGTGGATTTGTTTGGCATGCTATTTTGATGGTTGGTGTGGAGTTGATGGGCTGAATGCTTCAACACTGTTGGGATTCTATAATTCTATGATGCCAGCTCATTCCCGAAACATCCAGATCTCTTTAGAACTATCATTTATTAAATAAAGTGAATGAGACTACCATAGCACAATGAAATAGGTTTTCTTTTGCTGATACAAAGACGGCCATTTCAAAAGCAGTTCATTCACATGGTGAACTGTTGCCTGGGATGCAGAGCAAGATGCTGGTGAAGAACAATCAATTTGATGAAATGTGCTCTATGTTTTGCCACGCTGTTCCTGATGAAGGGTTACACATCAAAATGAAATGCTCAGAGACTCCTGAAGCTTGAAACAGCTGCTGCAAAGGCCCAATATAATAAAGCTACCATTTAAGGCCCTCCCACCTTAGTACAATGTTGGACTCAAACCCATGGATAAAGCTCTCAACCTCTATGGACCAGAAAACATTTGGCGTGAAATGTAACTGCTGTATCTTGTAAATGTAATATGTAATTTTAAGTGTAGCATGGCACCGTAACGTTTAAGTGTTGAATGGAAATGAAAAATGCCACACTTTATATGTAATATCAGATTTAAATTGTTAGTTATTGCACTTTTACAAGTTTAATGAATGGAGCATCTTTCTTCTGAGTTAGTTGACTGGACTTTATGAATGTTTGTGCTTTAATACACTGAAGTGTTTAAATTGATGCGTTACGCCAGCATTTATTGTGCAATGGTTGACAGCAATCTTGCATCTGAGTCAGAAAAATCCATGTTCAAATCCAACTCCTGGGTTTCCACAAGAATTCAGGCTAACACTCCAGAGCTGAAGAAGTGCCACACTGCCAGAGGTGTTTTTACATTCTCTCAAGCAGCCAGCTCAGGCAGCAGTTTAGCATTCAAAAGATCTTATGTCCCTATTTCAAAAGAGGGTGGAGGAATAATCCATGGCCGATATTTAACCTTCAAGAACATAAAACAGATTGACTGGTCACTACGATATTGCTGCTTGTGAGAGCTTGCTGAATGCAAATTGCCTATAATTCTAAAGTGCTATGAGACATGCAAGGGTAACGAAAAGAGCTTTAAGAATGCAAATCTTTCTTTTCCGTTCTTTTAATTGTCCCATGTTCTGTATGATTTTATCTTAATGTAACACCCAACTCATGCTATAGAAATAATTTGGACCATTTGAAAACTTAATGGTGAAGCTGTAAGCGACTAACTGACAAGAATCTTCATGCTGAACTATATTCTCAAGGGCAACAGTTGGTTCAAATAATGATTGTTTAATCCCAATTAATTATGCGTGTTGACATCAAAATTCCAAAGTGCCAGACCGGCTCTGCCGTTCATTAAGAAGAAACAAGTGGAAAGATAGAATTAGTTTCTCTCTCCCATACCTGCAATTCAAAGCAGCAGTTACATCTGTGTTGAACGGCCTCTTATTGGACTTCCACCTTTGAAAATTATACACCAACCAACACTCCCGTCCCCCCACTCCATTCAAGTTTGCAGTAGGAGTCGGCGATTTGGCCGGTAGGGGTCTGTGGCCATTGAATAAAGCATGCCTGATCTGGTTGTTCACACAACTCCACTTTACAGCTATAACTGTCCTGAATATCTTTGATTTCCATAAGGCCATAAGACATGGAAGTGGAAGTAAGGCCATTTGGCCCATCCAGTCCACTCCACCACGTTATCATGGTTGATGGGCATTTCAACTCCACTTACCCACACTCTCCCTGTAGCCCTTAATTCATTGCAAGGTCAAGAATTTATCAATCTCTGGTTTTGAAGACATTTAACATCCCGGCCTTCACTGCAATGAATTCCACAGGCCCACCGATCTCATTTCCATTCTAAATTGACCCCCTCTGATTCTCAGGCAGTGCCCACAATCCCAGTCTCCCCAGCTAATGGAAACAAATTCTCCCCAATCAAACTGGAACATTTGGATTTTGAGGATAACCTTGTCTATGTTTCCCAGTTATGATACAGTTTAACACTGTGTCACATTCATAAGGAACCCCACTGTGCGGTATCAACTGTAAAGAATGATTTTCAAAGTTATAGCCCAAGTACAGGACTTCTGAAAGTGCACTCAGACAATGCAGTAATTTCAAAATACACAGCTAACATTTTTGAAACACAGGGTCCATTTTGCAAACTTATAACCAGTTGACATGATCGATTTGGTATGAAAATATGGAGAGGCGACATAAATTAAAGCAATTGAATGTAAAGGGTATGCATTAGCAGAGGGACATGGCAGTAATTGTACATCACCTATGAACGATGGCAGGACAGGTGAAGAGCACAATTGGTGCCTTATTCTATGCTTTATTAATAGTGATGCAGAGTACAGTAGTAGGTAGGATACACTAAGCATTTGTCAGACACTCATCACACCTCAGCTAGAATATTGGCAGCAAGGTGGCTCAGTGGTCAGCACTGCTGCCTGACCGTTCCAGGGAACTGGGTTCAATCCCACCCTCAGCTGACTGTCTGTGTGGAGTTTGTATGTTCTTCCCTTAGCTGAATGGGTTTCCTCCTGGTTCTTTCCATGATCCAAAATGTGCAGGTTAGCTGTATTTGGCCATGCATAATACAGGGTGACAGTGATAGGATAAGGAGGTGGGAATGGGTGGGAAGCTCTTCAGAGGACCAGTGTGGACTCAATGGGCCAAAATACCTGCTTCCACACCATAGGAATTCTATGATTGCTTCTAGTCTTGAAGATGGATTGTAAATGGTGAGACTGATTTACTTGGAGAGGATAAGGCCAAGGGGAAGTTTGATTGAAGTTTTCAAATTATTGAAGGACTGGGCATGAAAGAGAGACAGAATAATATTCCAACTCACTGAAGGATGATGAAGAAGAAGGCACATGTTTAAAACAATGTATAAAAGAAGACATTATGAAAGGAGACAAAAATATTTTCATAGAGCAAGATGGAGGCTTTATTAAGGTATTCAAAAGAATACCTTAATAAGGTATTTACATCACTGTCTGATGAAGGTAATGAGCAGGGTTCGAGGAAAAAGGTTGGGATATGGCACGAAGGGATGATGGTCACCTATAGAGCTGATGCATAAATAATGGTTAAATGGTCTCCTAGTGCACTGTAACAATTCTGAGAATCTGAGACTGTCTATTATTCTGCCTTGTATCTCCACATCCAGGTGAATAATATTTATTGTCTGTCTCCCATCATAAACCCAATTCTGTGTCTAGTTGGCAAGTTCACCCTTAAGCCTATGTGATCTAACTTTATAAATTAGTCTACCATGCTGATCCTTGTCAAACACTTTATTGATGTCCAAATAAACAACCTCTGTGGCTCTGCCCTCAACAATCATTTGGGTTACTTCATTAAAAAAATTCAATCAATTTTCTGAGACAAGCTTCTCCTTGTACAAAGCCAGGCTGACTGTCCCGAATCAGTCCTTGCCTCTCCAAACGCATGAACATTCAATCTTTCAGATTCAGCTCCAACAAATTACCCACCATTAATGTCAGACTCACAGGTCTCTATTTTCCAGACTTCTCCTTACAGCCTTCCTTAAACAATGGCACAACGTTAGCCACTCTCCAGTCCTCCAATACTTCACCTGTGTTCGTACATAATGCAAGCGGTTCAGCTAGGGACCCTATAATTTCCTCAACAACTTCCTACAACATGCTGGGATACACTTCATCAGTTCCTGGAGATTTATCTCCCCTTACGTTAACTAAGACCTCTAGCATAATTCTCAGAAGATTAGAATGTTGTTGCCACATCCACTACTATTCCTGCCCAAATTCAAACTCATTCATCCTGAGTACATCTCATCTCCATGGGTTGAGTTTTTTGACTTGGATGGCAGCCAACACTTGAAGTCCTTGTTATATAAGGTATCAAATCCACTTTCAACTCCTCCATTACTGTTATTTAAAAAAACACTCTCTTCTCTAGAGAACGGAGGATGAAAATATATTTCATCAAGTACTTTATGCAAGTTGTCTGCCTTCAGATGAAGGTTATTTGCTGTGTCCAAATCAGCACCACATCCTCCTTTGACTTTTATTTTCCTACTTTGAGGTAAGGCCCATAGTCTGAGGTCCTTTCAACAGAGAACACCAGAGAGATAACATCCAGGCAAGATTCTGACACTACCTAATTCATCAATATCTCTCTCATTCTATTTATTTTTTCTTGTTTCCTTCTTCTTTTTTCTTTTTTCATTTTTATTTCGTTACCCCCACACTACCATCGAACTGCGGTAGTGATTATATTTTCCCCAGCACCCATGTTGTGTGTGTGCAGGTATGAGACACAGTGAAAGACAACAGGCGTACAAATCTTTATTCAATTTCCACCACCAGGAAATCTTTCTAATTTTATAGCAGCATTTTCTTACTCAAAGTTTCTCTACTACCAAGGTTGAGATAACTGGTCTGTAATTACTGGGCTTCACCTTACAACTTGCTTTTGAACAAGGGGACAATTTTGTAATTCTCTCCCTGTCTTAATTTAACTCCAAGCCCAGGGGAATTTCTGGTTTGCTTCAAATTTGACCAACACAATAGTTGTAAACAATGAGACGGATGACAAGAGGCTGAAGAGAACAGAATGGGAAAGTGAACAGACACATGACAGATGAAACACAATAAAAATGATAGGAAGAGCTGGGAATGGCACAATGGATGAAATCACATTCTTTAGGTTGGCATTATTCATTAAATCTCTGCTAATGCTTACAGAGGCATTTGACTCATAGACTGACCAATTCATACACTTCAGAGTGGGAGAAACATTGCCTGGAATACAGGAACACATGTCTGGTCTGTTTCAAATTCCTTCAAGCAATCTGTTTCATAAACTTGAGTATGCACAATAAGCTGACAGATGGAACAGGCTAATATCCAATTTATGGTAAAGTTCATAATGGGATGCTGCATCACTCTTGCATACGAGCATTAGCCGAATTGCCAATGAATTCCCCACACCACCATTCCTGAAAGTGGTCCGCCTGCAGAGAGTTGAACCTCATTTCTCCCGCTCTGAAGTGTATTAATTGGTCAGTGTATGAGTCAAATGCCTCTGTAAGCATTAGCAGAGATTTAATGAATTATGCCAACCTAAAGAATGCGATTTCATCCATTGTGCCATTACCAGCTCTTCCTATCATTTTTATTGTGTTCCATCTGTCATGTGTCTGTTCACTTTCCATTCCCATTCACAGGTAACAATCTGGCTTCAAAGTTTAATAGTATGCAATGCGGGTTCTGTACAGATCGCTCAATGGCATTTCCGATTTGTTGCATCGTCGCTCATTTAAGAAAAAAAGAGGACTTTTTAAATGTATCCCAGAGTGGAATTTTATTCAGGTACTTATATCAAAAGACAAGCAAAACAACATTCAATAAACTTGTAATGATTCACAATAATACACAAATCCTCCGGAGCTACATAACGAAAATATGCAGCTTGGGGAATACAGTACAAATGGACAATCTTTCAGAGATTGTGTCTGAAGAGCGTGTTGTTTAGGAGCAGCAGGTACATTTCTCAGAGGTATCCCCTTTACACACACAGCCATTGGCACAGTTGGTGCATGCTGCAGGACAGCAAGAGCAGCAACCTGAGAGGAGAGGACAAAGACACAAATCACTCACAATCAATTCGTTCAATGAAAGCTCCCACAGCCTCCCATGACAGCACCCAGTTCCTCCCTCACAAACCCGTCTGTCTCCCATCTCCCAGTCACCCCCCTGAAGAGGCTCAGCAGCACATCCCAGTGAGAGACAGTTTGAGGGAAGATGTTCCTGTCACTATCTCCACAACACGGTTTCTAATGAGAAGTCTATAAGATCAGCGCTTTCCGATGGGAACCTCAGACATTGCTTTAAGCAGCAGCTTCTGGTCTGAAGATTCTTCCGATTGGACATTGTCGAAATCGGATGGCAATTCAATCCGGTGTAATCCCGGATCATGTATGTGTCTGTAGTGTCCCTGTGTGAGTTGTGCCCAGGACTATGTGTCACACCAATGGAACGGGAGCAGTTTGAAAGCCTGTCCCAGTGACTCACTTTTCTGGCAGCGTCCAGCTTTGCTGGTGGCACATTGACAGTTGGAGCATCTGCAGGTGTTTTCACAGGAGCAGGATCCTGAAAAGAGGAAAAACACAGAGAGTGAGTGGTGTGCACCGCCCAGCAATGGCCCCAGGCACGGGCTGGGCACGGGGCCCGGCTCTTTGTGCCATTGCCCTGGGCTGCAGTGAGTTGAAGAAGCAGCCTGACCTCCCTGCAATGCTGCTGGCTCCCAGTCAGACTGAGGCCCCGCACTGGGACACTGTGCTGAAAGCACTGCACCAAGCCCCACTCACCATCCAGGCACACACAGGGCTTCGGGTCCGACATCTCACCAACTTCTTCTGCAGCTTCGAGCCGGCTCCAATCCGCGCTTCTCGACCTTGTGCCGTTTGCTGAAGCCGAGCCGAGCTTTATGAGCTTGTGATGGGAGGCGAACCGGCTGCAAAACCGGGCAACGGGCGGCTCGGCGCTACCTGAATGCACACGGCCCTTCGGAGTGAGTCAGCGGCTGGAGGTTTGAATTGCAGCCGCTTCCTTCATTCACAACACGGCCCGAAGGGATTTCTCAATCAGTGTAATGTGTCAGCATTTCCTGTGGGATCAGCCAGTGTCCGAGCGTCTGGAACACGATTCCCCGTCTCGGTCTGGGGGAGGCAGGGACAGCACGTTCTGTTTGACCTGACATTTCCTGTCTCCACTCGGGATATTTGCTGCTTTCCAATCGCTCTCCCAGCTCATAGAATCATCGAATCATACAGGACAGAGTCACCTTTCCTCCACCGAGTCTACTCCGCCGTTAGATCATGGCTGATATGTTTATTAACTCTATTCTCCTGCCTTCTCCCCATATCCTTCAAGCACCTTGTTTGTCGAGAATCTGTTTCTCTCAGAGACACTCAACGACTTGCCCTCGACAGCCTTCTGTGGCCATGCTTTCCACAGATTCCCCACAGACTGTCTCACCATTTCCAATCTATCTTCTAAACTGAAGACAACACTCCAGCTGCTTTGTGACTGGTGTTTTATACAGGTTTAATGTAATCTCCCTATTCCTGGACTCGACACCATTCCTACCGTATCACATGCTCATACGCAAGTGACTGCGATGTCAGTGGGGGAGAGCTTTGTGGCCAGTCATCTTGATTGTATTAGTTTTAAAATAGTTAAGGAAAATCGTTAACCTGATCTGAAAGTTTAAGTTCGAGATTGGAAGAGAGCCAATGCTATGGTGTTCAGCAAGAGCTTTCAGAATTTGATTGGGGCGGATATTCGCAGGACGGCTGGGAAGTGGGAAGGCTTGAAAAATGAGGTAATGAAAGTCCAGGTACAGTATGTTACTGATAGAATGAAGCTCAAGGTTGTTAGGTGTAGGGAATGCTGGAGAACGAGCAAAATTGAGGCCTGGTCAAGAAATAAGGATACGTGTGATAGATATAGACAGGAGCATAAGGGAAGGAGGAGTAGACTCAAGAGGGAAATCAGGAGGGCAAAAAGAGAACATGAGAGATAGCTTTGTAAAATAGGCTAAAGGAGAATCCAATAAGATTCTACAATTACATTAATGCCAAATGAGTAACTAGTGTGTAAATGCAGCCCCTTAAAGATCAACAAGGCTGGTTGTGGGTGGAACTGCAAAAGATGGGTGAAATATTAGAAGAACACTTCACATTCGTATTTAGTGTGGGGAAGGATATGGAAGGTAGAGAACGTTTACAAGGAAATCTTGAAGCCGTGAAAAATGTTCATGTTGCAGATGAAGCACTGGACTTCTTAAAATCCATAAATAAATTCCCAGGACCTGCTCAGGTGCACTCCAGAACTTTGTGGGAAGTTAGGGAAGTGACTCCTGAGCCCCTTGCTGAGATATATGTATCATCACTAGGTATAAGTGAGGAGCTGGAGATTGGAGGTTGGCTTGTGTGGTACCATTATTGAAGAAAGGTGGTAAGGAAATGTCAGGGAACTGTAGACTGGTGAGCCTGGTGACAGTGGTGGGAAAGTTGTTGGACGTCATTCTAAGAGGCAGGTTTTGCATGTACTTAGAAAGGCAAGGAATGATGAAGCATCATTAACTTGGCTTTGCTTGTGGGAAATCGTGTCTCAATAACGATTGAGCTTTTTGAAGAAGTGACAAAGAAGATTAATGAAGGCAAGGCAGTGGATACTGTCAATATGGACTTCATCAAGATATTCAAAAAGGTTCTGCATTGTCGACTGTTTAACATGGATAGATCACATGGAATAGAGGGAGAGCTGGTCATTTGGGTACAGATTAACTGGAAGGTAGGAGACAGGCTCTTCGGCCCAACAAGTCCACACTGACCCTCCGAAGAGCAACCCATCCAGACCCATTCCCCAACATTTACCCCTTCACCTAACACTACGGGCAATTTAGCATGGCCAATTCACCTGACCTGCACATTTTTGGATGGTGGGAGGGAACCGGAGCACCTGGAGGAAACCCACACAGACATGGGGAGAATGTGCAAACTCCACACTGACAGTTGTCTGGGGCGGGAATTGAACCCTGGTCTCTGGCGCTGTGAGGCAGCAGTGCTAACCACTGTGTTCTTGTACATGTTATTGATTGCATTAACCATAGCCACCCTCTCTTTTATGTCTTTATAAAATTGCACCAAGTTAATTAAGCATCACCTTCCCACAGGGTGCAATTCTGACTCGACCTGATTAACTGATATTTGTCCATATTCGTATTAATTTTATCGCAAATTGTTATTACCAGAAGTTTCCACACGACCAAAGTTGAACTGATTAATCTGTAATTGCTGGGCATAACCTTTTTGAACAAGGGTGTAATTTTGTAATTCTCCCATCCTCTGGTACTAACCCCAACTTGAGGGAGGTCTCCAGGTTTGCTCAGGAATGGGAAATCAGGAAGTAGTGAGCAATGAGGGAGATAATAAACGGCTCAGAAAAGGAGAAGGGGGAAATGGGCAGACACGTGACAATTAAGTGAAACCAAAGAACAGGGACACACAGAGCTGGGAATGATACAATGGACAAAATCGATTTGTCGAGGTTTACGTCATTCACCCGGACTCTGTTTTTCTTTTCCATTTGTTAGTTTATAAAACAATCCACAGTTTACAAAACAGTCACCACTAACAGATGTAAACGGAGATAACAGCAATTTTACAAGGGAGAGGAATGGCAAAGCCAGGCCCCAAACCCTCCCGTTCAACCAGTTTTCAGGGAAATGAGGACAAACCTCATATCCACTTTCACTCATAAAACAGTGACAATGACATGTACATAAGACAGTCCAAACACAGAGAAGACAGTGCGTAAAATACACACCCCACCCCCGAGCCCTGTCTGTGTTCATAGTTGGGGAGGTTCCGGATCCCTTTTACACACAGAAAGGTGGACAAGCAACAAAGACTGACCCACTCCTGTATGTTGGTTGTGAGACACATCACCTCCAACACAGACACAGCTCAGATACTGATAATTTGTCCTATATTTCGATTCTCTGTGTTTGTATGTTCTTTCATTATTTTTTTCATAACCAATCAATTCAACTTCTTATTAGCCCAGAAAACTTGTGAAACTAATTCATTTTAAATCGTAAAAGTCTTTCATCTGGGAGAAAGGAAATGATAAGTGAGGCGATGGACAGAGTGCAGAGCATGTCTACCCAGAGCCCTGCAGTGTGGTTTCACTCACTCTCCAAATATTTCCCATCACAGGATCTCGATATGACACTGATTGAGAAATCCCTTCGGGCCGTGTTGTGAATGAAGGAAGCGGCTGCAATTCAAACCTCCAGCCGCTGACTCACTCCGAAGGGCCGTGTGCATTCAGGTAGCGCCGAGCCACCCGTTGCCCGGTTTTGCAGCCGGTTCGCCTCCCATCACAAGCTCATAAAGCTCGGCTCGGCTTCAGCAAACGGCACAAGGTCGAGAAGCGCGGATTGGAGCCGGCTCGAAGCTGCAGAAGAAGTTGGTGAGATGTCGGACCCGAAGCCCTGTGTGTGCCTGGATGGTGAGTGGGGCTTGGTGCAGTGCTTTCAGCACAGTGTCCCAGTGCGGGACCTCAGTCTGACTGGGAGCCAGCAGCATTGCAGGGAGGCCAGGCTGCTTCTTCAACTCACTGCAGCCCAGGGCAATGGCACAAAGAGCCGGGCCCCGTGCCCAGCCCGTGCCTGGGGCCATTGCTGGGCGGTGCACACCACTCACTCTCTGTGTTTTTCCTCTTTTCAGGATCCTGCTCCTGTGAAAACACCTGCAGATGCTCCAACTGTCAATGTGCCACCAGCAAAGCTGGACGCTGCCAGAAAAGTGAGTCACTGGGACAGGCTTTCAAACTGCTCCCGTTCTATTGGTGTGACACATAGTCCTGGGTACAACTCACACAGGGACATCACAGACACATACATGATCCGGGATTACACCGGATTGAATTGCCATCCGATTTCTAAAATGTCCAATTGGAAGAATCTCCAGACCAGAAGCTGCTGCTTAAAGCAATGTCTGAGGTTCCCATCGGAAAGCGCTGATCTTATAGACTTCTCATTAGAAACCGTGTTGTGGAGATAGTGACAGGAACATCTTCCCTCAAACTGTCTCTCACTGGGATGTGCTGCTGAGCCTCTTCAGGGGGGTGACTGGGAGATGGGAGACCGACGGGTTTGTGATGGAGGAGCTGGTTGCTGCATGGGAGGCTGTGGGAGCTTTCAGTGAACGAATTGATTGTGAGTGATTTGTGTCTTTGTCCTCTCCTCTCAGGTTGCTGCTCTTGCTGTCCTGCAGCATGCACCAACTGTGCCAATGGTTGTGTGTGTAAAGGGAAAACCTCTGAGAAATGTACCTGCTGCTCCTGAACAACACGCTCTTCAGACACAGTCTCTGAAATATTGTCCATTTGTACTGTATTCCCCAAGCTGCATATTTTCGTTATGTAGCTCCGGAGGATTTGTGTATTATTGTGAATCATTACAAGTTTATTGAATGTTGTTTTGCTTGTCTTTTGATATAAGTACCTGAATAAAATTCCACTCTGGGATACATTTGAAAAGTCCTCTTTTTTTCTTAAATGAGCGACGATGCAACAAATCGGAAATGCCATTGAGCGATCTGTACAGAACCCGCATTGTATACTATTAAACTTTGAAGCCAGATTGTTGCCTGTTAATGGGAATGGGAAAGTGAACAGACACATGACAGATGCAACACAATAAAAATGATAGGAAGAGCTGGTAATAGCACAATGGATGAAATCGCATTCTTTAGGTTGGCATTATTCATTAAATCTCTGCTAATGCTTACAGAGGCATTTGACTCATACACTGACCAATTCATACACTTCAGAGCGGGAGAAACATTACCTGGAATACAGGAACACATGTCTGGTCTTTTTCAAATTCCTTCAAGCAATCTGTTTCATAAACTTGAGTATGCACAATAAGCTGACAGATGGAACAGACTAATATCCAATTTATGGTAAAGTTCATAATGGGATGCTGCATCACTCTTGCATACGAGCATTAGCCGAACTGCCAATGAATTCACCACACCACCATTCCTGAAAGTGGTCCGCCTGCAGAGAGTTGAACCTCATTTCTCCCGCTCTGAAGTGTATTAATTGGTCAGTGTATGAGTCAAATGCCTCACACAACATGGGTGCTGGGGAAAATATAATCACTACCGCAGTTCAATGGTAGTGTGGGGGTAAAGAAATAAAAAAGAAAAAAGAAAAAAGATGGAAACAAGAAAAATTAAATAAAATGAGAGAGATGTTGATGAATTAGGTAGTGTCAGAATCTTGCCTGGATGTTATCCCTCTGGTGTTCTCTGTTGAGAGGACCTCAGACTGTGGGCCTTACCTCAAAGTAGGAAAATAAAAGTCAAAGGAGGATGTGGTGCTGATTTGGACACAGCAAATAACCTTCCTCTGGAGACAGACAACTTGCGAAAAGTACTCGATGAAATATATTTTCACCCTCCGTTCTCTAGGGAAGAGAATGTTGTTTAAGTAACAGTAATGGAGGAGTTGAAAGTGGATTTGATACCTTATATAACAAGGACTTCAAGTGTCATCTGCCATCCAAGTCAAAAACTCAACCCATGGAGATGAGATGTACTCAGGATGAATGAGTTTGAATTTGGGCAGGAATAGTAGTGGATGTGGCAACAACATTCTAATCTTCTGAGAATTATGCTAGAGGTCTTAGAAAACATAAGGGGAGATAAATCTCCAGGAACTGATGAAGTGTATCCCAGCATGTTGTAGGAAGTTGTTGAGGAAATTATAGGGCCCCTAGCTGAACTGCTTGTATTATGTACTGGAGGACTGGAGAGTGGCTAACGTTGTGCCATTGTTTAAGGAAGGCTGTAAGGAGAAGCCTGGAAAATAGAGACCTGTGAGTCTGACATCAATGGTGGGTAATTTGTTGGAGTTGAATCTGAAAGATTGAATGTTCATGTGTTTGGAGAGGCAAGGACTGATTCGGGATAGTCAGCCTGGCTTTGTACAAGGAGAAGCTTGTCTCAGAAAATTGATTGAATTGTTTTAATGAAGTAACCCAAATGATTGTTGAGGGCAGAGCCATAGAGGTTGTTTATTTGGACATCAATAAAGTGTTTGACAAGGATCAGCATTGTAGACTAATTTAAAAAGTTAGATCACATAGGCTTAAGGGTGAACTTGCCAACTGGACACAAAATTGGGTTTATGGTGGGAGACAGACATTAAATATTAATCACCTGGATGTGGAGATACAAGGCAGAATAATCGACAGTCTCAGATTCTCAGAATTGTTACAGTGCACTAGGAGACCATTTAACTATTATTTATGCATCAGCTCTATAGGTGACCATCATCCCTTAGTGCCATATCCCAACCCTTTTCCTCTAACCCTGCTCATTACATTCATCAAATAGTGATGTAAAGTTCTTTTGAATACCTTAATAAAGCCTTCATCCTGCTCTATGAAAATATTTTTGTCTCCTTTCATAATGTCTTCTCTTATACATTGTTTTAAACATGTGCCTTCTTCTTCATCATCCTTTAGTGAGTTGGAATATCATTCTGCCTCTCTTTCATGCCCAGGCCTTCACGACTTTGAAAACTTCAATCATACTTCTCATTGGCCTTTTCCTCTCCAAGTAAATCAGTCTCACCATTTACAATCCATCTTCAAGACTGGAAGCAATCATAGAATTCCTATGGTGTGGAAGCAGGTCTTTTGGCCCATTGAGTTCACACTGGCCCTCTGAAGAGCTTCCCACCCATTCCCACCTCCTTATCCTATCACTGTCACCCTGTATTATGCATGGCCAAATACAGCTAACCTGCACATTTTGGATCATGGAAAGAACCAGGAGGAAACCCATTCAGCTACGGGCAGAACATACAAACTCCACACAGACAGTCAGCTGAGGGTGGGATTGAACCCAGTTCCCTGGAACGGTCAGGCAGCAGTGCTGACCACTGAGCCACCTTGCTGCCAATATTCTAGCTGAGGTGTGATGACTGTCTGACAAATGTTTAGTGTACCCTCCCTACTACTGTACTCTGCATCACTATTAATAAAGCATAGAATAAGGCACCAATTGTGCTCTTCACCTGTCCTGCCATCATTCATAGGTGATGTACAATTACTGCCAGGTCCCTCTGCTAATGCATACCATTTACATTCAATTGCTTTAATTTATGTCGCCTCTCCATATTTTCATACCAAATCGATCATGTCAACTGGTTATAATTTTGCAAAATTGACCCAGTGTTTCAAAAATGTCAACTGTGTATTTTGAAATTACTGCATTGTCTGAGACCTGTAATTGGGTATAACTTTGAAAATCATTCTTTAGAGTTGATACCGCACAGTGGGGTTCCTTATGAATGTGACACAGTGTTAAACTGTATCATAAATGGGAAACATAGACAAGGTTATCCTCGAAATCAAAATGTTCCAGTTTGATTGGGGAGAATTTGTTTCCATTAGCTGGGGAGACTGGGATTGTGGGCACCGCCTGAGAATCAGAGGGGTTCAATTTAGAATGGAAATGAGATCGGTGGGCCTGTGGAATTCATTGCAGTGAAGGCCAGGATGTTAAATGTCTTCAAAAGCAGAGATTGATAAATTCTTGACCTTGCAATGAATTAAGGGCTACAGGGAGAGTGTGGGTAAGTGGAGTTGAAATGCCCATCAACCATGATAATGTGGCGGAGTGGACTGGATGGGCCAAATGGCCTTACTTCCACTTCCATGTCATATGGCCTTATGGTCTTATGGAAATCAAAGATATTCAGGACGGTTATAGCTGTAAAGTGGAGTTGTGTGAACAACCAAATCAGGCATGCTTTATTCAATGGCCACAGACCCCTACCAGCCAAATCGCCGACTCCTACTGCAAACTTGAATTGAGTGGGGACAAGGGAGTGTTGGTTGGTGTAAAATTTTCAAAGGTGGAAGTCCACTAAGAGGCCCTTCAACACAGATGTAACTGCTGCTTTGAATTGCTGATATGGGAGAGAGAAGCTAATTCTATCGTTCCACTTGTTTCTCCTTAATGATCAGCAGAGCCGGTCTGGCACAGTATCAGTCCAGCCTGATGGAGGGTGAAATACATGAAAACTTATTATAGATTCAGATTTAAGAACGTTCAACCACTATCTCTATGAGCTATTGATATCTAGCAATCCTTTTGATATCTAGTATTACAACAGCAAATGCCAAAATGGAGCAGAAGTCAGTAGTGAACAAACAGTTAATTTTATGCAATCAACAGTGAGTTCAAATAATGATTATTTAATCCCAATTAATTACATGTGGTGACATCAAATTTCAAAACAGCACTTTCCAAATTATTTCTTAATTAGAGAATGATTTCACAAGATTCTGCCTCCTCCATCAATATTCACCTTTGGGAACCATTGTTTGAGAATGCTTCACTGGTATTTAGAATTCAGGTGTGAACCATCCATTCACTCATTTCCACACCGAAATTCTCAATACCAGTGAACTCTCAAAGAATGGTTCCCTCTGCTGAAAATTCATGGAGGAGGCAGAAATTTGTAAAATTGCTGTAGAATTAAGAGAATATTTTGAAAATTCTCTTTGGAATTTTGATGTCAACACACATAATTAATTGGGATTAAACAATCATTATTTGAACCAACTGTTGCCCTTGAGAATATAGTTCAGCATGAAGATTCTTGTCAGTTAGTCGCTTACAGCTTCATCATTAAGTTTTCAAATGGACCAAATTATTTCGATAGCATGAGTTGGGTGTTACATTAAGATAAAATCATACAGAACATGGGATAATTAAAAGAAAGGAAAAGAAAGATTTGCATTCTTAAAGTACTTTTCGTTACCTTGCATGTCTCACAGCACTTTAGAATTATAGGCAATTTGCATTCAGCAAGCTCTCACAAGCAGCAATATCATTGTGACCAGTCAATCTGTTCTGTGTACTTGAAGGTTAAATATCGGCCATGGATTATTCCTCCACCCTCTTTTGAAATAGGGACATAAGATCTTTTGAATGCTAAACTGCTGCCTGAGCTGGCTGCTTGAGAGAATGTAAAAACACCTCTAGCAGTGTGGCACTTCTTCAGCTCTGGAGTGTGAGCCTGAATTCTTGTGGAAACCAAGGAGTGGGATTTGAACATGGATTTTTCTGATTCTGATGCAAGATTGCTGTCAACCATTGCACAATAAATGCTGGCGTAACGCATCAATTTAAACACTTCAGTGTATTAAAGCACAATCATTCATAAAGTCCAGTCAACTAACTCAGAAGAAAGATGCTCCATTCATTAAACTTGTAAAAGTGCAGTAACTAACAATTTAAATCTGATATTACATAAAGTGTGGCATTTTTCATTTCCATTCAATGCAAGACGTCAACGTTATGGTGCCATGCTACACTTAAAATTACATATTACATTTACAAGATACAGCAGTTATATTTCACACCAAATGTTTTCTGGTCCATAGAGGTTGAGAGCTTTATCCATGGGTTTGAGTCCAACATTGTACTAACGTGGGAGGGCCTTAAATGGTAGCTTTAATATATTGGGCCTTTGCAGCAGCTGTTTCAAGCTTCAGGAGTCTCTGAGCATTTCATTTTGATGCGTAACCCTTCATCAGGAACACAGTGCAAAAGGTAGAGCACATTTCATCAAATTGATTGTTCTTCACCAGCATCTTGCTCTGCATCCCAGGCAACAGTTCACCATGTGAATGAATTGTTTTTGAAATGGCCCTCTTTGTATTAGCAAAAGAAAACCTATTTCATTGTGCTATGGTAGTCTCATTCACTTTAATTAATAAATGATAGTTGTGAAGAGATCTGGATGTTTAGGGAATGAGCTGGCATCATAGAATTATAGAATCCCAACAGTGTTGAAGCATTCAGCCCATCAACTCCACACCAACCATCAAAATAGCATGCCAAACACATCCACCCACCCATACACCCTATCCCTATAACCCAGCATTTCCAATGTCTCGCCCACCTTGCCTGCACATCCCTGGACAATCATGGAATGTTTCATCAGATTATGTTTTAAACCACAGTGCCATCTGGTGTGATCTGGTGGAAGAGGTGTTGTGTGGAGATTGAACAGTGTAAGATGCAAAATCTTCAATGAAATTGACCACAGATAGGATTGCTGAGCTCCTCAGACATAACATAGAAATTGAATGTTAGTTTTGTGGATGTGTATGTTTGTGTGGGGTGGAGTTGTTTAAGGGAATCACGATTATTGCAGTTTACCTTTCACACGTCATTAATAAATACTGAGTTTTCAATATTACGGTTATCCCTATGTGAGGTACATGCAGGCTCTTAACACTGGTTGTCTCGTGGCTTAGTTCTTGACGCAGTAAATCTGATTACTCAGTCTGGAATGCTCAGCTTCACATTTGGAGATGTCTATAGTTTGTTGCTGTCTGATCATTGTCTTCCTCTGAGTTGTCCAACATTAACTAAAACTCCATACTTGTCATTCCCTAGATCATTTGTTTTTAACTCCCACATTGAAAAATATACTCACTAAAATTGTCAATACTTTCCACAAGTTTAGTTCTGTCACGTTGAGAACTTCAGTGACATCTTTCTGCTTCAGCACGTTGTATGCTTGACAACCCGTTCTCTAAGATAATACCGTTTAACTTATGCATCTTCAAGTTCTTGCAATATTCCAGTTTTGGCAAGCCAATTCTGACTCTCAACCAATGATTTCAAGGAGTAACTTACACACACATAACCGATCCTGACCAACTGCAGTTTCAGCACGTTGAGGTGGGCAGTGGCATCTTACAACTTTCGTAAAATCATGGTGTCATGACCATCAACTTACATTTGAAAATAAAGGGTGATGTAAGTTGGATTGGCACCTCAATGACAAATTTTGCACCTGTGTCCACTGGGGTGGTGTTCCCCCATGCCCAAAAGTTAATTTCATATGATATCTTCAGTTTATTGATGTTGTCAAATGTAGTGATAACAGACAATGCATGAAAGCAACTAATACAGTCCAGGGAGACAAGTGATCAATCACAAGTAAACTTGAGCACCTACAAACAATTTCTGGTTCTGATTCTGTTTTCTGACAAGAATTAATCTCCTTTTCTCAGTAGCGTCCACAACTTGCAATTACATCACAGTTTACATTGAGTAAAATGCCAAATGTACTTCACAGGAGTGACATCAAACAAACACCAAACTACCTAGGGTAGCATAAAGGCAAGCCAACGAACAAGTATCTAAAAGAGTACAAATAAATCGACAGATGGAAAGATTTAAGGATCAAGTTTGAAAGATTATGGTCTGACAGCCATAGATATAACCATCAATTGCAGAAATATATGAGAGGACAGATATTAAAGAGTGCAGAGTTGTTGGAGTGTTATCACATTGGACACTAGAGAGGCAATAAGAATCTCAGTTACTGATGAGTTTTTGAAACAAGAATAGAATTTGACAATATTGGCAGCTAAAACATTGTTGAAAAATGTGTTGCTGGAAAAGTGCAGCAGGTCAGGCAGCATCAAAGGAGCAGGAGAATCGACGCTTTGGGCTAAAACACTGTGCCAAAATATCTGGATAATAGATTGTGAGTGATTTGTGTCTTTGTCCTCTCCTCTCAGGTTGCTGCTCTTGCTGTCCTGCAGCATGCACCAACTGTGCCAGTGGCTGTGTGTGTAAAGGGAATACCTCTGAGAAATGTACCTGCTGCTCCTGAATAACACGCTCTTCAGACACAGTCTCTGAAAGATTGTCCATTTGTACTGTATTCCCCAAGCTGCATGTCCTCACTGTCTATGCCCTGAGGATTTGTGTATGTTTGTGACCCATTCCAAGTTTATTGAATGTGTTCAATTTGTTTTGTTTTTGTATGAATACTTCAATAAAATTTCAATCTTTGAAACACTTGAAAAGTCATATCTTTCTCTGAAATGAGCGACCATATAATACATAGGAAATGACATTGAGCCATCATTGCATGAACAAACCACATTGCATAATATCAAACTGTGAAGCCACATTAATGTCTGTGACAGCTTGGTAAATGAGGTTAAACTCTGTGCTGCTGACCCACTTTCAGGAATAATGGATTGAAAATTCAGTGGTAGTTCTGTTGTTGTTCTTGTACAGAAATGAAGCAACATTCCATTCAGAGCTATACTATAAGTTGGATATTAGCCTATTCTATCTGTCAGCTTATTCTGTACCCTCAGGTTTCTGAATCATAGTCTTTAAAGGCGTTTGAAGAAAAACAGGCACAAGGTTTTAAGTGTTCCAGACAATCTTTCTCATGATCCAAAATGGGTGAAAAGGTCAGTCTTTGCTGTCTGTCCATCTTTCTGTGTAAAATGAATCCCATGCCTCTGTAACCATTAACAGAGATTTAATGAATGATACAAACATAAAGGAGGTTATTTCAGCCACCTTGGTATTACCGGCTCTTTCTATCACTGTTCTTTCCTGGCATTTCATCTGTCATGTATCTGCTCACTTCATCATTCTATTTACTTGAGCCTTTTATTATCCACCTCATTGCTTGCGACAATTCAAACACAGATTGCAAGGAAGTGCTCAGTAAGTATCGACCTGTCAGTTCAACTTTGGTAGTGGAGAAACTTCTAGAAATAATAACTTGGTATAAAATTGTCACACGGACAGCTGTTGATTAATTAGGTATATGCAGCATCGAGCCTGGATTTCATCCCTTCTGTGCTGTCTGTTGAAAGGACCTCAGACTCAGGACGTTTACCCAATAAACACATAAGTAAGAAAACAATAGTCAAAGGAGGATGCGGTGCTGATTTGGAACTGGCAAGGAGACTCACTCTGTGTGCAGACAACATGCTGAAAGTACTGGATGATGTTCATTTTGATCACCTTCTTCTCTCGGGAACAGAACGTTGCTGATGTAATAGGAATGGAGGAGTCGAAAGGAGTTGAAAGTTGATTGGACAATTTGGATAATGAGGACTTCACCTGTTGACGACCATCAAATCATACAACTCAACCAATCAACATGGGATGCATTCAAGTTTATTGAGGGAGTTCAAAACTCGGGGGCTACTTTTTATGGTGAGACGAAAAAGATTTAAAAAGGAAATGAAGAGCATTTTTTTTTCCCACAGAGAGCGGTTCGTGTGTGGAATAAATTGCCAGAGAAAGTGATGGACGCAGGGACAGTTCCAACACTTAAAATAAATTTGGATGCAATTATAAATGGGAAAGATTTGGTGGGATGTGAGCCAAGTTCAGGGAGATGGGACTCGTTAAGTTTGGAAACATGACTGACGGTGGCCTGAGTTTCCATGTTCTATGACTCGAGGTCTCTCATTGCAAATGTTGCACACCCATTTAGAAATAAAATGTTGAACTGCAACTCTTGTAACGACAGGTCAGTCAGTTAAACATTTGTACTGGGGATCACTTTGGATGCAATATTCCTGGACAAAATTGATTGGCATTGAAAGAATAAATAGTTTTATAAATTAAAGATACCATATAGTCATGTTAATCAAACTTGATAAAGTTCTTTCAAGGAGATTGATAATCCACTAACAGTACACTTGATGGACGCTGTGTGGATTTACAAGAAGCAGGATTGTGGGCAGGAATGCAGGTGATGTTCCCATCTGGACTTGCAAAAGTAGTTTTAACACTTCAAATAAATCTGCATGTCAGTGAAATGGACCGCCTGATATTAATCAGGCATGGGAGCATCAACAGAAATGTGGCTCCGGGACTGGTGACTGTGTGCAATGGTGAACATTTATTTTTTTAAATTGGAGAGAAGTATGTCGTAGTCATATACTGCAGACAATATTTTTGATATGTATATAGTGTTTCTGGTCATGTTAGAACCAAAAGGGGAAAGTGTGAACTGATCTGTTTTTATCTCACCTCGAAGTTTGAATTTAAAAAGGGAGTGATGGTGATATTACTAATTATACATATTTAGGACTCAATTCAGTTGTGTATCTGCAACAGGTTAATCAGGTTGCTTCAGTGACACTGACCCTAAGTCATGCACTGCAAGTAACATTTATTCAAACAAAGATGTAACGATTATTCACAAAATCATGAAACATGTGATTATTTAAAACTACCCACAATGAAAACAAACACTTTTCATCCTTCAGTTATGGGAAGCTCTGCAAGTTGTTGTATCCAAACTATTTGTTGTACATATGTGTCAATATTACAAATTTATATTTCAGATAACACATTTTCATCACAATAAAGATTAATCACCTGGATGTGAGGATACAAGGCGTGATATTAGACAATCTAAGAATTGTTACAGTACAGTAACAGACCATTTGTCTGGAGTTTCTGTATCAGTTCTTTGAGTTACCATGATCACTTAGTGCAAAAACCCCGCCAGTCTCTTGTAACTCTACATATTATGTTAATCAATTCCTGACTGGGTGGCATAGTGGCTCAGTGGTTAGCACTGCTGCCTCATAGCACCAGGGACATTGGTTTGATTCCAGCCTCAGGAGAATGTGTGGAATTTGCATATTCTCACCTGTGTGGGTTTCCTCCAGGAACTCCCACATTCCAAAAATGTGCAGGTTAGGTGAATTGGCCATGCTAAATTGCCCATAGTGTTCAGGGATGTGTAGGCTGCACTTAGTCAGGGGGAAATGGAAATTAGTAGGGGAATACTTTGGACGATCAGTGTGGACTTGTTGGGCCTGTTTCCACACTGTAGGAGTTCTATAATGTATCATCTTTTGAGTGCCTCACTTAAATTTATGTCAACAACACTTTCATGCAATACATTCCTCTCGCTCTGTGAAACCATTTTTGACTTGTATCACAATTACTTCTTTTACAGATTGCTTTAAACCTGTACCCTCTTTTTCATTGTTTATGAGCTGGAATATCATTCTCCCTATCTCCCATACTCACACCTTTCACAACCTTGAAACCTTCAATCACATTGCCCTTTGTCTTTTCCTCACTCAGCCTCACCATTTCCAAACTATCTTCAAAACTGAATACTATATTCCAACTGAGGTCTGATGAGCGTCTGGTAAAGGTTTAGTGCATCCTCCCTACTTCTCTAATCTACACCACTACTAATAAAGCTGAGAATATTGCATCATTTGCACTCTTTCCCTCTCCTACCATCATTAATGGGTGATGTGGGAATACTGCCAGGTCCCTCTGCAAATGTATGCCCCTTCCATTCAATGCCTTTAATTCATATTGCCTCCTGATATTTTTGTACCAAATGGATCATGTCAACCATTTCTGGGTCACTGCAACATTACATGTGTGTTGCTGAAATATCAACACTTCATTTCAAAATTACTGCAATGTCTGTGTGGGCTTTCAGATGTCCTGTAGTTGGGAAATGCTATATTATTGAAAATTATTCCTTACAGTTGGCATTCCACTCTGGGGTTTCATATTAATGGGATACAGTGTTAATCTGCATCACAACTGGGAAACACAAACACGATTATCTCCAATACTCACATTTTGGTGACATGGTGACAGACATGCAAGTACTCTCCTCACTGACAGGAATCTTAACATTGAAGCAGTGACACCATGGAACCATTCACTCCACCATCCCTGATACTGCCCCATCACCACCTGGTTTCACCACATCCACCAAACTACACCAGACTGCACTGTGACTTCTAATGACCTTTTATCTACTGTGGACTGTTCAGGTTTGAACTTGTTCATTGCAGGTTGCATTAGGATTGTAAATATCACTTCATTGATGAACAGAATTGCAGTTATGAAACAAATAGAAGAATTTATTTCAGTAACTGATACAAAACACAAATTTACAAAATCAATTCACATGCAATTCATCAGTTTATACCGAAATAAAACTCTGGATCTACATAGTGAGGACATACACCTTGGGGAATACAGTACAACTGGACAATCTTTCAGAGATTGTGTCTGAAGAGCGTGTTGTTCAGGAGCAGCAGGTACATTTCTCAGAGGTTTTCCCTTTACACACACAGCCATTGGCACAGTTGGTGCATGCTGCAGGACAGCAAGAGCAGCAACCTGAGAGGAGAGGACAAAGACACAAATCACTCACAATCAATTCGTTCACTGAAAGCTCCCACAGCCTCCCATGACAGCACCCAGCTCCTCCCTCACAAACCCATCGGTCTCCCATCTCCCAGTCACCCCCCTGAACAGGCTCAGCAGCACATTCCAGTGAGAGACAGTTTGAGGGAAGATGTTCCTGTCACTATCTCCACAACACGGTTTCTAATGAGAAGTCTATAAGATCAACGCTTTCCGATGGGAACCTCAGACATTGCTTTAAGCAGCAGCTTCTGGTCTGGAGATTCTTCCGATTGGACATTGTAGAAATCGGATGGCAATTCAATCCGGTGTAATCCCGGATCATGTATGTGTCTGTGGGGTCCCTGTGTGAGTTGTGCCCAGGACTATGTGTCACACCAATAGAACGGGAGCAGTTTGAAAGCCTGTCCCAGTGACTCACTTTTCTGGCAGCGTCCAGCTTTGCTGGTGGCACATTGACAGTTGGAGCATCTGCAGGTGTTTTCACAGGAGCAGGATCCTGAAAAGAGGAAAAACACAGAGAGTGAGTGGTGTGCACCGCCCAGCAATGGCCCCAGGCACGGGCTGGGCACGGGGCCCGGCTCTTTGTGCCATTGCCCTGGGCTGCAGTGAGTTGAAGAAGCAGCCTGACCTCCCTGCAATGCTGCTGGCTCCCAGTCAGACTGAGGTCCCGCACTGGGACACTGTGCTGAAAGCACTGCACCAAGCCCCACTCACCATCCAGGCACACACAGGGCTTCGGGTCCGACATCTCACCAACTTCTTCTGCAGCTTCGAGCCGGCTCCAATCCGCGCTTCTCGACCTTGTGCCGTTTGCTGAAGCCGAGCCGAGCTTTATGAGCTTGTGATGGGAGGCGAACCGGCTGCAAAACCGGGCAACGGGCGGCTCGGCGCTACCTGAATGCACACGGCCCACCGGAGTGAGTCAGCGGCTGGAGGTTTGAATTGCAGCCGCTTCCTTCATTCACAACACGGCCCGAAGGGATTTCTCAATCAGTGTAATGTGTCAGCATTTCCTGTGGGATCAGCCAGTGTCCGAGCGTCTGGAACACGATTCCCCGTCACGGTCTGGGGGAGGCAGGGACAACACTTTCTGTTTGACCTGACATTTCCTGTCTCCACTCGGGATATTTGCTGCTTTCCAGTCGCTCTCCCAGCTCATAGAATCATCGAATCATACAGGACAGAGTCACCTTTCCTCCACCGAGTCTACTCCGCCGTTAGATCATGGCTGATATGTTTATTAACTCTATTCTCCTGCCTTCTCCCCATATCCTTCAAGCACCTTGTTCGTCAAAAATCTGTTTCTCTCAGAGACACTCAACGACTTGCCCTCGACAGACGTCTGTGGCCATGCTTTCCACAGATTCCCCACAGACTGTCTCACCATTTCCAATCTATCTTCTAAACTGAAGACAATACTCCAGCTGCTTTGTGACTGGTGTTTTATACAGGATTAATGTAATCTCCCTATTCCTGGACTCGACACCATTCCTACCGTATCACATGCTCATAGGGAAGTGACTGAGATGTCAGTGGGGGAGAGCTTTGTGGCCAGTCATCTTGATTGTATTAGTTTTAAAATAGTTAAGGAAAATCGTTAACCTGATCTGAAAGTTTAAGTTCGAAATTGGAAGAGAGCCAATGCTATGGTGTTCAGCAAGAGCTTTCAGAATTTGATTGGGGCGGATATTCGCAGGACGGCTGGGAAGTGGGAGGCCTTGAAAAATGAGGTAATGAAAGTCCAGGCACAGTATGTTACTGATAGAATGAAGCTCAAGGTTGTTAGGTGTAGGGAATGCTGGAGAACTAGCAAAATTGAGGCCTGGTCAAGAAATAAGGATACGTGTGATAGATATAGACAGGAGCATAAGGGAAGGAGTAGACTCAAGAGGGAAACCAGGAGGGCAAAAAGAGAACATGAGAGATAGCTTTGTAAAATAGGCTGAAGGAGAATCCAATAAGATTCTACAATAACATTAATGCCAAATGAGTAACTAGTGTGTAAATGCAGCCCCTTAAAGATCAACAAGGCTGGTTGTGGGTGGAACCGCAAAAGATGGGTGAAATATTAGAAGAACACTTCACATTCGTATTGAGTGTGGGGAAGGATATGGAAGGTAGAGAACGTTTACAAGGAAATCTTGAATCCTTGAAAAATGTTCATGTTGCAGATGAAGCACTGGACTTCTTAAAATCCATAAATAAATGCCCAGGACCTGCTCAGGTGCACTCCAGAACTTTGTGGGAAGTTAGGGAAGTTACTTCTGAGCCCCTTGCTGAGATATATGTATCATCACTAGCTTTCAGTGAGGAGCTGGAGATTGGAGGTTGGCTTGTGTGGTACCATTATTGAAGAAAGGTGGTAAGGAAATGTCAGGGAACTGTAGACTGGTGAGCCTGGTGTCAGTGGTGGGAAAGTTGTTGAAGGTCATTCTAAGAGGCAGGTTTTGCATGTACTTAGAAAGGCAAGGAATGATGAAGCATCATTAACTTGGCTTTGCTTGTGGGAAATCGTGTCTCAATAACGATTGAGTTTTTTGAAGAAGTGACAAAGAAGATTAATGAAGGCAAGGCAGTGGATACTGTCAATATGGACTTCATCAAGATATTCAAAAAGGTTCTGCATTGTCGACTGTTTAACATGGATAGATAACATGGAATAGAGGGAGAGCTGGCACAGATTGACTGGAAGGTAGGAGACAGGCTCTTCGGCCCAACAAGTCCACACCGACCCTCCGAAGAGCAACCCACCCAGACCCAGTCCCCTACATTTACCCCTTCACCTAACACTACGGGCAATTTAGCATGGCCAATTCACCTGACCTGCACATTTTTGGACCGTGGGAGGGAACCGGAGCAGCTGGAGGAAACCCACACAACCACGGGGAGAATGTGCAAACTCCACACAGACAGTTGCCTGAGGCGGGAATTGATCCCGGGTCTCTGGCGCTGTGAGGCAGCAGTGCTAACCACTGTGTTCTTGTACATGTTATTGATTGCATTAACCATAGCCACCCTCTCTTTTATGTCTTTATAAAATTGCACCAAGTTAGTTAAGCATCACCTTTCCACAGGGTGCAATTCTGACTCGACCTGATTAACTGATATTTGTCCATATTCGTATTAATTTTATTGCAAATTGTTATTACCAGAAGTTTCCTCACGACCAAAGTTGAACTGATTGGTCTGTAATTGCTGGGCATACCCTTTTTGAACAAGGGGGTAATTTTGTAATTCTCCCATCCTCTGGTACTGACCCCAACTTGAGGGAGGTCTCCAGGTTTGCTCAGGAATGGGAAATCAGGAAGTAGTGAGCAATGAGGGAGATAATAAACGGCTCAGAAAAGGAGAAGGGGGAAATGGGCAGACACGTGACAATTAAGTGAAACCAAAGAACAGGGACACACAGAGCTGGGAATGATACAATGGACGAAATCGATTTGTCGAGGTTCACGTCATTCACCCGGACTCTGTTTTTCTTTTCCTTTTTTTAGTTTATAAAACAATCCACAGTTACAAAACAGTCAACACTAACAGATGTAAACGGAGATAACAGCAATTTTACAAGGGAGAGGAATGGCAAAGCCAGGCCCCAAACCCTCCCGTTCAACCAGTTTTCAGGGAAATGAGGACAAACCTCAAATCCACTTTCACTCACAAAACAGTGACAATGACATGTACATAAGACAGTCCAAACACAGAGAAGACAGTGCGTAAAATACACACCCCACCCCCGAGCCCTGTCTCTGTTAATTGTTGGGGAGGTTCCGGATCCCTTTTACACACAGAAAGGTGGACAAGCAACAAAGACTGACCCACTCCTGTATGTAGGTTGTGAGACACATCACCTCCAACACAGACACAGCTCAGATACTGATAATTTGTCCTATATTTCGATTCTCTGTGTTTGTATGTTCTTTCATTATTTTTTTCATAACCAATCAATTCAACCTCTTATTAGCCCAGAAAACTTGTGAAACTAATTCATTTTAAATCGTAAAAGTCTTTCATCTGGGAGAAAGGAAATGATAAGTGAGGCGATGGACAGAGTGCAGACCGTGCCTACCCTGAGCCCTGCAGTGTGTTTCACTCACTCTCCAAATATTTCCCATCACAGGATCTCTATATGACACTGATTGAGAAATCCCTTCGGGCCGTGTTGTGAATGAAGGAAGCGGCTGCAATTCAAACCTCCAGCCGCTGACTCACTCCGAAGGGCCGTGTGCATTCAGGTAGCGCCGAGCCGCCCGTTGCCCGGTTTTGCAGCCGGTTCGCCTCCCATCACAAGCTCATAAAGCTCGGCTCGGCTTCAGCAAACGGCACAAGGTCGAGAAGCGCGGATTGGAGCCGGCTCGAAGCTGCAGAAGAAGTTGGTGAGATGTCGGACCCGAAGCCCTGTGTGTGCCTGGATGGTGAGTGGGGCTTGGTGCAGTGCTTTCAGCACAGTGTCCCAGTGCGGGGCCTCAGTCTGACTGGGAGCCAGCAACATTGCAGGGAGGTCAGGCTGCTTCTTCAACTCACTGCAGCCCAGGGCAATGGCACAAAGAGCCGGGCCCCGTGCCCAGCCCGTGCCTGGGGCCATTGCTGGGCGGTGCACACCACTCACTCTCTGTGTTTTTCCTCTTTTCAGGATCCTGCTCCTGTGAAAACACCTGCAGATGCTCCAACTATCAATGTGTCACCAGCAAAGCTGGACGCTGCCAGAAAAGTGAGTCACTGGGACAGGCTTTCAAACTGCTCCCGTTGTATTGGTGTGACACATAGTCCTGGGCACAATTCACACAGGGACTCCACAGACACATACATGATCCGGGATTACACCGGATTGAATTGCCATCCGATTTCTACAATGTCCAATCGGAAGAATCTTCAGACCAGAAGCTGCTGCTTAAAGCAATCTTTGAGGTTGCCATCGGAAAGCGCTGATCTTCTTGACTTCTGATTAGAAACCGTGTTGTGGAGATAGTGACAGGAACATCTTGCCTCAAACTGTCTCTCACTGGGATGTGCTGCTGAGCCTGTTCAGGGGGGTGACTGGGAGATGGGAGACAGATGGGTTTGTGAGGGAGGAGCTGGGTGCTGTCATGGGAGGCTGTGGGAGCTTTCAGTGAACGAATTGATTGTGAGTGATTTGTGTCTTTGTCCTCTCCTCTCAGGTTGCTGCTCTTGCTGTCCTGCAGCATGCACCAACTGTGCCAATGGCTGTGTGTGTAAAGGGGATACCTCTGAGAAATGTACCTGCTGCTCCTGAACAACACGCTCTTCAGACACAATCTCTGAAATATTGTCCATTTGTACTGTATTCCCCAAGCTGCATATTTTCGTTATGTAGCTCCGGAGGATTTGTGTATTATTGTGAATCATTACACGTTTATTGAATGTTGTTTTGCTTGTCTTTTTATATAAGTGCCTGAATAAAATTCCACTCTGTGATACATTTAAAAAGTCCTCTTTTTTTCTTAAATGACCGTCGATGCAACAAATCGGAAATGCCATTGAACGATCTGTACAGAACCCGCATTGCATACTATTAAACTTTGAAGCCAGATTGTTGCCCGTAAATGGGAATGGGAAAGTGAACAGACACATGACAGATGAAACACAATAAAAATGATAGGAAGAGCTGGGAATGGCACAATGGATGAAATCGCATTCTTTAGGTTGGCATTATTCATTAAAATCTCTGCTAATGCTTACAGAGGCATTTGACTCATACACTGACCAATTCATACACTTCAGAGCGGGAGAAATGAGGTTCAACTCTCTGCAGGCGGACCAGTTTCAGGAATGGTGGTGTGGGGAATTCATTGGCAGTTCGGCTAATGCTCGTATGCAAGAGTGATGCAGCATCCCATTATGAACTTTACCATAAATTGGATATTAGTCTGTTCCATCTGTCAGCTTATTGTGCATACTCAAGTTTATGAAACAGATTGCTTGAATCAATTTGAAAAAGACCATACATGTGTTCCTGTATTCCAGGCAATGTTTCTCCCGCTCTGAAGTGTATGAATTGGTCAGTGTATGAGTCAAATGCCTCTGTAAGCATTAGCAGATTTCATGAATAATACCAACCTAAAGAATGCGATTTCATCCATTGTGCCATTACCAGCTCTTCCTATCATTTTTATTGTGTTTCATCTGTCACGTGTCTGTTCACTTTCCCATTCTGTTCTCTTCAGCCTCTTGTCATCCGTCTCATTGTTTACAAATATTGTGTTGGTCAAATTTGAAGCAAACCAGAAATTCCCCTGGGCTTGGAGTCAAATTAAGACAGGGAGAGAATTACAGAATTGTCCGCTTGTTCAAAAGCAAGTTGTAAGGTGAAGCCCAGTAATTACAGACCAGTTATCTCAACCTTGGTAGTAGAGATACTTTGAGTAAAAAAATGCTGCTATAAAATTAGAAAGATTTCCTGGTGGTGGAAATTGAATAAAGGTTTGTACGCCTGTTGTCTTTCACTGTGTCTCACACCTGCACACACACAACATGGGTGCTGGGGAAAATATAATCACTACCGCAGTTTGATGGTAGTGTGTGGGTAACGAAATAAAAAAGAAAAAAGAAGGAAATAAGAAAAATTAAATAAAATGAGAGAGATGTTGATGAATTAGGTAGTGTCAGAATCTTGCCTGGATGTTATCCCTCTGGTGTTCTCTGTTGAGAGGACCTCAGACTGTGGGCCATACCTCAAAGTAGGAAAATAAAAGTCAAAGGAGGATGTGGTGCTGATTTGGACACAGCAAATAACCTTCCTCTGGAGGCAGACAACTTGCGTAAAGTACTTGATGAAATATATTTTCATCCTCTGTTCTCTAGGGAAGAGAATGTTGTTTAAGTCACAGTAATGGAGGAGTTGAAAGTGGATTTGATACCTTATATAACAAGGACTTCAAGTGTTGACTGCCATCCAAGTCGAAAACTCAACCCATGGAGATGAGATGTACTCAGGATGAATGAGTTTGAATTTGGGCAGGAATAGTAGTGGATGTGGCAACAACATTCTAATCTTCTGAGAATTATGCTAGAGGTCTTAGTAAACATAAGGGGAAATAAATCTCCAGGAACTGATGATGTGTATCCCAGCATGTTGTAGGAAGTTGTTGAGGAAATTATAGGGCCCCTAGCTGAACTGCTTGCATTATGTACGAACACAGGTGAAGTATTGGAGGACTGGAGAGTGGCTAACGTTGTGCCATTGTTTAAGGAAGGCTGTCAGGAGAAAACTGGAAAATAGAGACCTGTGAGTCTGACATCAATGGTGGCTAATTTGTTGGAGCTGAATCTGAAAGATTGAATGTTCATGCGTTTGGAGAGGCAAGGACTGATTCGGGATAGTCAGCCTGACTTTGTACAAGGAGAAGCTTGTTTCAGAAAATTGATTGAATTTTTTTAATGAAGTAACCCAAATGATTGTTGAGGGCAGAGCCATATAGGTTGTTTATTTGGACATCAATAAAGTGTTTGACAAGGATCAGCATTGTAGACTAATTTATAAAGTTAGATCAGATAGGCTTAAGGGTGAACTTGCCAACTGGACACAAAATTGGGTTTATGGTGGGAGACAGACATTAAATATTAATCACCTGGATATGGAGATACAAGGCAGAATAATAGACAGTCTCAGATTCTCAGAATTGTTACAGTGCACTAGGAGACCATTTAACCATTATTTATGCATCAGCTCAATAGGTGACCATCATCCCTTAGTGCCATATCCCAACCCTTTTCCTCTAACCCTGCTCATTACATTCATCAGATAGTGATGTGAAGTTCTTTTGAATACCTTAATAAAGTCTTCATCTTGCTCTATGAAAATATTTTTGTCTCCTTTCATAATGTCTTCTCTTATACATTGTTTTAAACATGTGCCTTCTTCTTCTTCATCCTTTAGTGAGTTGGAATATCATTCTGCCTCTCTTTCATGCCCAGGCCTTCACGACTTTGAAAACTTCAATCATACTTCCCCTTGGCCTTTTCCTCTCCAAGTAAATCAGTCTCACCATTTACAATCCATCTTCAAGACTAGAAGCAATCATAGAATTCCTATGGTGTGGAAGCAGGTCTTTTGGCCCATTGAGTCCACACTGGCCCTCTGAAGAGCTTCCCACCCATTCCCACCTCCTTATCCTATCACTGTCACCCTGTATTATGCATGGCCAAATACAGCTAACCTGCACATTTTGGATCATGGAAAGAACCAGGAGGAAACCCATTCAGCTACGGGCAGAACATACAAACTCCACACAGACAGTCAGCTGAGGGTGGGATTGAACCCAGTTCCCTGGAATGGTCAGGCAGCAGTGCTGACCACTGAGCCACCTTGCTACCAATATTCTAGCTGAGGTGTGATGAGTGTCTAACAAATGCTTAGTGTATCCTACCTACTACTGTACTCTGCATCACTATTAATAAAGCATAGAATAAGGCACCAATTGTGCTCTTCACGTCCTGCCATCGTTCATAGGTGATGTAGAATTACTGCCAGGTCCCTCTGCTAAAACAAACCCTTTACATTCATTTGCTTTAATTTATGTCGCCTCTCCATATTTTCATACCAAATCGATCATGTCAACTGGTTATAAGTTTGCAAAATGGACCCTGTGTTTCAAAAATGTCAACTGTGTATTTTGAAATTACTACATTGTCTGAGTGCACTTTCAGAAGTCCTGTACTTGGGTTTAACTTTGAAAATCATTCTTTACAGTTGATATCGCACAGTGGGGTTCCTTATGAATGTGACACAGTGTTAAAATGTATCATAACTGGGAAACATAGACAAGGTTATCCTCAAAATCCAAATGTTCCAGTTTGATTGGGGAGAATTTGTTTCCATTAGCTGGGGAGACTGGGATTGTGGGCACCGCCTGAGAGTCAGAGGGGGTCAATTTAGAATGGAAATGAGATCGGTGGGCCTGTGGAATTCATTGCAGTGAAGGCCAGGATGTTAAATGTCTTCAAAAGCAGAGATTGATAAATTCTTGACCTTGCAATGGATTAAGGACTACAGGGAGAGTGTGGGTAAGTGGAGTTGAAATGCCCATCAACCACGATAACGTGGTGGAGTGGACTGGATGGGAAAAATGGCCTTACTTCCAATTCCATGTCCTATGGCCTTATGGTCTTATGGAAATCAAAGATATTCAGGACGGTTATAGCTGTAAAGTGGAGTTGTGTGAACAACCGGATCAGGCATGCTTTATTCAATGGCCACATACCCCTACCGGCCAAATCGCCGACTCCTACTGCAAACTTGAATGGAGTGGGGGGACGGGAGTGTTAGTTGGTGTATAATTTTCAAAGGTGGAAGTCCAATAAGAGGCCCTTCAACACAGATGTAACTGCTGCTTTGAATTACAGGTATGGGAGAGAGAAACTAATTCTATCTTTCCACTTGTTTCTCCTGAATGAATAGCAGAGCCGGCCTGGCACAGTATCAGTCCAGCCTGATGGAGGGTGAAATACATGAAAACTTATTTTCGATTCAGATCTAAGAAAGTTCAACCACCTTCTCTCTGAGCTATTGATATCTAGCAATCCTTTTGATATCTAGTATTACAACAGCAAATGCCAAAATGGAGCAGAAGTCAGTAGTGTACAAACAGTTAATTTTATGCAATCAACAGTGAGTTCAAATAATGATTATTTAATCCCAATTAATTACATGTGGTGACATCAAATTTCAAAACAGCACTTTCCAAATTATTTCTTAATTAGAGAATGATTTCACAAGTTTCTGCCTCCTTCATCAATATACACCTTTGGGAACCATTCTTTGAGAATGCTTCCCTGGTATTGAGAATTCAGGTGTGAATCATCCATTCACTCATTTCCACACCGAAATTCTCAATACCAGTGAACTCTCAAAGAATGGTCTCTCTGCTGAAAATTCATGGAGGAGGCAGAAATTTATAAAATTGCTGTAGAATTAAGAGATTATTTTGAAAATCCTCTTTGGAATTTTGATGTCAACACACATAATTAATTGGGATTAAACAATCATTATTAGAACCAACTGTTGCATGAGTTGCATGAGTTCAGCATGAAGATTCTTGTCAGTTAGTCGCTTACAGCTTCATCATTAAGTTTTCAAATGGTCCAAATTATTTCAATAGCATGAGTTGGGTGTTACATTAAGAAATAATCATACAGAACATGGGACAATTAAAAGAAAGGAAAAGAAAGATTTGCATTCTTAAAGCACTTTTCGTTACCCTTGCATGTCTCATAGCACTTTAGAACTATAGGCAATTTGCATTCAGCAAGCTCTCACAAGCAGCAATATCATAGTGACCAGTCAATCTGTTTTGTGTTCTTGAAGGTTAAATATCGGCCATGGATTATTCGTCCATTCTCTTTTGAAATAGGGACATAAGATCTTTTGAATGCTTAACTGCTGCTTGAGCTGGCTGCTTGAGAGAATGTAAAAACACCTCTGGCAGTGTGGCACTTCTTCAGCTCTGGAGTGTGAGCCTGAATTCTTGTGGAAAGCCAGGAGTGGGATTTGAACATGGAATTTTCTGACTCAGATGCAAGATTGCTGTCAACCATTGCACAATAAATGCTGGCGTAATGCAGCAATTTAAACACTTCAGTGTATTAAAGCACAATCATTCATAAAGTCCAGTCAACTAACTCAGAAGAAAGATGCTCCATTCATTAAAGTTGTAAAAGTGCAATAACTAACAATTTGAATCTGATATTACATAAAGTGTGGTATTTTTCATTTCCATTCAACGTAACACTTAAACGTTACGGTGCCATGCTACACTTAAAATTACATATTACATTTACAAGATACAGCAGTTACATTTCACACCAAATGTTTTCTGGTCCATAGAGGTTGAGAGCTTTATCCATGGGTTTGAGTCCAACATTGTACTAACGTGGGAGGGCCTTAAATGGTAGCTTTAATATATTGGGCCTTTGCAGCAGCTGTTTCAAGCTTCAGGAGTCTCTGAGCATTTCATTTTGATGCGTAACCCTTCATCAGGAACACAGTGGCAAAAGGTAGAGCACATTTCATCAAATTGATTGTTCTTCACCAGCATCTTGCTCTGCATCCCAGGCAACAGTTCACCATGTGAATGAACTGCTTTTGAAATGGCCGTCTTTGTATCAGCAAAAGAAAACCTATTTCATTGTGCTATGGTAGTCTCATTCACTTTATTTAATAAATGATTGTTGTGAAGAGATCTGGATGTTTAGGGAATGAGCTGGCATCATAGAATTATAGAATCCCAACAGTGTTGAAGCATTCAGCCCATCAACTCCACACAAAACATCAAAATAGCATGCCAAACACATACACCCACCCATACACACTATCCCTGTAAGCTAGCATTTCCATTGTCGAGTCCACCTTGCCTGCACATCCCTGGACAATCATGGAATGTTTCATCAGATTATGTTTTAAACCACAGTGCCATCTGGTGTGATCTGGTGGAAGAGGTGTTCTGTGGAGCTTGAACAGTGTAAGATGCAAAATCTTCAATGAAATTGACACAGATAGGATTGCTGAGCTCTTCAGACATAACATAGAAATTGAATGATAGTTTTGTGGATGTGTATGTTTGTGTGGGGTGGAGGTGTTTAAGGTAATCACGATTATTGCAGTTTACCTTTCACACGTCATTAATAAATACTGAGTTTTCAATATTACGGTTCTCCCTATGTGAGGTACATGCAGGCTCTTAACACTGGTTGTCTCGTGGCTTAGTTCTTGATGCAGTCAATCTGATTACTCAGTCTGGAATGCTCAGCTTCACATGTGGAGATGTCTATAGTTTGTTGCTGTCTGATCATTGTCTTCCTCTGAGTTGTCCAACATTAACTAAAACTCCATACTTGTCATTCCCTAGATCATTTGTTTTTAACTCCCGCATTGAAAAATAATCACTAAAATTGTCAATACTGTCCACAAGTTTAGTTCTGTCACATTGAGAACTTCAGTGACATCTTTCTGCTTCAGCACCTTGTGTGCTTTACAAACCCGTTCTCTAAGATAATACTGTTTAACTTATGCATCTTCAAGTTCTTGCAATATTCCAGTTTTAGCAAGTCAAATCTGGCCTCTCAACCAATGATTTCAAGGAGTAACTTACACAAACATAACCGATCCTGACCAACTGCAGTTTCAGCACGTTGAGGTGGGCAGTGGCATCTTACAACTCTTGTAAAATCATGATGTCATGACCATCAACTTACATTTGAAAATAAAGGGTGATGTAAGTTGGATTGGCACCTCAATGACAAATTTTGCACCTGTGTCCACTAGGGTGATGTTCCCCCATGCCCAAACGTTAATTTCATATGATATCTTCAGTTTATTGATGTGGTCAAATGTAGTGATAACAGACAATGCATGAAAGCAACTAACACAGTCCAGGGAGACAAGTGATCAATCACAAGTAAACTTGAGCACCTACAAACAATTTCTGGTTCTGATTCTGTTTTCTGACAAGAATTAATCTCCTTTTCTCAGTAGCGTCCACAACTTGCAATTACATCACAGTTTACATTGAGTCAAATGCCAAATGTACTTCACAAGAGTGACATCAAACAAACACCAAACTACCTAGGGTAGCATAAAGGCAAGCCAATGAACAAGTATCTTAAAGAGTACAAATAAATCGACAGATGGAAAGATTTAAGGATCAAGTTTGAAAGATTATGGTCTGACAGCCATAGATATAACCATCAATTGCAGAAATATATGAGAGGACAGATATTAAAGAGTGCAGAGTTGTTGGAGTGTTATCTTAGTGGATGCGAGAGAGGCAATAAGAATCTCAGTTAATGATGAGTTTTAAAACAAGAATAGAATTTGACAATATTGGCAGCTAAAACATTGTTGAAAAATGTGTTGCTGGAAAATTGCAGCAGGTCAGGCAGTATCAAAGGAGCAGGAGAATCGACGCTTTGGGCTAAAACACTGTGCCAAAATATCTGGATAATGGATTGTGAGTGATTTGTGTCTTTGTCCTCTCCTGTCAGGTTGCTGCTCTTGCTGTCCTGCAGCATGCACCAACTGTGCCAATGGCTGTGTGTGGAAAGGGAAAACCTCTGAGAAATGTACCTGCTGCTCCTGAACAACACGCTCTTCAGACACAGTCTCTGAAAGATTGTCCATTTGTACTGTATTCCCCAAGCTGCATGTCCTCACTGTCTCTGCCCTGAGGATTTGTGAATGTTTGTGACCCATTCCACGTTCATTGAATGTGTTCAATTTGTTTTGTTTTTGTATGAATACTTCAATAAAATTTCAATCTTTGAAACACTTGAAAAGTCATCTCTTTTTCTGAAATGAGCGACCATATAATACATAGGAAATGACATTGAGCCATCATTGCATGAACAAACCACATTGCATAATATCAAACTGTGAAGCCACATTAATGTCTGTGTCAGCTTGGTAAATGAGGTTAAACTCTGTGCTGCTGACCCACTTTCAGGAATAATGGATTGAAAATTCAGTGGTAGTTCTGTTGTTGTTCTTATACAGAAATGAAGCAGCATTCCACAGGTTGCAAGGAAGTGCTCAGTAAGTATCGACCTGTCAGTTCAACTTTGGTAGTGGAGAAACTTCTAGAAATAATAACTTGGTATAAAATTGTCACACGGACAGCTGCTGATTAATTAGGTATATTCAGCATCGAGCCTGGATTTCATCCCTTCTGTACTGTCTGTTGAAAGGACCTCAGACTCTGGACGTTTACCCAATTAACACATAAGTCACAAAACAATAGTCAAAGGAGGATGCGGTGCTGATTTGGAACTGGCAAGGAGACTCACTCTGTGTGCAGACAACATGCTGAAAGTACTGGATGATGTTCATTTTGATCACTTTCTTCTCTCGGGAACAGAACGTTGCTGATGTAATAGGAATGGAGGAGTTGAAAGGAGTTGAAAGTTGATTGGACAATTTGGATAATGAGGACTTCACATGTTGACGACCATCAAATCATACAACTCAACCAATCAACATGGGATGCATTCAGGTTTATTGAGGGAGTTCAAAACTCGGGGGCTAATTTTTATGGTGAGACGAAAATGATTTAAAAAGGAAATGAAGCGCAATTTTTTTTTCCACAATTTATTCATGTGTGGAATAAATTGCCAGAGAAAGTGATGGATGCAGGGACAGTTCCAACACTTAAAAGACATTTGGATGCAATTATAAATGGGAAAGATTTGGTGGGATGTGAGCCAAGTGCAGGGAGATGGGACTCGTTAAGTTTGGAAACATGACTGACGGTGGCCTGAGTTTCCATGTTCTATGACTCGAGGTCTCTAATTGCAAATGTTGCACACCCATTTAGAAATAAAATGTTGATTTGCAAATCTTGGAACGACAGGTCAGTCAGTTAAACATTTGTACTGGGGATCATTTTGGATGCAATATTCCTGGTCAAAATTGATTGGCATTGAAAGAATAAATTGTTTTATAAATTAAAGATACCATATAGTCATGTTAATCAAACTTGATAAAGTTCTTCCAAGAAGATTGATAATCCAATAACAGTACACTTGATGTACGCTCTGTGGATTTACAAGTAGCAGGATTGGGGGCAGGAATGCAGGTGATGTTCCCATCTGGACTTGCAAAAGTAGTTTCAACACTTCAAATAAATCTGCATGTCAGTGAAATGGAACCGCCTGATATTAGTCAGACATGGGAGCACCATCAGAAATGTGGCTCCGGGACTGGTGACTGTGTGTAGTGGTGAACATGTTTTTTTTTAAATTGGAGAGAAGTATGTAGTAGTCATATACTGCAGACAATATTTTTGATATGTATATAGTGTTTCTGGTCATGTTAGAACCAAAAGGGGAAAGTGTGAACTGATCTGTTTTCATGTCACCTCGAAGTTTGAATTTAAAAAGGGAGTGATGGTGATATTATTAATTATACATATGTTAGACTCAATTCAGTTGTGCCTCACTTAAATTTATCTCAACAACACTTGCATGCAGAAAATTTCTCTCGCTCTGTGAAACCATTTTTGACTTGTATCGCAATTACTTCTTTTACAGATTGCTTTGAATCTGTACCCTCTTTTTCATTATTTATGAGCTGGAATATCATTCTCCCTATCTCCCATACTCACACCTTTCACAACCTTGAAACCTTCAATCACATTGCCCTTTGTCTTTTCCTCACTCAGCCTCACCATTTCCAATCTATCTTCAAAACTGAACACTATATTCCAACTGAGGTCTGATGAGCGTCTGGTAAAGGTTTAGTGCCTCCTCCCTACTTCTCTAATCTTCACCACTACTAATAAAGCTGAGAATATTGCATCATTTGCATTCTTTCCCTCTCCTACCATCATTAATGGGTGATGTGGGAAGATTGCCAGGTCCCTTTGCAAATGTACGCCCCTTCCATTCAATGCCTTTAATTCATATTGCCTCTTGATATTTTTGTACCAAATGGATCATGTCAACCATTTCTGGGTCACTGCAAAATTACCTGTGTGTTGCTGAAATATCAACATTTCATTTCAAAATTACTGCAATGTCTGTGTGGGCTTTCAGATGTCCTGTAGTTGGGAAATGCTATATTATTGAAAATTATTCTTTACAGTTGGCACTCCACTCTGGGGTTTCTTATCAATGGGATACAGCGTTTAGCTGCATCACAACTGGGAAACACAAACACGATTATCCCCAATACTCACATTTTGGTGACATGGTGACAGACATGCAAGTACTCTCCTCACTGACAGGAATCTTAACATTGAAGCAGTGACACCATGGAACCATTCACTCCACCATCCCTGATACTGAGGTAAAAACAATGACTGCTGGAAACCAGTATTCCTGATGAAGGGCTTTTGCCCGAAACGTCGATTTTGCTGCTCGTCGGATGCTGCCTGAATTGCTGTGCCCTTCCAGCACCACTGATCCATCCCTGATACTGCCCCATCACCACCTGGTTTCACCACATCCACCAAACGACACCGGACTGCACTGTGACTTCTAATTACCTTTTATCTACTGTGGACTGTTCAGGTTTGAACTTGTTCATTGCAGGTTACATTAAGATTGTAAATATCACTTCACTAATGAACAGAATTGCAGTTATCAAGAAAATAGAAGAATTTATTTTAGTAACTGATACGAAACACAAATTTACAAAATCAATTCACATGCAATTCATCAGTTTATACTAAAATAAAACTCTGGATCTACATAGTGAGGACATACAGCTTGGGGAATACAGTACAAATGGACAATCTTGCAGAGATTGTGTCTGAAGAGCGTGTTGTTCAGGAGCAGCAGGTACATTTCTCAGAGGTATTCCCTTTACACACACAGCCATTGGCACAGTTGGTGCATGATGCAGGACAGCAAGAGCAGCAACCTGAGAGGAGAGGACAAAGACACAAATCACTCACAATCAATTCGTTCACTGAAAGCTCCCACAGCCTCCCATGACAGCACCCAGCTCCTCCCTCACAAACCCATCTGTCTCCCATCTCCCAGTCACCCCCCTGAAGAGGCTCAGCAGCACATCCCAGTGAGAGACAGTTTGAGGGAAGATATTCCTGTCACTATCTCCACAACACGGTTTCTAATGCGAAGTCTATAAGATCAGCCCTTTCCGATGGGAACCTCAGACATTGCTTTAAGCAGCAGCTTCTGGTCTGAAGATTCTTCCGATTGGACATTGTAGAAATCGGATGGCAATTCAATCCGGTGTAATCCCGGATCATGTATGTGTCTGTGGAGTCCCTGTGTGAGTTGTGCCCAGGACTATGTGTCACACCAATAGAACGGGAGCAGTTTGAAAGCCTGTCCCAGTGACTCACTTTTCTGGCAGCGTCCAGCTTTGCTGGTGGCACATTGACAGTTGGAGCATCTGCAGGTGTTTTCACAGGAGCAGGATCCTGAAAAGAGGAAAAACACAGAGAGTGAGTGGTGTGCACCGCCCAGCAATGGCCCCAGGCACGGGCTGGGCACGGGGCCCGGCTCTTTGTGCCATTGCCCTGGGCTGCAGTGAGTTGAAGAAGCAGCCTGGCCTCCCTGCAATGCTGCTGGCTCCCAGTCAGACTGAGGCCCCGCACTGGGACACTGTGCTGAAAGCACTGCACCAAGCCCCACTCACCATCCAGGCACACACAGGGCTTCGGGTCCGACATCTCACCAACTTCTTCTGCAGCTTCGAGCCGGCTCCAATCCGCGCTTCTCGACCTTGTGCCGTTTGCTGAAGCCGAGCCGAGCTTTATGAGCTTGTGATGGGAGGCGAACCGGCTGCAAAACCGGGCAACGGGCGGCTCGGCGCTACCTGAATGCACACGGCCCTTCGGAGTGAGTCAGCGGCTGGAGGTTTGAATTGCAGCCGCTTCCTTCATTCACAACACGGCCCGAAGGGATTTCTCAATCAGTGTAATGTGTCAGCATTTCCTGTGGGATCAGCCAGTGTCCGAGCGTCTGGAACACGATTCCCCGTCACGGTCTGGGGGAGGCAGGGACAGCACTTTCTGTTTGACCTGTCCTTTCCTCTTTCCACTCGGGATATTTGCTGCTTTCCAGTCGCTCTCCCAGCTCATAGAATCATCGAATCATACAGGACAGAGTCACCTTTCCTCCACCGAGTCTACTCCGCCGTTAGATCATGGCTGATATGTTTATTAACTCTATTCTCCTGCCTTCTCCCCATATCCTTCAAGCACCTTGTTTGTCGAGAATCTGTTTCTCTCAGAGATACTCAACGACTTGCCCTCGACAGCCTTCTGTGGCCATGCTTTCCACAGATTCCCCACAGACTGTCTCACCATTTCCAATCTATCTTCTAAACTGAAGACAACACTCCAGCTGCTTTGTGACTGGTGTTTTATACAGGTTTAATGTAATCTCCCTATTCCTGGACTCGACACCATTCCTACCGTATCACATGCTCATAGGCAAGTGACTGCGATGTCAGTGGGGGAGAGCTTTGTGGCCAGTCATCTTGATTGTATTAGTTTTAAAATAGTTAAGGAAAATCGTTAACCTGATCTGAAAGTTTAAGTTCGAAATTGGAAGAGAGCCAATGCTATGGTGTTCAACAAGAGCTTTCAGAATTTGATTGGGGCGGATATTCGCAGGACGGCTGGGAAGTGGGAGGGCTTGAAAAATGAGGTAATGAAAGTCCAGGTACAGTCTGTTCCTGTTAGAATGAAGCTCAAGGTTGTTAGGTGTAGGGAATGCTGGAGAACGAGCAAAATTGAGGCCTGGTCAAGAAAGAAGGATACGTGTGATAGATATAGACAGGAGCATAAGGGAAGGAGGAGTAGACTCAAGAGGGAAATCAGGAGGGCAAAAAGAGAACATGAGAGATAGCTTTGTAAAATAGGCTAAAGGAGAATCCAATAAGATTCTACAATTACATTAATGCCAAATGAGTAACTAGTGTGTAAATGCAGCCCCTTAAAGATCAACAAGGCTGGTTGTGGGTGGAACTGCAAAAGATGGGTGAAATATTAGAAGAACACTTCACATTCGTATTGAGTGTGGGGAAGGATTTGGAAGGTAGAGAACGTTTACAAGGAAATCTTGAAGCCGTGAAAAATGTTCATGTTGCAGATGAAGCACTGGACTTCTTAAAATCCATAAATAAATTCCCAGGACCTGCTCAGGTGCACTCCAGAACTTTGTGGGAAGTTAGGGAAGTGACTCCTGAGCCCCTTGCTGAGATATATGTATCATCACTAGCTATAAGTGAGGAGCTGGAGATTGGAGGTTGGCTTGTGTGGTACCATTATTGAAGAAAGGTGGTAAGGAAATGTCAGGGAACTGTAGACTGGTGAGCCTGGTGTCAGTGGTGGGAAAGTTGTTGGACGTCATTCTAAGAGGCAGGTTTTGCATGTACTTAGAAAGGCAAGGAATGATGAAGCATCATTAACTTGGCCTTGCTTGTGGGAAATCGTGTCTCAATAACGATTGAGTTTTTTGAAGAAGTGACAAAGAAGATTAATGAAGGCAAGGCAGTGGATACTGTCAATATGGACTTCATCAAGATATTCAAAAAGGTTCTGCATTGTCGACTGTTTAACATGGATAGATCACATGGAATAGAGGGAGAGCTGGTCATTTGGGTACAGATTAACTGGAAGGTAGGAGACAGGCTCTTCGGCCCAACAGGTCCACACTGACCCTCCGAAGAGCAACCCATCCAGACCCATTCCCCAACATTTCCCCCTTCACCTAACACTACGGGCAATTTAGCATGGCCAATTCACCTGACCTGCACATTTTTGGATGGTGGGAGGGAACCGGAGCACCTGGAGGAAACCCACACAGACATGGGGAGAATGTGCAAACTCCACACTGACAGTTGTCTGGGGCGGGAATTGAACCCGGGTCTCTGGCGCTGTGAGGCAGCAGTGCTAACCACTGTGTTCTTGTACATGTTATTGATTGCATTAACCATAGCCACCCTCTCTTTTATGTCTTTATAAAAGTGCACCAAGTTAATTAAGCATCACCTTCCCATAGGGTGCAATTCTGACTCGACCTGATTAACTGATATTTGTCCATATTCGTATTAATTTTATCGCAAATTGTCATTACCAGAAGTTTCCACACGACCAAAGTTGAACTGATTAATCTGTAATTGCTGGGCATAACCTTTTTGAACAAGGGGGTAATTTTGTAATTCTCCCATCCTCTGGTACTAACCCCAACTTGAGGGAGGTCTCCAGGTTTGCTCAGGAATGGGAAATCAGGAAGTAGTGAGCAATGAGGGAGATAATAAACGGCTCAGAAAAGGAGAAGGGGGAAATGGGCAGACACGTGACAATTAAGTGAAACCAAAGAACAGGGACACACAGAGCTGGGAATGATACAATGGACAAAATCGATTTGTCGAGGTTTACGTCATTCACCCGGACTCTGTTTTTCTTTTCCTTTTGTTAGTTTATAAAACAATCCACAGTTTACAAAACAGTCAACACTAACAGATGTAAACGGAGATAACAGCAATTTTACAAGGGAGAGGAATGGCAAAGCCAGGCCCCAAACCCTCCCGTTCAACCAGTTTTCAGGGAAATGAGGACAAACCTCATATCCACTTTCACTCATAAAACAGTGACAATGACATGTACATAAGACAGTCCAAACACAGAGAAGACAGTGCGTAAAATACACACCCCACCCCCGAGCCCTGTCTGTGTTCATAGTTGGGGAGGTTCCGGATCCCTTTTACACACAGAAAGGTGGACAAGCAACAAAGACTGACCCACTCCTGTATGTAGGTTGTGAGACACATCACCACCAACACAGACACAGCTCAGATACTGATAATTTGTCCTATATTTCGATTCTCTGTGTTTGTATGTTCTTTCATTATTTTTTTCATAACCAATCAATTCAACTTCTTATTAGCACAGAAATCTTGTGAAACGAATTCATTTTAAATCGTAAAAGTCTTTCATCTGGGAGAAAGGAAATGATAAGTGAGGCGATGGACAGAGTGCAGAGCATGTCTACCCTGAGCCCTGCAGTGTGTTTCACTCACTCTCCAAATATTTCCCATCACAGGATCTCTATATGACACTGATTGAGAAATCCCTTCGGGCCGTGTTGTGAATGAAGGAAGCGGCTGCAATTCAAACCTCCAGCCGCTGACTCACTCCGAAGGGTCGTGTGCATTCAGGTAGCGCCGAGCCGCCTGTTGCCCGGTTTTGCAGCCGGTTCGCCTCCCATCACAAGCTCATAAAGCTCGGCTCGGCTTCAGCAAACGGCACAAGGTCGAGAAGCGCGGATTGGAGCCGGCTCGAAGCTGCAGAAGAAGTTGGTGAGATGTCGGACCCGAAGCCCTGTGTGTGCCTGGATGGTGAGTGGGGCTTGGTGCAGTGCTTTCAGCACAGTGTCCCAGTGCGGGACCTCAGTCTGACTGGGAGCCAGCAGCATTGCAGGGAGGTCAGGCTGCTTCTTCAACTCACTGCAGCCCAGGGCAATGGCACAAAGAGCCGGGCCCCGTGCCCAGCCCGTGCCTGGGGCCATTGCTGGGCGGTGCACACCACTCACTCTCTGTGTTTTTCCTCTTTTCAGGATCCTGCTCCTGTGAAAACACCTGCAGATGCTCCAACTGTCAATGTGCCACCAGCAAAGCTGGACGCTGCCAGAAAAGTGAGTCACTGGGACAGGCTTTCAAACTGCTCCCGTTCTATTGGTGTGACACATAGTCCTGGGCACAACTCACACAGGGACACCACAGACACATACATGATCCGGGATTACACCGGATTGAATTGCCATCCGATTTCTAAAATGTCCAATTGGAAGAATCTCCAGACCAGAAGCTGCTGCTTAAAGCAATGTCTGAGGTTCCCATCGGAAAGCGCTGATCTTATAGACTTCTCATTAGAAACCGTGTTGTGGAGATAGTGACAGGAACATCTTCCCTCAAATTGTCTCTCACTGGGATGTGCTGCTGAGCCTCTTCAGGGGGGTGACTGGGAGATGGGAGACCGACGGGTTTGTGATGGAGGAGCTGGTTGCTGTCATGGGAGGCTGTGGGAGCTTTCAGTGAACGAATTGATTGTGAGTGATTTGTGTCTTTGTCCTCTCCTCTCAGGTTGCTGCTCTTGCTGTCCTGCAGCATGCACTAACTGTGCCAGTGGCTGTGTGTGTAAAGGGAAAACCTCTGAGAAATGTACCTGCTGCTCCTGAACAACACGCTCTTCAGACACAATCTCTGAAATATTGTCCATTTGTACTGTATTCCCCAAGCTGCATATTTTCGTTATGTAGCTCCGGAGGATTTGTGTATTATTGTGAATCATTACAAGTTTATTGAATGTTGTTTTGCTTGTCTTTTGATATAAGTACCTGAATAAAATTCCACTCTGGGATACATTTGAAAAGTCCTCTTTTTTTCTTAAATGAGCGACGATGCAACAAATCGGAAATGCCATTGAGCGATCTGTACAGAACCCGCATTGTATACTATTAAACTTTGAAGCCAGATTGTTGCCTGTTAATGGGAATGGGAAAGTGAACAGACACATGACAGATGCAACACAATAAAAATGATAGGAAGAGCTGGTAATGGCACAATGGATGAAATCGCATTCTTTAGGTTGGCATTATTCATTAAATCTCTGCTAATGCTTACAGAGGCATTTGACTCATACACTGACCAATTCATACACTTCAGAGCGGGAGAAACATTACCTGGAATACAGGAACACATGTCTGGTCTTTTTCAAATTCCTTCAAGCAATCTGTTTCATAAACTTGAGTATGCACAATAAGCTGACAGATGGAACAGGCTAATATCCAATTTATGGTAAAGTTCATAATGGGATGCTGCATCACTCTTGCATACGAGCATTAGCCGAACTGCCAATGAATTCACCACACCACCATTCCTGAAACTGGTCCGCCTGCAGAGAGTTGAATCTCATTTCTCCCGCTCTGAAGTGTATTAATTGGTCAGTGTATGAGTCAAATGCCTCACACAACATGGGTGCTGGGGAAAATATAATCACTACCGCAGTTCAATGGTAGTGTGGGGGTAAAGAAATAAAAAAGAAAAAAGAAAAAAGATGGAAACAAGAAAAATTAAATAAAATGAGAGAGATGTTGATGAATTAGGTAGTGTCAGAATCTTGCCTGGATGTTATCCCTCTGGTGTTCTCTGTTGAGAGGACCTCAGACTGTGGGCCTTACCTCAAAGTAGGAAAATAAAAGTCAAAGGAGGATGTGGTGCTGATTTGGACACAGCAAATAACCTTCCTCTGGAGACAGACAACTTGCGTAAAGTACTCGATGAAATATATTTTCACCCTCCGTTCTCTAGGGAAGAGAATGTTGTTTAAGTAACAGTAATGGAGGAGTTGAAAGTGGATTTGATACCTTATATAACAAGGACTTCAAGTGTCATCTGCCATCCAAGTCAAAAACTCAACCCATGGAGATGAGATGTACTCAGGATGAATGAGTTTGAATTTGGGCAGGAATAGTAGTGGATGTGGCAACAACATTCTAATCTTCTGAGAATTATGCTAGAGGTCTTAGAAAACATAAGGGGAGATAAATCTCCAGGAACTGATGAAGTGTATCCCAGCATGTTGTAGGAAGTTGTTGAGGAAATTATAGGGCCCCTAGCTGAACTGCTTGTATTATGTACTGGAGGACTGGAGAGTGGCTAACGTTGTGCCATTGTTTAAGGAAGGCTGTAAGGAGAAGCCTGGAAAATAGAGACCTGTGAGTCTGACATCAATGGTGGGTAATTTGTTGGAGTTGAATCTGAAAGATTGAATGTTCATGTGTTTGGAGAGGCAAGGACTGATTCGGGATAGTCAGCCTGGCTTTGTACAAGGAGAAGCTTGTCTCAGAAAATTGATTGAATTGTTTTAATGAAGTAACCCAAATGATTGTTGAGGGCAGAGCCATAGAGGTTGTTTATTTGGACATCAATAAAGTGTTTGACAAGGATCAGCACTGTAGACTAATTTAAAAAGTTAGATCACATAGGCTTAAGGGTGAACTTGCCAACTGGATACAAAATTGGGTTTATGGTGGGAGACAGACATTAAATATTAATTGCCTGGATGTGGAGATACAAGGCAGAATAATAGACAGTCTCAGATTCTCAGAATTGTTACAGTGCACTAGGAGACCATTTAACCATTATTTATGCATCAGCTCTATAGGTGACCATCATCCCTTAGTGCCATATCCCAACCCTTTTCCTCTAACCCTGCTCATTACATTCATCAAATAGTGATGTAAAGTTCTTTTGAATACTTTAATAAAGCCTTCATCCTGCTCTATGAAAATATTTTTGTCTCCTTTCATAATGTCTTCTCTTATACATTGTTTTAAACATGTGCCTTCTTCTTCATCATCCTTTAGTGAGTTGGAATATCATTCTGCCTCTCTTTCATGCCCAGGCCTTCACGACTTTGAAAACTTCAATCATACTTCCCATTGGCCTTTTCCTCTCCAAGTAAATCAGTCTCACCATTTACAATCCATCTTCAAGACTGGAAGCAATCATAGAATTCCTATGATGTGGAAGCAGGTCTTTTGGCCCATTGAGTTCACACTGGCCCTCTGAAGAGCTTCCCACCCATTCCCACCTCCTTATCCTATCACTGTCACCCTGTATTATGCATGGCCAAATACAGCTAACCTGCACATTTTGGATCATGGAAAGAACCAGGAGGAAACCCATTCAGCTACGGGCAGAACATACAAACTCCACACAGACAGTCAGCTGAGGGTGGGATTGAACCCAGTTCCCTGGAACGGTCAGGCAGCAGTGCTGACCACTGAGCCACCTTGCTGCCAATATTCTAGCTGAGGTGTGATGACTGTCTGACAAATGTTTAGTGTACCCTCCCTACTACTGTACTCTGCATCACTATTAATAAAGCATAGAATAAGGCACGAATTGTGCTCTTCATCTGTCCTGCCATCATTCATAGGTGATGTACAATTACTGCCAGGTCCCTCTGCTAATGCATACCATTTACATTCAATTGCTTTAATTTATGTCACCTCTCCATATTTTCATACCAAATCGATCATGTCAACTGGTTATAATTTTGCAAAATTGACCCAGTGTTTCAAAAATGTCAACTGTGTATTTTGAAATTACTGCATTGTCTGAGACCTGTAATTGGGTATAACTTTGAAAATCATTCTTTAGAGTTGATACCGCACAGTGGGGTTCCTTATGAATGTGACACAGTGTTAAACTGTATCATAAATGGGAAACATAGACAAGGTTATCCTCAAAATCAAAATGTTCCAGTTTGATTGGGGAGAATTTGTTTCCATTAGCTGGGGAGACTGGGATTGTGGGCACCGCCTGAGAATCAGAGGGGTTCAATTTAGAATGGAAATGAGATCGGTGGGCCTGTGGAATTCATTGCAGTGAAGGCCAGGATGTTAAATGTCTTCAAAAGCAGAGATTGATAAATTCTTGACCTTGCAATGAATTAAGGGCTACAGGGAGAGTGTGGGTAAGTGGAGTTGAAATGCCCATCAACCATGATAATGTGGCGGAGTGGACTGGATGGGCCAAATGGCCTTACTTCCACTTCCATGTCATATGGCCTTATGGTCTTATGGAAATCAAAGATATTCAGGACGGTTATAGCTGTAAAGTGGAGTTGTGTGAACAACCAAATCAGGCATGCTTTATTCAATGGCCACAGACCCCTACCAGCCAAATCGCCGACTCCTACTGCAAACTTGAATTGAGTGGGGACAAGGGAGTGTTGGTTGGTGTAAAATTTTCAAAGGTGGAAGTCCACTAAGAGGCCCTTCAACACAGATGTAACTGCTGCTTTGAATTGCTGATATGGGAGAGAGAAGCTAATTCTATCGTTCCACTTGTTTCTCCTTAATGATCAGCAGAGCCGGTCTGGCACAGTATCAGTCCAGCCTGATGGAGGGTGAAATACATGAAAACTTATTATAGATTCAGATTTAAGAACGTTCAACCACTATCTCTATGAGCTATTGATATCTAGCAATCCTTTTGATATCTAGTATTACAACAGCAAATGCCAAAATGGAGCAGAAGTCAGTAGTGAACAAACAGTTAATTTTATGCAATCAACAGTGAGTTCAAATAATGATTATTTAATCCCAATTAATTACATGTGGTGACATCAAATTTCAAAACAGCACTTTCCAAATTATTTCTTAATTAGAGAATGATTTCACAAGTTTCTGCCTCCTCCATCAATATTCACCTTTGGGAACCATTGTTTGAGAATGCTTCACTGGTATTTAGAATTCAGGTGTGAACCATCCATTCACTCATTTCCACACCGAAATTCTCAATACCAGTGAACTCTCAAAGAATGGTTCCCTCTGCTGAAAATTCATGGAGGAGGCAGAAATTTGTAAAATTGCTGTAGAATTAAGAGAATATTTTGAAAATTCTCTTTGGAATTTTGATGTCAACACACATAATTAATTGGGATTAAACAATCATTATTTGAACCAACTGTTGCCCTTGAGAATATAGTTCAGCATGAAGATTCTTGTCAGTTAGTCGCTTACAGCTTCATCATTAAGTTTTCAAATGGTCCAAATTATTTCCATAGCATGAGTTGGGTGTTACATTAAGATAAAATCATACAGAACATGGGATAATTAAAAGAAAGGAAAAGAAAGATTTGCATTCTTAAAGTACTTTTCGTTACCTTGCATGTCTCACAGCACTTTAGAATTATAGGCAATTTGCATTCAGCAAGCTCTCACAAGCAGCAATATCATAGTGACCAGTCAATCTGTTTTGTGTACTTGAAGGTTAAATATTGGCCATGGATTATTCCTCCACCCTCTTTTGAAATAGGGACATAAGATCTTTTGAATGCTAAACTGCTGCCTGAGCTGGCTGCTTGAGAGAATGTAAAAATACCTCTAGCAGTGTGGCACTTCTTCAGCTCTGGAGTGTGAGCCTGAATTCTTGTGGAAACCAAGGAGTGGGATTTGAACATGGATTTTTCTGATTCTGATGCAAGATTGCTGTCAACCATTGCACAATAAATGCTGGCGTAACGCATCAATTTAAACACTTCAGTGTATTAAAGCACAATCATTCATAAAGTCCAGTCAACTAACTCAGAAGAAAGATGCTCCATTCATTAAACTTGTAAAAGTGCAGTAACTAACAATTTAAATCTGATATTACATAAAGTGTGGCATTTTTCATTTCCATTCAATGCAAGACGTCAACATTATGGTGCCATGCTACACTTAAAATTACATATTACATTTACAAGATACAGCAGTTATATTTCACACCAAATGTTTTCTGGTCCATAGAGGTTGAGAGCTTTATCCATGGGTTTGAGTCCAACATTGTACTAACGTGGGAGGGCCTTAAATGGTAGCTTTAATATATTGGGCCTTTGCAGCAGCTGTTTCAAGCTTCAGGAGTCTCTGAGCATTTCATTTTGATGCGTAACCCTTCATCAGGAACACAGTGCAAAAGGTAGAGCACATTTCATCAAATTGATTGTTCTTCACCAGCATCTTGCTCTGCATCCCAGGCAACAGTTCACCATGTGAATGAATTGTTTTTGAAATGGCCCTCTTTGTATTAGCAAAAGAAAACCTATTTCATTGTGCTATGGTAGTCTCATTCACTTTAATTAATAAATGATAGTTGTGAAGAGATCTGGATGTTTAGGGAATGAGCTGGCATCATAGAATTATAGAATCCCAACAGTGTTGAAGCATTCAGCCCATCAACTCCACACCAACCATCAAAATAGCATGCCAAACACATCCACCCACCCATACACCCTATCCCTATAACCCAGCATTTCCAATGTCTCGCCCACCTTGCCTGCACATCCCTGGACAATCATGGAATGTTTCATCAGATTATGTTTTAAACCACAGTGCCATCTGGTGTGATCTGGTGGAAGAGGTGTTCTGTGGAGATTGAACAGTGTAAGATGCAAAATCTTCAATGAAATTGACCACAGATAGGATTGCTGAGCTCCTCAGACATAACATAGAAATTGAATGATAGTTTTGTGGATGTGTATGTTTGTGTGGGGTGGAGTTGTTTAAGGTAATCACGATTATTGCAGTTTACCTTTCCCACGTCATTAATAAATACTGAGTTTTCAATATTACGGTTATCCCTATGTGAGGTACATGCAGGCTCTTAACACTGGTTGTCTCGTGGCTTAGTTCTTGACGCAGTAAATCTGATTACTCAGTCTGGAATGCTCAGCTTCACATTTGGAGATGTCTATAGTTTGTTGCTGTCTGATCATTGTCTTCCTCTGAGTTGTCCAACATTAACTAAAACTCCATAATTGTCATTCCCTAGATCATTTGTTTTTAACTCCCGCATTGAAAAATACTCACTAAAATTGTCAATACTTTCCACAAGTTTAGTTCTGTCACGTTGAGAACTTCAGTGACATCTTTCTGCTTCAGCACGTTGTATGCTTGACAAACCGTTCACTAAGATAATACCGTTTAACTTATGCATCTTCAAGTTCTTGCAATATTCCAGTTTTGGCAAGCCAAATCTGACTCTCAACCAATGATTTCAAGGAGTAACTTACACACACATAACCGATCCTGACCAACTGCAGTTTCAGCACGTTGAGGTGGGCAGTGGCATCTTACAACTTTCGTAAAATCATGGTGTCATGACCATCAACTTACATTTGAAAATAAAGGGTGATGTAAGTTGGATTGGCACCTCAATGACAAATTTTGCACCTGTGTCCACTGGGGTGGTGTTCCCCCATGCCCAAAAGTTAATTCCATATGATATCTTCAGTTTATTGATGTTGTCAAATGTAGTGATAACAGACAATGCATGAAAGCAACTAATACAGTCCAGGGAGACAAGTGATCAATCACAAGTAAACTTGAGCACCTACAAACAATTTCTGGTTCTGATTCTGTTTTCTGACAAGAATTAATCTCCTTTTCTCAGTAGCGTCCACAACTTGCAATTACATCACAGTTTACATTGAGTAAAATGCCAAATGTACTTCACAGGAGTGACATCAAACAAACACCAAACTACCTAGGGTAGCATAAAGGCAAGCCAACGAACAAGTATCTAAAAGAGTACAAATAAATCGACAGATGGAAAGATTTAAGGATCAAGTTTGAAAGATTATGGTCTGACAGCCATAGATATAACCATCAATTGCAGAAATATATGAGAGGACAGATATTAAAGAGTGCAGAGTTGTTGGAGTGTTATCACATTGGACACTAGAGAGGCAATAAGAATCTCAGTTACTGATGAGTTTTTGAAACAAGAATAGAATTTGACAATATTGGCAGCTAAAACATTGTTGAAAAATGTGTTGCTGGAAAAGTGCAGCAGGTCAGGCAGCATCAAAGGAGCAGGAGAATCGACGCTTTGGGCTAAAACACTGTGCCAAAATATCTGGATAATGGATTGTGAGTGATTTGTGTCTTTGTCCTCTCCTCTCAGGTTGCTGCTCTTGCTGTCCTGCAGCATGCACCAACTGTGCCAGTGGCTGTGTGTGTAAAGGGAATACCTCTGAGAAATGTACCTGCTGCTCCTGAACAACACGTTCTTCAGACACAGTCTCTGAAAGATTGTCCATTTGTACTGTATTCCCCAAGCTGCATGTCCTCACTGTCTATGCCCTGAGGATTTGTGTATGTTTGTGACCCATTCCAAGTTTATTGAATGTGTTCAATTTGTTTTGTTTTTGTATGAATACTTCAATAAAATTTCAATCTTTGAAACACTTGAAAAGTCATATCTTTCTCTGAAATGAGCGACCATATAATACATAGGAAATGACATTGAGCCATCATTGCATGAACAAACCACATTGCATAATATCAAACTGTGAAGCCACATTAATGTCTGTGACAGCTTGGTAAATGAGGTTAAACTCTGTGCTGCTGACCCACTTTCAGGAATAATGGATTGAAAATTCAGTGGTAGTTCTGTTGTTGTTCTTGTACAGAAATGAAGCAACATTCCATTCAGAGCTATACTATAAGTTGGATATTAGCCTATTCTATCTGTCAGCTTATTCTGTACCCTCAGGTTTCTGAATCATAGTCTTTAAAGGCGTTTGAAGAAAAACAGGCACAAGGTTTTAAGTGTTCCAGACAATCTTTCTCATGATCCAAAATGGGTGAAAAGGTCAGTCTTTGCTGTCTGTCCATCTTTCTGTGTAAAATGAATCCCATGCCTCTGTAACCATTAACAGAGATTTAATGAATGATACAAACATAAAGGAGGTTATTTCAGCCACCTTGGTATTACCGGCTCTTTCTATCACTGTTCTTTCCTGGCATTTCATCTGTCATGTATCTGCTCACTTCATCATTCTATTTACTTGAGCCTTTTATTATCCACCTCATTGCTTACGACAATTCAAACACAGGTTGCAAGGAAGTGCTCAGTAAGTATCGACCTGTCAGTTCAACTTTGGTAGTGGAGAAACTTCTAGAAATAATAACTTGGTATAAAATTGTCACACGGACAGCTGTTGATTAATTAGGTATATGCAGCATCGAGCCTGGATTTCATCCCTTCTGTGCTGTCTGTTGAAAGGACCTCAGACTCTGGACGTTTACCCAATAAACACATAAGTAAGAAAACAATAGTCAAAGGAGGATGCGGTGCTGATTTGGAACTGGCAAGGAGACTCACTCTGTGTGCAGACAACATGCTGAAAGTACTGGATGATGTTCATTTTGATCACCTTCTTCTCTCGGGAACAGAACGTTGCTGATGTAATAGTAATGGAGGAGTCGAAAGGAGTTGAAAGTTGATTGGACAATTTGGATAATGAGGACTTCACCTGTTGACGACCATCAAATCATACAACTCAACCAATCAACATGGGATGCATTCAGGTTTATTGAGGGAGTTCAAAACTAGGGGGCTAATTTTTATGGTGAGACAAAAATGATTTAAAAAGGAAATGAAGAGCAATTTTTTTTCCCCACAGAGAGCGGTTCGTGTGTGGAATAAATTGCCAGAGAAAGTGATGGATGCAGGGACAGTTCCAACACTTAAAAGAAATTTGGATGCAATTATAAATGGGAAAGAGTTGGTGGGATGTGAGCCAAGTGCAGGGAGATGGGACTCGTTAAGTTTGGAAACATGACTGAGGGTGGCCTGAGTTTCCATGTTCTGACTCGAGGTCTCTAATTGCAAATGTTGCACACCCATTTAGAAATAAAATGTTGAACTGCAAATCTTGGAACTACAGGTCAGTCAGTTAAACATTTGTACTGGGGATCATTTTGCATGCAATATTCCTGGATAAAATTGATTGGCATTGAAAGAATAAATAGTTTTATAAATTAAAGATACCATATAGTCATGTTAATCAAACTTGATAAAGTTCTTTCAAGAAGATTGATAATCCAACAACAGGACACTTGATGTACACTCTGTGGATTTACAAGTAGCAGGATTGTGGGCAGGAATGCAGGTGATGTTCCCATCTGGACTTGCAAAAGTCGTTTCAACACTGTCAAATAAATCTGCATGTCAGTGAAATGGAACCGCCTGATATTAATCAGACATGGGAGCACCAACAGAAATGTGGCTCCGGGACTGGTGACTGTGTGTAATGGTTAACATTTATTTTTTTAAATTGGAGAGAAGTATGTTGTAGTCATATACTGCAGACAATATGTTTGATATGTATATAGTGTCATGTTAGAACTAAAAGGGGAAAGTGTGAACTGATCTGTTTTCATGTCACTTCGAAGTTTGAATTTAAAAAGGGAGTGATGGTGATATTACTAATTATACAGATTTTAGACTCAATTCAGTTGTGTATCTGAAACAAGTCAATCAGGTTGCTTCAGTGACACTGTCCCTAAGTCATGCACTGCAAGTAACATTTATTCAAACAAAGATGTAAAGATTATTCACAAAATCATGAAACATGTGATTATTTAAAACTACCCACAATGAAAACAAACACTTTTCACCCTTCAGTTATGGGAAGCTCTGCAAGTTGTTGTATCCAAACTATTTGTTTTATATATGTGTCAATATTACAAATTTAGATTTGAGATAACACATTTTCATCACAATAAAGATTAATTACCTGGATGTGAGGATACAAGGCGTGATATTAGACAATCTAAGAATTGTTACAGTACAGTAGCAGACCATTTGACTGGAGTTTCTGTATCAGTTCTTTGAGTTACCATGATCACTTAGTGCAAAAGCCCCACCAGTCTCCTGTAACTCTACACATTATGTTAATCAATTACTGACGGGGTGGCATAGTAGCTCAGTGGTTAGCACTGCTGCCTCATAGCACCAGGGACATGGGTTTGATTCCAGCCTCAGGTTATTGTCTGTGTGGAATTTGCACATTCTCCCCTGTGTGGGTTTCCTCCAGGTACTCCCACATTCCAAAAATGTGCAGGTTAGGTGAATTGGCCATGCTACATTGCCCATAGTGTTCAGGGATGTGAAGGGTGCACTAAGTCAGGGGTAAATGGAAATTAGTAGGGGAATACTTTGGACGATCAGTGTGGACTTGTTGGGCCGAAGGGCCTGTTTCCACTCTGTAGGAGTTCGATAATGTATCATCTTTTGAGTGTCTCACTTAAATTTATCTCAACAACACTTCCATGCAATACATTCCTCTCACTCTGTGAAACCATTTTTGACTTGTATCACAATTACTTCTTTTACAGATTGCTTTAAACCTGTACCCTCTTTTTCATTATTTATGAGCTGGAATATCATTCTCCCTATCTCCCATACTCACACCTTTCACAACCTTGAAACCTTCAATCACATTGCCCTTTGTCGTTTCCTCACTCAGCCTCACCATTTCCAATCTATCTTCAAAACTGAACACTATATTCCAACTGAGGTCTGATGAGCATCTGGTAAAGGTTTAGTGCCTCCTCCCTACTTCTCTAATCTACACCACTACTAATAAAGCTGAGAATATTGCATCATTTGCACTCTTTCCCTCTCCTACCATCATTCATGGGTGATGTGGGAATACTGCCAGGTGTATGCCCCTTCCATTCAATGCCTTTAATTCATATTGCCTCCTGATATTTTTGTACCAAATGGATCATGTCAACCATTTCTGGGTCACTGCAAAATTACCTGTGTGTTGCTGAACTATCAACATTTCATTTCAAAATTACTGCAATGTCTGTGTGGGCTTTCAGATGTCCTGTAGTTGGGAAATGCTATTTTATTGAAAATTATTCTTTACAGTTGGCACTCCACTCTGGGGTTTCCTATCAGTAGGATACAGTGTTAAGCTGCATCACAACTGGGAAACACAAACACGATTATCCCCAAGACTCACATTTTGGTGACATGGTGACAGACATGCAAGTACTCTCCTCACTGACAGGAATCTTAACATTGAAGCAGTGACACCATGGAACCATTCACTCCACCATCCCTGATACTGCCCCATCACCACCTGGTTTCACCACATCCACCAAACTACACCAGACTGCACTGTGACTTCTAATGACCTTTTATCTACTGTGGACTGTTCAGGTTTGAACTTGTTCATTGCAGGTTACATTAAGATTGTAAATATCACTTCATTGATGAACAGAATTGCAGTTATCAAGCAAAGAGAAGAATTTATTTTAGTAACTGATACGAAACACAAATTTACAAAATCAATTCACATGCAATTCATCAGTTTATACTGAAATAAAACTCTGGATCTACATAGTGAGGACATACAGCTTGGGGAATACAGTACAATTGACAATCTTTCAGAGATTGTGTCTGAAGAGCGTGTTGTTTAGGAGCAGCAGGTACATTTCTCAGAGGTTTTCCCTTTACACACACAGCCATTGGCACAGTTGGTGCATGCTGCAGGACAGCAAGAGCAGCAACCTGAGAGGAGAGGACAAAGACACAAATCACTCACAATCAATTCGTTCACTGAAAGCTCCCACAGCCTCCCATGACAGCACCCAGCTCCTCCATCACAAACCCATCGGTCTCCCATCTCCCAGTCACCCCCCTGAAGAGGCTCAGCAGCACATCCCAGTGAGAGACAGTTTGAGGGAAGATGTTCCTGTCACTATCTCCACAACACGGTTTCTAATGAGAAGTCTATAAGATCAACGCTTTCCGATGGGAACCTCAGACATTGCTTTCAGCAGCAGCTTCTGGTCTGGAGATTCTTCCGATTGGACATTGTAGAAATCGGATGGCAATTCAATCCGGTGTAATCCCGGATCATGTATGTGTCTGTGGTGTCCCTGTGTGAGTTGTGCCCAGGACTATGTGTCACACCAATAGAACGGGAGCAGTTTGAAAGCCTGTCCCAGTGACTCACTTTTCTGGCAGCGTCCAGCTTTGCTGGTGGCACATTGACAGTTGGAGTATCTGCAGGTGTTTTCACAGGAGCAGGATCCTGAAAAGAGGAAAAACACAGAGAGTGAGTGGTGTGCACCGCCCAGCAATGGCCCCAGGCACGGGCTGGGCACGGGGCCCGGCTCTTTGTGCCATTGCCCTGGGCTGCAGTGAGTTGAAGAAGCAGCCTGGCCTCCCTGCAATGCTGCTGGCTCCCAGTCAGACTGAGGCCCCGCACTGGGACACTGTGCTGAAAGCACTGCACCAAGCCCCACTCACCATCCAGGCACACACAGGGCTTCGGGTCCGACATCTCACCAACTTCTTCTGCAGCTTCGAGCCGGCTCCAATCCGCGCTTCTCGACCTTGCGCCGTTTGCTGAAGCCGAGCCGAGCTTTATGAGCTTGTGATGGGAGGCGAACCGGCTGCAAAACCGGGCAACGGGCGGCTCGGCGCTACCTGAATGCACACGGCCCTTCGGAGTGAGTCAGCGGCTGGAGGTTTGAATTGCAGCCGCTTCCTTCATTCACAACACGGCCCGAAGGGATTTCTCAATCAGTGTAATGTGTCAGCATTTCCTGTGGGATCAGCCAGTGTCCGAGCGTCTGGAACACGATTCCCCGTCACGGTCTGGGGGAGGCAGGGACAGCACTTTCTGTTTGACCTGACATTTTCTGTCTCCACTCGGGATATTTGCTGCTTTCCAATCGCTCTCCCAGCTCATAGAATCATCGAATCATACAGGACAGAGTCACCTTTCCTCCACCGAGTCTACTCCGCCGTTAGATCATGGCTGATATGTTTATTAACTCTATTCTCCTGCCTTCTCCCCATATCCTTCAAGCACCTTGTTCGTCAAAAATCTGTTTCTCTCAGAGACACTCAACGACTTGCCCTCATCGGACTTCTGTGGCCATGCTTTCCACAGATTCCCCACAGACTGTCTCACCATTTCCAATCTATCTTCTAAACTGAAGACAACACTCCAGCTGCTTTGTGACTGGTGTTTTATACAGGATTGATGTAATCTCCCTATTCCTGGACTCGACACCATTCCTACCGTATCACATGCTCATAGGGAAGTGACTGAGGTGTCAGTGGGGGAGAGCTTTGTGGCCAGTCATCTTGATTGTATTAGTTTTAAAATAGTTAAGGAAAATCGTTAACCTGATCTGAAAGTTTAAGTTCGAAATTGGAAGAGAGCCAATGCTATGGTGTTCAGCAAGAGCTTTCAGAATTTGATTGGGGCGGATATTCGCAGGACGGCTGGGAAGTGGGAGGCCTTGAAAAATGAGGTAATGAAAGTCCAGGTACAGTATGTTACTGATAGAATGAAGCTCAAGGTTGTTAGGTGTAGGGAATGCTGGAGAACTAGCAAAATTGAGGCCTGGTCAAGAAATAAGGATACGTGTGATAGATATAGACAGGAGCATAAGGGAAGGAGTAGACTCAAGAGGGAAACCAGGAGGGCAAAAAGAGAACATGAGAGATAGCTTTGTAAAATACGCTGAAGGAGAATCCAATAAGATTCTACAATTACATTAATGCCAAATGAGTAACTAGTGTGTAAATGCAGCCCCTTAAAGATCAACAAGGCTGGTTGTGGGTGGAACCGCAAAAGATGGGTGAAATATTAGAAGAACACTTCACATTCGTATTGAGTGTGGGGAAGGATATGGAAGGTAGAGAACGTTTACAAGGAAATCTTGAATCCTTGAAAAATGTTCATGTTGCAGATGAAGCACTGGACTTCTTAAAATCCATAAATAAATGCCCAGGACCTGCTCAGGTGCACTCCAGAACTTTGTGGGAAGTTAGGGAAGTTACTTCTGAGCCCCTTGCTGAGATATATGTATCATCACTAGCTATAAGTGAGGAGCTGGAGATTGGAGGTTGGCTTGTGTGGTACCATTATTGAAGAAAGGTGGTAAGGAAATGTCAGGGAACTGTAGACTGGCGAGCCTGGTGTCAGTGGTGGGAAAGTTGTTGGAGGTCATTCTAAGAGGCAGGTTTTGCATGTACTTAGAAAGGCAAGGAATGATGAAGCATCATTAACTTGGCTTTGCTTGTGGGAAATCGTGTCTCAATAACGATTGAGTTTTTTGAAGAAGTGACAAAGAAGATTAATGAAGGCAAGGCAGTGGATACTGTCAATATGGACTTCATCAAGATATTCAAAAAGGTTCTGCATTGTCGACTGTTTAACATGGATAGATCACATGGAATAGAGGGAGAGCTGGCACAGATTGACTGGAAGGTAGGAGACAGGCTCTTCGGCCCAACAAGTCCACACCGACCCTCCGAAGAGCAACCCACCCAGACCCAGTCCCCTACATTTACCCCTTCACCTAACACTACGGGCAATTTAGCATGGCCAATTCACCTGACCTGCACATTTTTGGACCGTGGGAGGGAACCGGAGCAGCTGGAGGAAACCCACACAGACATGGGGAGAATGTGCAAACTCCACACTGACAGTTGTCTGGGGCGGGAATTGAACCCGGGTCTCTGGCGCTGTGAGGCAGCAGTGCTAACCACTGTGTTCTTGTACATGTTATTGATTGCATTAACCATAGCCACCCTCTCTTTTATGTCTTTATAAAATTGCACCAAGTTAGTTAAGCATCACCTTTCCACAGGGTGCAATTCTGACTCGACCTGATTAACTGATATTTGTCCATATTCGTATTAATTTTATTGCAAATTGTTATTACCAGAAGTTTCCTCACGACCAAAGTTGAACTGATTGGTCTGTAATTGCTGGGCATACCCTTTTTGAACAAGGGGGTAATTTTGTAATTCTCCCATCCTCTGGTACTGACCCCAACTTGAGGGAGGTCTCCAGGTTTGCTCAGGAATGGGAGATCAGGAAGTAGTGAGCAATGAGGGAGATAATAAACGGCTCAGAAAAGGAGAAGGGGGAAATGGGCAGACACGTGACAATTAAGTGAAACCAAAGAACAGGGACACACAGAGCTGGGAATGATACAATGGACGAAATCGATTTGTCGAGGTTCACGTCATTCACCCGGACTCTGTTTTTCTTTTCCTTTTTTTAGTTTATAAAACAATCCACAGTTACAAAACAGTCAACACTAACAGATGTAAACGGAGATAACAGCAATTTTACAAGGGAGAGGAATGGCAAAGCCAGGCCCCAAACCCTCCCGTTCAACCAGTTTTCAGGGAAATGAGGACAAACCTCAAATCCACTTTCACTCACAAAACAGTGACAATGACATGTACATAAGACAGTCCAAACACAGAGAAGACAGTGCGTAAAATACACACCCCACCCCCGAGCCCTGTCTCTGTTAATTGTTGGGGAGGTTCCGGATCCCTTTTACACACAGAAAGGTGGACAAGCAACAAAGACTGACCCACTCCTGTATGTTGGTTGTGAGACACATCGCCTCCAACACAAACACAGCTCAGATACTGATAATTTGTCCTATATTTCGATTCTCTGTGTTTGTATGTTCTTTCATTATTTTTTTCATAACCAATCAATTCAACCTCTTATTAGCCCAGAAAACTTGTGAAACGAATTCATTTTAAATCGTAAAAGTCTTTCATCTGGGAGAAAGGAAATGATAAGTGAGGCGATGGACAGAGTGCAGACCGTGCCTACCCTGAGCCCTGCAGTGTGTTTCACTCACTGTCCAAATATTTCCCATCACAGGATCTCTATATGACACTGATTGAGAAATCCCTTCGGGCCGTGTTGTGAATGAAGGAAGCGGCTGCAATTCAAACCTCCAGCCGCTGACTCACTCCGAAGGGCCGTGTGCATTCAGGTAGCGCCGAGCCGCCCGTTGCCCGGTTTTGCGGCCGGTTCGCCTCCCATCACAAGCTCATAAAGCTCGGCTCGGCTTCAGCAAACGGCACAAGGTCGAGAAGCGCGGATTAGAGCCGGCTCGAAGCTGCAGAAGAAGTTGGTGAGATGTCGGACCCGAAGCCCTGTGTGTGCCTGGATGGTGAGTGGGGCTTGGTGCAGTGCTTTCAGCACAGTGTCCCAGTGCGGGACCTCAGTCTGACTGGGAGCCAGCAGCATTGCAGGGAGGCCAGGCTGCTTCTTCAACTCACTGCAGCCCAGGGCAATGGCACAAAGAGCCGGGCCCCGTGCCCAGCCCGTGCCTGGGGCCATTGCTGGGCGGTGCACACCACTCACTCTCTGTGTTTTTCCTCTTTTCAGGATCCTGCTCCTGTGAAAACACCTGCAGATGCTCCAACTGTCAATGTGCCACCAGCAAAGCTGGACGCTGCCAGAAAAGTGAGTCACTGGGACAGGCTTTCAAACTGCTCCCGTTCTATTGGTGTGGCACATAGTCCTGGGCACAACTCACACAGGGACACACATGATCCGGGATTACACCGGATTGAATTGCCATCCGATTTCTACAATGTCCAATCGGAAGAATCTCCAGACCAGAAGCTGCTGCTTAAAGCAATGTCTGAGGTTCCCATCGGAAAGCGCTGATCTTCTTGACTTCTCATTAGAAACCGTGTTGTGGAGATAGTGACAGGAATATCTTCCCTCAAACTGTCTCTCACTGGGATGTGCTGCTGAGCCTCTTCAGGGGGGTGACTGGGAGATGGGAGACAGATGGGTTTGTGAGGGAGGAGCTGGGTGCTGTCATGGGAGGCTGTGGGAGCTTTCAGTGAACGAATTGATTGTGAGTGATTTGTGTCTTTGTCCTCTCCTCTCAGGTTGCTGCTCTTGCTGTCCTGCAGCATGCACCAACTGTGCCAATGGCTGTGTGTGTAAAGGGAAAACCTCTGAGAAATGTACCTGCTGCTCCTGAACAACACGCTCTTCAGACACAATCTCTGAAAGATTGTCCATTTGTACTGTATTCCCCAAGCTGCATATTTTCGTTATGTAGCTCCGGAGGATTTGTGTATTATTGTGAATCATTACACGTTTATTGAATGTTGTTTTGCTTGTCTTTTGATATAAGTACCTGAATAAAATTCCACTCTGGGATACATTTGAAAAGTCCTCTTTTTTTCTTAAATGAGCGACGATGCAACAAATCGGAAATGCCATTGAGCGATCTATACAGATCCCGCATTGCATACTATTAAACTTTGAAGCCAGATTGTTGCCTGTAAATGGGAATGGGAAAGTGAACAGACACGTGACAGATGAAACACAATAAAAATGATAGGAAGAGCTGGTAATGGCACAATGGATGAAATCGCATTCTTTAGGTTGGCATTATTCATTAAATCTCTGCTAATGCTTACAGAGGCATTTGACTCATATACTGACCAATTCATACACTTCAGAGCGGGAGAAATGAGGTTCAACTCTCTGCAGGCGGACCAGTTTCAGGAATGGTGGTGTGGGGAATTCATTGGCAGTTCGGCTAATGCTCGTATGCAAGAGTGATTCAGCATCCCATTATGAACTTTACCATAAATTGGATTTTAGCCTGTTCCATCTGTCAGCTTATTGTGCATACTCAAGTTTATGAAACAGATTGCTTAAAGGAATTTGAAAAAGACCAGACATGTGTTCCTGTATTCCAGGCAATGTTTCTCCCGCTCTGAAGTGTATTAATTGGTCAGTGTATGAGTCAAATGCCTCACACAACATGGGTGCTGGGGAAAATATAATCACTACCGCAGTTCAATGGTAGTGTGGGGGTAAAGAAATAAAAAAGAAAAAAGAAAAAAGAAGAAGGAAACAAGAAAAATTAAATAAAATGAGAGAGATGTTGATGAATTAGGTAGTGTCAGAATCTTGCTTGGATGTTATCCCTCTGGTGTTCTCTGTTGAGAGGACCTCAAACTGTGGGCCTTACCTCAAAGTAGGAAAATAAAAGTCAAAGGAGGATGTGGTGCTGATTTGGACACAGCAAATAACCTTCCTCTGGAGGCAGACAACTTGCATAAAGTACTTGATGAAATATATTTTCATCCTCCGTTCTCTAGGGAAGTGAATGTTGTTTAAATAACAGTAATGGAGGAGTTGAAAGTGGATTTGATACTTTATATAACAAGGACTTCAAGTGTTGACTGCCATCCAAGTCGAAAACTCAACCCATGGAGATGAGATGTACTCAGGACGAATGAGTTTGAATTTGGGCAGGAATAGTAGTGGATGTGGCAACAACATTCTAATCTTCTGAGAATTATGCTAGAGGTCTTAGTAAACATAAGGGGAGATAAATCTCCAGGAACTGATGGTGTATCCCAGCATGTTGTAGGAAGTTGTTGAGGAAATTATAGGGCCCCTAGCTGAACTGCTTGCATTATGTACAAACAGAGGTGAAGTATTGGAGGACTGGAGAGTGGCTAACGTTGTGCCGTTGTTTAAGGAAGGCTGTCAGGAGAAAACTGGAAAATAGAGACCTGTGAGTCTGACATCAATGGTGGGTAATTTGTGGAGCTGAATCTGAAAGATTGAATGTTCAGGCGTTTGGAGAGGCAAGGACTGATTCGGGATAGTCAGCCTGGCTTTGTACAAGGAGAAGCTTGTCTCAGAAAATTGATTGAATTTTTTTAATGAAGTAACCCAAATGATTGTTGAGGGCAGAGCCATAGAGGTTGTTTATTTGGACATCAATAAAGTGTTTGACAAGGATCAGCATGGTAGACTAATTTATAAAGTTAGATCAGATAGGCTTCAGGGTGAACTTGCCAAATGGACACAAAATTGGGTTTATAGTGGGAGACAGACAATAAATATTATTCACCTGGATGTGGAGATACAAGGCAGAATAATAGACAGTCTCAGATTCTCAGAATTGTTACAGTGCACGAGGAGACCATTTAACCATTATTTATGCATCAGCTCTTTAGGTGACCATCATCCCTTAGTGCCATATCCCAACCCTTTTCCTCTAACCTTGCTCATTACATTCATCAAATAGTGATGTAAAGTTCTTTTGAATACCTTAATAAAGCCTACATCTTGCTCTATGAAAATATTTTTGTCTCCTTTCATAATGTCTTCTTTTATACATTGTTTTAAACATGTGCCTTCTTCTTCATCATCCTTTAGTGAGTTGGAATATCATTCTGCCTCTCTTTCATGCCCAGGCCTTCACGACTTTGAAAACTTCAAGCAAACTTCCCCTTGGCCTTTTCCTCTCCAAGTAAATCAGTCTCACCATTTACAATCCATCTTCAAGACTGGAAGCAATCATAGAATTCCTATGGTGTGGAAGCAGGTCTTTTGGCAGAACATACAAACTCCACACAGACAGTCAGCTGAGGGTGGGATTGAACCCAGTTCCCTGGAATGGTCAGGCAGCAGTGCTGATCACTGAGCCACCTTGCTGCCAATATTCTAGCTGAGGTGTGATGAGTGTCTAACAAATGCTTAGTGTATCCGACTTACTACTGTACTCTGCATCACTATTAATAAAGCATAGAATAAGGCACCAATTGTGCTCTTCACTTGTCCTGCCATCGTTCATAGGTGATGTACAATTACTGCCAGGTCCCTCTGCTAATGCATAACCTTTACATTCAATTGCTTTAATTTATGTCGCCTCTCCATATTTTCATACCAAATCGATCATGTCAACTGGTTATAAGTTTGCAAAATGGATCCTGTGTTTCAAAAATGTCAACTGTGTAATTTGAAATTACTGCATTGTCTGAGTGCACTTTCAGAAGTCCTGTAATTGGGCTATAACTTTAAAAATCATTCTTTGATACCGCACAGTGGGGTTCCTTATGAATGTGACGCAGTGTTAAACTGTATCATAACTGGGAAACATAGACAAGGTTATCCTCAAAATCCAAATGTTTCAATTTGATTGGGGAGAATTTGTTGCCATTAGCTGTGGAGACTGGGATTGTGGGCACCGCCTGAGAATCAGAGGGGGTCAATTTAGAATGTAAATGAGATCAGTGTGCCTGTGTATTTCATTGCAGTGAAGGCCAGGATGTTAAATGTCTTCAAAAGCAGAGATTGATAAATTCTTGCCCTTGCAATGAATTAAGGGCTACAGGGAGAGTGTGGGTAAGTGGAGTTGAAATGCCCATCAACCACGATAATGTGGCGGAGTGGACTGGACGGGCCAAATGGCCTTACTTCCACTTCCATGTCTTATGGCCTTATGGTCTTATGGAAATCAAAGATATTCAGGACGGTTATAGCTGTAATGTGGAGTTGTGTGAACAACCAGATCAGGCATGCTTTATTCAATGGCCACAGACCCCTACCGGCCAAATCGCCAACTCCTACTGCAAACAGTATCAGTCTAGCCTGATGGAGAGTGAAATACATGAAAACTTATTTTAGATTCAGATTTAAGAAAGTTCAACCACTATCTCTATGAGCTATTGATATCTAGCAATCCTTTTGATATCTAGTATTACAACAGCAAATGCCAAAATGGAGCAGAAGTCAGTAGTGAACAAACAGTTAATTTTATGCAATCAACAGTGAGTTCAAATAATAATTATTTAATCCCAATTAATTACATGTGGTGACATCAAATTTCAAAACAGCACTTTCCAAATTATTTCTTAATTAGAGAATGATTTCACAAGTTTCTGCCTCCTCCATGAATATTCACCTTTGGGAACCATTATTTGAGAATGCTTCACTGGTATTGAGAATTTAGGTGTGAACCATCCATTCACTCATTTCCACACCAAAATTCTCAATACCAGTGAACTCTCAAAGAATGGTTCCCTCTGCTGAAAATTCATGGAGGAGGCAGAAATTTGTAAAATTGCTGTAGAATTAAGAGATTATTTTGAAAATCCTCTTTGGAATTTTGATGTCAACACACATAATTAATTGGGATTAAACAATCATTATTTGAACCAACTGTTGCCCTTGAGAATATAGTTCAGCATGAAGATTCTTGTCAGTTAGTCGCTTACAGCTTCATCATTAAGTTTTCAAATGGTCCAAATTATTTCGATAGCATGAGTTGGGTGTTACATTAAGATAAAATCATACAGAACATGGGACAATTAAATGAAAGGAAAAGAAAGATTTGCATTCTTAAAGTACTTTTCGTTACCCTTGCATGTCTCATAGCACTTTAGAACTATAGGCAATTTGCATTCAGCAAGCTCTCACAAGCAGCAATATCATAGTGACCAGTCAATCTGTTTTGTGTTCTTGAAGGTTAAATATCGGCCATGGATTATTCCTCCACCCTCTTTTGAAATAGGGACATAAGATCTTTTGAATGCTAAACTGCTGCCTGAGCTGGCTGCTTGAGAGAATGTAAAAACACCTCTGGCAGTGTGGCACTTCTTCAGCTCTGGAGTGTTAGCCTGAATTCTTGTGGAAACCCAGGAGTTGGATTTGAACATGGATTTTTCTGACTCAGATGCAAGATTGCTGTCAACCATTGCACAATAAATGCTGGCGTAACGCATCAATTTAAACACTTCAGTGTATTAAAGCACAATCATTCATAAAGTCCAGTCAACTAACTCAGAAGAAAGATGCTCCATTCATTAAACTTGTAAAAGTGCAATAACTAACAATTTAAATCTGATATTACATAAAGTGTGGCGTTTTTCATTTCCATTCAACACTTAAACGTTATGGTGCCATGCTACACTTAAAATTACATATTACATTTACAAGATACAGCAGTTACATTTCACACCAAATGTTTTCTGGTCCATAGAGGTTGAGAGCTTTGTCCATGGGTTTGAGTCCAACATTGTACTAACGTGGGAGGGCCTTAAATGGTAGCTTTATTATATTGGGCCTTTGCAGCAGCTGTTTCAAGCTTCAGCAGTCTCTGAGCATTTCATTTTGACAGCGTGGCAAAACATAGAGCACATTTCATCAAATTGATTGTTCTTCACCAGCATCTTGATCTGCATCCCAGGCAACAGTTCACCATGTGAATGAACTGCTTTTGAAATGGCCGTCTTTGTATCAGCAAAAGAAAACCTATTTCATTGTGCTATGGTAGTCTCATTCACTTTATTTAATAAATGATAGTTCTAAAGAGATCTGGATGTTTAGGGAATGAGCTGGCATCATAGAATTATAGAATCCCAACAGTGTTGAAGCATTCAGCCCTTCAACTCCACACCAACCATCAAAATAGCATGCCAAACACATCCACCCACCCATATACCCTATCCCTGTCACCCAGCATTTCCAATGTCTCGTCCACCTTGCCTGCACATCCCTGGACAATCATGGAACGTTTCATCAGATTATGTTTTAAACCACAGTGCCATCTGGTGTGATCTGGTGGAAGAGGTGTTCTGTGGAGATTGAACAGTGTAAGATGCAAAATCTTCAATGAAATTGACCACAGATAGGATTGCTGAGCTCTTCAGACATAGAAATTGAATGTTAGTTTTGTGGATGTGTATGTTTGTGTGGGGTTGAGTTGTTTAAGGTAATCACGATTATTGCAGTTGACCTTTCACATGTCATTAATAAATAATGAGTTTTCAATATTACGGTTATCCCTATGTGAGGTACATGCAGGCTCTGAACACTGGTTGTCTCGTGGCTTAGTTCTTGACGCAGTAAATCTGATTACTCAGTCTGGAATGCTCAGCTTCACATTTGGAGATGTCTATAGTTTGTTGCTGTCTGATCATTGTCTTCCTCTGAGTTGTCCAACATTAACTAAAACTCCATACTTGTCATTCCCGAGATCATTTGTTTTTAACTCCCACATTGAAAAATACTCACTAAAATTGTCAATACTTTCCACAAGTTTAGTTCTGTCACGTTGAGAACTTCAGTGACATCTTTCTGCTTCAGCACCTTGTGTGCTTTACAAAGCGATCTCTAAGATAATACCGTTTAACTTATGCATCTTCACGTTCTTGCAATATTCCAGTTTTGGCAAGCCAAATCTGACCTCTCAACCAATGATTTCAAGGAGTAACTTACACACACATAAGCGATGCTGACCAACTGCAGTTTCAGCACGTTGAGTTGGGCAGTGGCATCTTACAACTTTTGTAAAATCATGGTGTCATGAACATCAACTTACATTTGAAAATAAGGGTGATGTAAGTTGGATTGGCACCTCAATGACAAAATTTGCACCCGTGTCCACTGGGGTGATGTTCCCCCATGCCCAAAAGTTAATTTCATATGATATCTTCAGTTTATTGATGTTGTCAAATGTAGTGATAACAGACAATGCATGAAAGCAACTAATACAGTCCAGGGAGACAAGTGATCAATCACAAGTAAACTTGAGCACAACAAACAATTTCTGGTTCTGATTCTGTTTTCTGACAAGAATTAATCTCCTTTTCTCAGTAGCGTCCACAACTTGCAATTACATCACAGTTTACATTGAGTAAAATGCCATATGTACTTCACAGGAGTGACATCAAACAAACACCAAACTACCTAGGGTAGCATAAAGGCAAGCCAACGAACAAGTATCTTAAAGAGTACAAATAACTCGACAGATGGAAAGATTTAAGGATCAAGTTTGAAAGATTATGGTCTGACAGCCATAGATATGACCATCAATTGCAGAAATATATGAGAGGACAGATATTAAAGAGTGTAGAGTTGTTAGAGTGTTATCTTAGTGGATGCTAGAGAGGCAATAAGAATCTCAGTTACTGATGAGTTTTAAAACAAGAATAGAACTTGACAATATTGGATTGTTGAAAAATGTGTTGCTGGAAAAGTGCAGCAGGTCAGGCAGCATCAAAGGAGCAGGAGAATCGACGCTTTGGGCTAAAACACTGTGCCAAAATATCTGGATAATGGATTGTGAGTGATTTGTGTCTTTGTCCTCTCCTCTCAGGTTGCTGCTCTTGCTGTCCTGCAGCATGCACCAACTGTGCCAATGGCTGTGTGTCTATTCTCCTGCCTTCTCCCCATATCCTTCAAGCACCTTGTTCTTCAAAAATCTGTTTCTCTCAGAGACACTCAACGACTTGCCCTCGACAGCCTTCTGTGGCAATGCTTTCCACAGATTCCCCACAGACTGTCTCACCATTTCCAATCTATCTTCTAAACTGAAGACAATACTCCAGCTGCTTTGTGACTGGTGTTTTATACAGGTTTAATGTAATCTCCCTATTCCTGGACTCGACACCATTCCTACCGTATCACATGCTCATAGGCAAGTGACTGAGGTGTCAGTGGGGGAGAGCTTTTTGGCCAGTCATCTTGATTGTATTAGTTTTAAAATAGTTAAGGAAAATCGTTAACCTGATCTGAAAGTTTAAGTTCGAAATTGGAAGAGAGCCAATGCTATGGTGTTCAGCAAGAGCTTTCAGAATTTGATTGGGGCGGATATTCGCAGGACGGCTGGGAAGTGGGAGGCCTTGAAAAATGAGGTAATGAAAATCCAGGCACAGTATGTTACTGTTAGAATGAAGCTCAAGGTGTAGGGAATGCTGGATAACTAGCAAAATTGAGGCCTGGTCAAGAAATAAGGAGACATGTGATAGATATAGACAGGAGCATAAGGGAAGGAGGAGTAGACTCAAGAGGGAAACCAGGAGCGCAAAAAGAGAACATGAGAGATAGCTTTGTAAAATAGGCTAAAGGAGAATCCAATAAGATTCTACAATTACATTAATGCCAAATGAGTAATTAGTGTGTAAATGCAGCGCCTTAAAGATCAACAAGGCTGGTTGTGGGTGGAACCGCAAAAGATGGGTGAAATATTAGAAGAACACTTCACATTCGTATTTAGTGTGGGGAAGGATATGGAAGGTAGAAAACGTTTACAAGGAAATCTTGAATCCTTGAAAAATGTCCATGTTGCAGATGAAGCACTGGACTTCTTAAAATCCATAAATAAATTCCCAGGACCTGCTCAGGTGCACTCCAGAACTTTGTGGGAAGTTAGGGAAGTGACTTCTGAGCCCCTTGCTGAGATATATGTATCATCACTAGCTATAAGTGAGGAGCTGGAGATTGGAGGTTGGCTTGTGTGGTACCATTATTGAAGAAAGGTGGTAAGGAAATGTCAGGGAACTGTAGACTGGTGAGCCTGGTGTCAGTGGTGGGAAAGTTGTTGGACGTCATTCTAAGAGGCAGGTTTTGCATGTACTTAGAAAGGCAAGGAATGATGAAGCATCATTAACTTGGCTTTGCTTGTGGGAAATCGTGTCTCAATAACGATTGAGTTTTTTGAAGAAGTGACAAAGAAGATTAATGAAGGCAAGGCAGTGGATACTGTCAATATGGACTTCATCAAGATATTCAAAAAGGTTCTGCATTGTCGACTGTTTAACATGGATAGATCACATGGAATAGAGGGAGAGCTGGCCATTTGGGCACAGATTGACTGGAAGGTAGGAGACAGGCTCTTCGGCCCAACAAGTCCACACTGACCCTCCGAAGAGCAACCCACCCAGACCCAGTCCCCTACATTTACCCCTTCACCTAACACTACTGGCAATTTAGCATGGCCAATTCACCTGACCTGCACATTTTTGGACGGTGGGAGGGAACCAGAGCACCTGGAGGAAACCCACACAGACATGGGGAGAATGTGCAAACTCCACACAGACAGTTGTCCGAGGCGGGAATTGAACCCGGGTCTCTGGCGCTGTGAGGCAGCAGTGCTAACTAGTGTGTTCTTGTACATGTTATTGATTGCATTAACCATAGCCACCCTCTCTTTTATGTCTTTATAAAAGTGCACCAAGTTAGTTAAGCATCACCTTCCCACAGGGTGCAATTCCGACTCGACCTGATTAACTGATATTTGTCCATATTCGTATTAATTTTCTCGCAAATTGTCATTACCAGAAGTTTCCTCACGACCAAAGTTGAACTGATTGGTTTGTAATTGCTGGGCATACCCTTTTTGAACAAGGGGGTAATTTTGTAATTCTCCCATCTTCTGGTACTAACTTGAGGGAGGTCTCCAGGTTTGCTCAGGAATGGGAGATCAGGAAGTAGTGAGCAATGAGGGAGATAATAAACGGCTCAGAAAAGGAGAAGGGGGAAATGGGCAGACACGTGACAATTAAGTGAAACCAAAGAACAGGGACACACAGAGCTGGGAATGATACAATGGACAAAATCGATTTGTCGAGGTTTACGTCATTCACCCGGACTCTGTTTTTCTTTTCCTTTTTTTAGTTTATAAAACAATCCACAGTTTACAAAACAGTCACCACTAACAGATGTAAACGGAGATAACAGCAAATTTACAAGGGAGAGGAATGGCAAAGCCAGGCCCCAAACCCTCCCGTTCAACCAGTTTTCAGGGAAATGTGGACAAACCTCAAATCCACTTTCACTCACAAAACAGTGACAATGACATGTACATAAGACAGTCCAAATACAGAGAAGACAGTGCGTAAAATACACACCCCACCCCCGAGCCCTGTCTGTGTTCATAGTTGGGGAGGTTCCGGATCCCTTTTACACACAGAAAGGTGGACAAGCAACAAAGACTGACCCACTCCTGTATGTAGGTTGTGAGACACATCACCTCCAACACAGACACAGCTCAGATACTGATAATTTGTCCTATATTTCGATTCTCTGTGTTTGTATGTTCTTTCATTATTTTTTTCATAACCAATCAATTCAACCTCGTATTAGCCCAGAAATCTTGTGAAACTAATTCATTTTAAATCGTAAAAGTCTTTAATCTGGGAAGAAGGAAATGATAAGTGAGGCGATGGACAGAGTGCAGACCAGGCTGCTTCTTCAACTCACTGCAGCCCAGGGCAATGGCACAAAGAGCCGGGCCCCGTGCCTAGCCCGTGCCTGGGGCCATTGCTGGGCGGTGCACACCACTCACTCTCTGTGTTTTTCCTCTTTTCAGGATCCTGCTCCTGTGAAAACACCTGCAGATGCTCCAACTGTCAATGTGCCACCAGCAAAGCTGGACGCTGCCAGAAAAGTGAGTCACTGGGACAGGCTTTCAAACTGCTCCCGTTCTATTGGTGTGACACATAGTCCTGGGCACAACTCACACAGGGATACCACAGACACATACATGATCCGGGATTACACCGGATTGAATTGCCATCCGATTTCTACAATGTCCAATCGGAAGAATCTCCAGACCAGAAGCTGCTGCTTAAAGCAATGTCTGAGGTTCCCATCGGAAAGCGCTGATCTTATAGACTTCTCATTAGAAACCGTGTTGTGGAGATAGTGACAGGAATATCTTCCCTCAAAATGTCTCTCACTGGGATGTGCTGCTGAGCCTCTTCAGGGGGGTGACTGGGAGATGGGAGACTGATGGGTTTGTGAGGGAGGAACTGGGTGCTGTCATGGGAGGCTGTGGGAGCTTTCAGTGAACGAATTGATTGTGAGTGATTTGTGTCTTTGTCCTCTCCTCTCAGGTTGCTGCTCTTGCTGTCCTGCAGCATGCACCAACTGTGCCAATGGCTGTGTGTGTAAAGGGAATACCTCTGAGAAATGTACCTGCTGCTCCTGAACAACACGCTCTTCAGACACAATCTCTGAAAGATTGTCCAGTTGTACTGTATTCCCCAAGGTGTATGTTCTCACTATGTAGATCCAGAGTTGTATTTTAGTATAAACTAATGAAATGTGTGAATGGTTTTTTTAAAATTTACATTATGTATCAATGAATAAAGCAAATTCTCACAGTTGCTATGATATGTGCAAGTCTTTTCATTACTGACATGATATTTACCATCGTAATGTAACCTGTGTGGAATATATTTAAACCTCAACAGTCCACTACCCGTCGAAGGTAGCTTGAAACCACATTGCCATTTGGCGCAGTCTGGTGGAAGCAGTGAACCCAGGTGTTGATGGACCACTGTGAGGAAAGGTGGAGTGAACGCCTCCAAAGTGTCATTGCTTAAATTTTAAGTTTCATGTCAGTCAGGAGAGTGCCTGCATCTCCATCACCATGACATGAAAAGTTGAGTATTGGGAATAATCGTGTTTATGTTTCCCAATTGTGATGCAGTTTAACACTGATTAGGAACCCACATTGCTGTGCCAACTGTAAAGAATGATATTCAATGACATGGCACTTTTTCCAACCACAGAAAGTGCACTCAGACAATGCTTTTGAAATGCATAGTTGGCATTTCAGAAAGACATGACTAATTTTACAGAGACCCACAAATGTTGACAAGATGCGTTTGGTTCAAAAACACGGTGAGGTGGTATAAATTAAAGGAATTGAATGTAAAGAGTATGCATTACCAAGGGATCTGGTAGTATTTATGCATCGTGCATTAATAACAGGTACAGAGCACAATAATACAATATTCTAGGCTTTGTTATCCCGACAATGTGGAAGCAGCCATTTGACCCATTGAGTGAACACTGACCCTCTGAAAGTCAATTCCCATACCCTTCCCATCCCTATAACTCTGCATCTTACGTGGCTAACCCACCAAGCCAAGACATCCCTGGACTCCAAGGGCAATTTCGCATAGCCAGTCCACCTAACCTGCACATCTTTGGACTGTGGGAGGAAACCGGAGCAGACACAGTGGAACATGCAACCACCACACAGATAGTCACCTGAGGCTGGAATTGAACCAGGGTCTCTGGCACTATGAGGCAGCATTGCTAACCTCTGAGTCAATGTGCGATTCCCACTATTTATTAATAGTGATGTAGATTGCAGAAGTCGGGAGGACACACTAAATCTTTATCAGACACCTATTACACTACAGCTGGGATATTTTGTCCAGTTTTGAAGATATGATTGGTAGTGGTGAGACTGATTTTCTTGGAAAGGAGAAGTCCACAGAGAAATGTGGTTGAAGTTTTCAAGTTGTGATGGTCTGGGCATGGAAGACAGAGAGAAAGATATTCCCAGTTGTGATGAAGTGTAGTACTCCATCACATTGACAAGGAACCCCACAGCCCAGTGCCAACAGTAAAAATGACTTTCAATGTTATAGCACTTTTCACAACTACAGCATATCTGAAAGTGCATTCAGAGAATGCAATAATTTTTGAAATGCATTGTTAGCATATCAGAAACATGGGACCAATTTGTAGGCACCACAAATTACAAAGTAACCATGGTCAGACGATCTGCCTTCCTGATGCTGTTTGAAGGATAAATAGTAGCTGGCTCATGGAGATAAATTCCCTGATTGTAATTAAAATATTGTCATGAGATCTTTAACATTCACCCAAGCATGGACATGGCACTTCAGCTTAGTTTCTAATCTGGAAGATGGCACCTTGGGTGCTACTATGTCAATACAGCACTGCAGTGTCACTCTTGACATTTGGGATGAGGTCCTGGCATGGGACTTACATCCACAATTTTGTAACTCATAGACAATAATGCTACTGGTCAATACACAATAATTAATAACATTATGCAAAATAATTCAGTGAATTATAGCATAAAAAGAGCTACAACTCCAGAAATATGTTTTCGTACAAATATACTCCTGGAAAATGTTGCTTTAATTAAATCTTTATGCAATCATTTTCATTCAAGAGAATCTGACATGTATCATAACATTTAGAATTTTGTGTTGTATTTACAAGAGACATTTGATGAGAAGAATTTGCGCTGCATCCAACTCAAAAGTCTTTTCTGGATTTGATCCCTTCACTGCACTCTTTTGAGAGGACTTTAGACTGCAGACTTTCCCGGTAAACGCATAAGGATTAACATCGTAGTCAAAGGAGGAATTGATGCTGATTAGGAACCGACAAGGAACCTTACTTTGGAATGAGGCACTATGATTATAGTCCTGGATGAAGTTTATTTTGATCATGTACTTCTCTAAGGAAGAGGATGTTGTTGAAGTCACAATTATGGAGGAGTTCAAAGTAGGTTGGACTATTTAGATAACAGGGATTTCAATTGCTGATCACCATCAAGACAGAAAAGTCAAGAGAATTGACATGGGATGCATCCATGTTTAATATAGTACAGACAGAAATAATGGTAGATTCAGCCACAATATTCTGATCCTATGCTTTACTGTCTTGACTCCATGGAATGAGTGGTTTGTCTTATGACAGTTTAGGCCTGTACTCTCGAGAGTTCAGAAGAATGAGAGGAGATCTAATTGAGGTATATGAGATGACAAAGGGGATTGATAAAGCTGACAGAGACAGAATGTTTCCTCGTACAGAGCAATTTAGCAGTCAAAATTTGAAAATGAAGGGTAGCAGATTTAAAACAGAGATGAGGAGAAACCCCTTCTCTGAAAGGGTCTCGACCATCTAAATTCACCATCCCAGAGGGCAGTGGATGCTGGGACATTGAGTAAAATTAAGGAGGAGATAGATTTTTAATAAATTGTGTGTTGAAGGGAAATGGGGAGCAGACAGGAAAATGGAGTTGTGGTCAAGATGTGGTCAGCCATGATCTTATTAAAAGGTAGACCTGACTGAAGGGACTGAGTAGCTTCCTCCTGCTCCTAGTTCTTATGTTTTTATGCTGGAGGCCTGAAGAATTGCAGCTCTTACAAAACGTTTGAAGAAAGAGTTCAGAGAAAAACCCAGTAACTACAGTCTAGCTACTTTTAACACTGGTAATTGGGAAATAGTCCCTGGCAAAATTAATTGGCACTTAAAAAAATCATGTGTTTTATCACTAAAACTTAATACACATTTTGAAAGAAAAATCAGCATGCTTTTTATGAACACTTGAATATGTTGATGGGGGCAGTGTGGTTGAGATGCTGCTTATAGACTTTCAAAAGTCTGTATTATTGACAGCAGTGCAGGTGACGTTGTGTATCTTGACTTTGCAAAAATTATTTGACAAAGTCCCAACTAATCTGTATGTCAGTGAAATTAAATCATCTGATCCTGAAGGGACATGGAAACATTAACACAAAAATGGCTCATGGAACAGAATACAGAGAGTGTACTGGTGAACAGTTTTTCAGAAGAAGAGAGGTATACAGTAATGATATCCTGCAGTCAATAGTTTTGATTATAGTATTTCTGATACTGTTATGTCTGAAATAAAAATTGTGAACTGTTCCCTTTTCTTATCCCACAACTTCACTTGTCATAATAAAGTTTGAATTTGAAAAGTGGATGGTGGTGATATTGCTAATTATATATATTTTATACTCTTTTCAGCTGAGTATTAGAAACAAGTCAGTCAGATTGCTTCAGTATAAAGTAATGAACTCATGTATCACAAATAAAACTTAGTCAAGTAAACATATAAAGATCATTCACAAGATATTTAAACCATGCAACTATATAAAACCATGCTGTGTGAAAACAAATGCTTAGGGAGAAAATGTTCAACTTTCATAGGGTTATCTTTAAGTATTTTGGCAAAATAATGGTTAAATTGAAGAAAACAACTAATCACAGATTGTCCCAAAATATTGGTCTGCAGCCAAAGTCAATTTCCACACAAGTTGTTGTTGCTGATATTTCTTTCTGTATCAATAATGGTTTGCTGATGTAATATTTTTCTGGAGACAGTAGTGATAGATTCCAATCTCATCTTTTGGAAGATCCCACTTGAGATTATCAAACCTTGTTGATTCTCAACTTATAAACATTGACGAAAGAGTGTTTGGAAAAGTGGGAAAGATGTTGTTTCTGAGGAAAGATTTCTCAGAATATGTTCAAATTCAGTAGATTCTACATATGCATAGCCAGTCTCATGTAACCTCCGTTGGAAAATACTGAAGACTCAGTAAGTCCAGTCAAGTAAACCATAAACCAATACAGCTCAGTTTTTGCTGCAACCCATCTGCTTTGCTTTGTAAAATGTTGTTTACAAACATTCAAGATATATCGAGTTGTCTAATCATCAATATTATGAATTAATATTTCAGGTGACACATCTTCATAACAATAAAGATTAATCACCTAGAGGTGGGGGTAAAAGGCACAATATCACACAGTCATAAATTCTCAGAACTGTTCCAGTGCAGAAGGAAACCATTTGACCATCGTCTAAGTCCCCTGGACCTGACTGCTTGCATTCTCAGATCTTCAAAGAAGTAGTAGTTGATTCATTAGTTGTAATTGTCTAGAAATCTTTGGATTTTCTAGAAGTACTGTAGCATGGAACTGCTAATGTGACAGCCCTATTCAAAAAGGGAGGGAGGCATTAAGCAGGTAACCATAGGCTGATTAGCATAACATCTATTGTTGGAAAAGTATTGGAATCAGTCGTAAGAAAGTACGAGCAGCACATTTGGAAAATCATAATCAAATCAAGCAGAGCCAAGCATGGATTCATGAAAGGGAAATCATGGCTGACTAGTTTAATAGTTCTTTTTAGGAAGTCTCTACCAGAGTGGTTAGAGGGTGACAGTATATGTGGTTATTTTGACTCCCAGAAAGCATTTGACAATGTACCTTACAAAATATTAGGTAATACGATAAAAGCCCATGCTGCTGGAGGTAGCTTATTGGCATGGATAGAGAATTAGCTAATGGATAGGAAAGAGCTAGTGGGGATAAGGGTTTCTTTTTCAGGTTGGTAGTGGGGTTCCACAGGGATCAATGCAGTGACCACAACTGTTTCCAATATTTGTTCATAACTTGGACAAAGGTATGAATGTACTGTAGCCAAACTTGCAGATGACACAAAAAGATGAAACAGCAAGCAGTTGGCAAATGCAGTCTAATGTGGGAAAATGTGAAGTCGTTCATTTTGGAAATGACGGTATTATTAAAAAGGAGAAACTGCAGAAAGCTGCAACACAAAGGGACATGGGGGTACTTGTCTATGAAGCATAGGAAGTTAGCAGACACATGCAGCAAGTATTCAGGAAGGTTAATGGAATGATGGAGTTTAAGAATAGGGAAGTCTTCCTGCAACTGTACAAGATGCTGGTGAGACCACATCTGGAGTACTGTGAGCAGTTTTCATCCCCTTATTTGAGGAAAGATCTTATTTCATTGGAGACAGTTCAGAGAAGGTTTGCTTGGATAATTCCTGGTTTGGAGGGACTGTCTTATGAGTAAAGGTTAAACAGACTGAGACTCCACACATTAGATTTAGAAGAATGCAAGGTAATCTCATTGAAATGAATAGGATCTTTAAGGGGCCTGGCAGGATAAATGCTGATAAGATGGCTCCTTTTAAGGGAGAGTCCAGGGCCAAAGGGCGTAATCGCGGAATAAAGAGGTACTGACTTAAGACTGAGATGAGCAGGAATTTCTTCTCTCAGAGTGTTGTAAGTCTTTGGAACCCCTTGCCACAGAGGGCTTGGGGGCACAGTCCTTGTGTGTATTGAAAGCTGATCATAGGGGGTTATGGGGAAAGGGCAAGAAAGTGGACATGACAAGTGTCAGATCAGCTATGAGTTGAAACTTTATTGCTGGAACAGCACAGCAGGTCAGGCAGCATCCAGGGAACAGGAGATTCGACGTTTCGGGCACAGGCCCTTCTTCAGGAAAGGGCCTGTGCCCGAAACGTCGAATCTCCTGTTCCCTGGATGCTGCCTGACCTGCTGTGCTGTTCCAGCAATAAAGTTTCAACTTTGATCTCCAGCATCTGCAGACCTCACTTTCTCCTCAGATCAGCTATGATGCAATTGAATGGCGTAGCATGTTTGAGGGGCTCATTGACTGATTCCAGCTTCTATTTCCTATGTGCTTATGAAGGTCAGGCAACATCCGAGGAACAGGAGCAGGAGAATTGACATTTCGTTCCTGATGAAGGGCTTATACCCAAACCATCAATTCTCCTACTCCTCGCATGCTGTTTGACCTGATGTGCCTTCCCAGCAACACACTCTTGACTCTGATCTCCAGCACCTGCAGTCCTCACTTTCTCCTGTGTGCTTATGGCCTAACTCCATGAGTCAGCAAGAGAATAAGGGTGGTCTAGTTAAGATAATGGACTAATGTATGGACTTGAAGAGGAACAACATCCTTCATGAAAGGCATTCAAGAAATAAAACATTCTGTAGAGGAGAAATGTTTTACAGACCAATTGAGCTCAAGATCAGAATCAAAGTCAACAGTCCTCAAGCTAAAGACTTACTAATCTTACACATCAAACAGCAATCTATTCTGGAAGAATTGTGCAATCTTCAGATGACTGTTATGTGTTAAGTCAGAGACTTGGGAATAGATGATTGGTACCAAATGTAAAAGAGGTTATTCTGTGAACATATGTTAACTATCGGTGCAAAGGTTTGGAGAAGATAGTGCTTCAGGTAGTACAGTCATAGAATCATAGAGATGTACAACATGGAAACAGACCTTTCAGTCCAACTCATCCATGCTGACCAGATATCCCAACCCAATCTAGTCCCACTTGCCAGCACCCGGCCTATATCCCTTCAAACCCTTTCTATTCATATACCCATCCAGATGCCTTTTAAATGTTGCAATTGTACCAGCCTCCACCACTTCCTCCGACGGCTCATTCCATACACATACCACCCTCTGCATGAAAACGTTACCCCTTAGGTCTCTTTTATATCTTTCCCCTCTCACCCTAAGCCTATGCCCTCTAGTTCTGGACTCCCCGGCCCCAGGGAAAAGTCTTTGTCTATTTGCCCTATCCATGCCCCTCATGATTTTATAAACCTCTATAAGGTCACCCCTCAGCCTCCAATACTCCAGGAAAGACAGCCCCAGCCTATTCAGCCTCTCCCTCTAGCTCAATTCCTCCAACCCTGGCAACATCCTTGCAAATCTTTTCTGAACCCTTTCAGATTTAATTCTGAAAAAGTTCATGTTGAAGTCTTACTAATCACCATTCTATTTGATGATGTGGCATTGTTTTTGGGAAGAGAATCAGATATCTAGCATCACTTCCCCTCTGGATCCAGGTATTCTTGAACAAGTTTTCCTGTGTAATCATTGCGTCTTGTACATATGCTATCATGCAGTAAACAACTTCTTCTTTGTAGGACAAGTGTCTCTTCCTGTTAAGACTCACCAATGCTCTATAATTAGACAGGCCCTTAGATAGCCCCCGGGTTCGAGTCCAGCCTTGGGTGACTCCTTATATGGAGTTCGCATATTCTCCCCTTGTCTGCATGAGTTTCTGCCGGCTGCTCTGGTTTCCTCCCACAGTCCAAAGATGTGCAGGTTAGGTGCATTGGCCATGCTAAAAATTGCCCTGTCGTGTCCAGGGATGTGCAGACTATTTAATATGCTAATAGGGATAGGGTGAGGGCTGCGTTGGGTTAGGATATACTTCAGAGGATTGGTGAGGACTCGATGGGCTGAATTGCTTCTGTCTGCACTGATGGGATTCTATGATATCACAGGCAGGAGGATTTATGGTAGCATGATACCTCAATGACTCAGGGCCCACTATGGCACTCAGTTTTGGAAAGATTTTTCTAGGCTTCAGATATGAACTTATAAGCCATGATCAATGATTTTAAAAAAATATTGTAACTAAGAGTTTGGTCAATGATAACCCCAGGATGTTTATCATGGAGAATTCAACAATGATAATGCTGTTCAATGCCAACATGAGTTGATTAGATTCTCCTTTCTTAAAGATAGTCATTACCTGGGACCTGAGTGGTGTGAATGTTAACTTGCCTCTTAGCAGCCCAAGCCTGAATGTTATTGAGGTCTTGCTGTATACAGGAACATTCCTGAAGAAGGGCTTATGCCCGAAACGTCGATTCTCCTGCTCTTTGGATGCTGCCTGTCCTGCTGCGCTTTTCCAGCAACACATTTTCAGCTGTATACAGGAACAATCAATTTCAATAGCTGAAGAATAGTGAATGACAATAAATGCTGAACACTTTATAGGGTGGCAAGAGTGAAATTGCATTATTTTCCTATTTAAATAGTTGGATTGTTGGTCTCATTCATTACCCAAATTAAAATGTAGATGAACTCAGGGCATGGTTAGGAACATGGGACTGGGATACCATAGCAATTACGGAAACATGGCTCAGGGATGGGCAGGACTGGTAGCTGAATGTTTCAGGATAGAAATGCTACAGGAAGGATAGAAAGAGAGGCCAAAGTGGAGGGGGAGTGGCATTTTCTTCAGGTTCCAATATTTATACTTACTTCCTGAGATGGTTCTCAACATCTTTTTGTTTGTTTTGCAGCTTAAGTCAGGTTGCTGTAAGCGACAATACAGTGTCAGCATAAAGATTGGTATTGGTAAATGCTTAGTTTCCAGGATACCCTTTTAGCCTAAGAATGATGCACAACAAAATAGTCTTTTGTGCTTAAGAGAATCCTTTTTCATGTGACTGGAGTTCACATTCTGTATTCGTCACTCAGGCAATAGGAACAAATACTTTTGTTTTGAAATGATGCAATGTGAATACTAATATAAGCAAATCGAATTCCTTTGCTTGTTTAAATAAAGGAATATTAGGAAGGAACTGGTCAGTCACAACAAACAGGATACTACACCCACAACATGTAGGAATGGTTAAAAACAGAATAATACTTTATATTTATTCCAATTGAATTAAAGTTGTCACAAAGACGACTAAAGCTCCATGGTGATGCCAGTGAATGTTCTGAATTGGCTGGCACTCTGCCAATATTAGCAGGCATAAATTAAAATACCCAGGGGATGGGACAGCTCAGACAAAGAATAATGGACATTTACACAGGACCTAACACATCCTCAGCTTATCCCAAGCCATTTTCAAGTCATTTTGAGGTGCAGTCACTGGGATGTTATTAAGGACTACATGTGTACATATTGATCTTTAGTTTCAGATTATAATCCTGTGAAAAATCATTTCAAAATAATTTATCATAAATAGTGAAACTCTATGAATAAATCAAGTTGGCAGTGTTTGTAGAGGAATAAGACGGTGCTATTTTCTGGGTCTGTAGATTGTGAAGGAGCAAAAATGGCCTTTGCTGTGATATGTACTTCTTGGCAGATGTGGGAGTTTAAAGAGAGTTTAAGGGTTATTGCGGATTATATCTGCCATAAATGCTGTTGGATGCAAATCTTATCAGATCGAGTAGATCGGTTGGAGAGACAAATAGAAGCAATGAGAAATTTGCAACAGCAACAGTATGTGATGGATGGCAGTTATAGAAAGGGGGGAAAGTCTTAGATACAGTCACATAGATGGGTTAACTCCAGGAAGGGTAAGAGAGGTAGGCAGCTAGTACAGGAGTATTTTGTGGATATGCCAATTTCAAACAAGTAAGCTGTTTTGGAAAATGTAGGGGGTGATGGATTCTCAGGGGAAAGTAGCACAAACAGCCAAGTTTCTGGTATTGAGACTGGCTCTAATGCAACGAGGGGTACGTCGGCTGCCAAGAGATCAATTGTGTTAGGGGATTCTGTAGTCAGAGGTACAGACAGACGTTTCTGTGACCAGCAGAGAAAAAGCAGGATGGTGTGTTGTTTCCCTGGTGCCAGGATAAAGGATGTCTCAGAGACGGTGCAGAATGTTCTCACGATGGGAGAGAGGCAGCAGGAGGTCATTGTCCACATTGGAACCAACGACATTGGAAGGAGAAAGGTTGAGACTCTGAAGGGAGATTACAGAGAGTTAGGTAGAATTTTAACAAAGGAGGTCCTCAAGGGTAGTAATATCTGGATTACTCCCAGTGCTGTGAGCTAGTGATGGCAGGTATAGGAGGATAGAGCAGATGAATGCATGGCTGAGGAGCTGGTGACTGGGAGAAGGATTCACATTTTTGGATCATTGGAATCTCTTTTGGGGTAGAAGTTCCCTTTACAAGAAGGACGGATTGCACCTAAATTGGAAGGAGACTAATATACTGGCAGGGAAATTTGCTAGAACTGCTTGGGAGAATTTAAACTAGTAAGGTGGAGGAGTGGGACCCAGGGAGATAGTGAGGAAAGAGATCGATCTGAGATGGGTACAGCTGAGAACAGAAGTGAGTCAAACAGTCAGGGCTGGCAGGGACAAGGTAGGACTAATAAATTAAACTGCATTTATTTCAATGCAAGGGACCTAACAGGGAAGGCAGATGAACTCAGGGCATGGTTAGGAACTTGGGACTGGGATATCATAGCAATTGCGGAAACATGGCTCAAGGATGGGCAGGACTGGCAGCTGAATGTTCCAGGATACAAATGCTACAGGAAGGATAGAAAGGGAGGCCAAAGAGGAGGGGGAGTGGCATTTTTGATAAGGGATAGCATTACAGCTGTGCTAAGGGAGGATATTCCTGGAAATACATCCAGGGACGTTTTTTGGATGGAACTGAGAAATAAGAAAGGGATGATCACCTTATTGGGATTGTATTATAGAGGGAAATTGAGAAACAAACTTGTAAGGAGATCTCATCTATCTGTAAGAATAATAGGGTGGTTATGGTAGGGGATTTTAACTTTCCAAACATCAACTGGGACTGCCATAGTGTGAAAGGTTCAGATGGAGAGGAATTTGTTAAGTGTGTACAAGACAATTTTCTGATTCAGCATGTGGATGTACCTACTAGAGAAGGTGCAAAACTTGACCTACTCTTGGGAAATAAGGCAGGGCAGGTGACTGAGGTGTCAGTGAGGGAGCACTTTGGGGCCAGTGACCATAATTCTATTAGTTTTAAAATAGTGATGGAAAAGGATAGACCAGATCTAAATGTTGATGTTCTAAATTGGAGAAAGGCCAATTGTGACGATAATAGGCAAGAATTTTCAAAAGCTGATTGGAGGCAGATGTTCGCAGGTAAAGGGACGGTTGGAAAATGGGAAGCCTTCAGAAATGAGATAACAAGAATCCAGGAAAGTATATTCCTGTCTGGGTGAAAGGGAAGGCTGGTAACTATAGGGAATGCTGGATGACTAAAGAAATTGAGGGTTTGGTTAAGAAAAAGAAGGAAGCATTTGTCAGGTACAGACAGGATAGATCGAGTGAATCCTTAGAAGAGTATAAAGAAAGTAGGAGTATATTTAAGAGGGAAATCAGGAGGGCAAAACGGGGACATGAGATAGCTTTGGCAAATAGAATTAAGGAGAATCCAAAGGGGTTTTACAAATATATTAAGGACAAAAGGGTAACTAGGGAGAGAATAGGGCCCCTCAAAGATCAGCAAGGCAGCCTTTGTGTGGAGCCCCAGAAAATGGGAGAGGTACTAAATGAATATTTTGCATCAGTATTTACTGTGGAAAAGGATATGGAAGACATAGACTGTAGGGAAATAGATGGTGACATCTTGCAAAATGTCCAGATTACAGAGAAGGAAGTGCTGGATGTCTTGAAATGGTTAAAGGTGGATAAATCCCCAGGACCTGATCAGGTGTAACGGAGAAAACTGTGGGAAGGTAGAGAAGTGATTGCTGGGCCTCTTGCTGAGATGTTTGTATCATCGATAGTCACAGATGAGGTGCCGGAAGACTGGAGGTTGGCAAATGTGGTGCCACTGTTTAAGAAGGGTGGTATGGACAAGCCAGGGAACTGTAGACCAGTGAGCCTGACCTCAGTGGTGGGCAAGTTGTTGGAGGGAATCCTGAGGGACAGGATGTACATGTATTTGGAAAGGCAAGGACTGATTAGGGATAGTCAACATGGCTTTGTGCGTGGGAAATCATGTCTCACAAACTTGATTGAGTTTTTTGATGAAGTAACAAAGAAGATTGATGAGGGCAGAGCAGTAGATGTGATCTATATGGAATTCAGCAAGGCATTTGACAAGGTTCCCCATGGGAGACTGATTAGCAAGTTTAGATCTCATGGAATACAGGGAGAACTAGCCATTTGGATACAGAACTGGCTCAAAGGTAGAAGACAGAGGGTGGTGGTGGAGGGTTGTTTTTCAGACTGGAGGCCTGTGACCAGTGAAGTGCCACAAGGATCGGTGCTGGGCCCTTTACTTTTTGTCATTTACATAAATGATTTGGATGTGAGCATAAGAGGTACAGTTAGTAAGTTTGTAGATGACACCAAAATTGGAGGTGTAGTGGACAGCGAAGAGGGTTACCTCAGATTACAACAGGATCTTGACCAGATGGGCCAATGGGCTGAGAAGTGGCAGATGGAGTTTAATTCAGATAAATGCGAGGTGCTGCATTTTGGGAAAGCAAATCTTAGCAGCACTTATACACTTAATGGTAAGGTCCTACAGAGTGTTGCTGAACAAAGAGACCTTGGAGTGCAGGTTCATAGCTCCTTGAAAGTGGAGTCGCAGGTAGATAGGATAGTGAAGAAGGCGTTTGGTATGCTTTCCTTTATTGGTCAGAGTATTGAGTACAGGAGTTGGGAGGTCGTGTTGCGGCCGTACAGGACATTGTTAGGCCACTGTTGGAATATGGCGTGCAATTCTGTTCTCCATCCTATCGGAAAGATGTTGTGAAAGTTGAAAGGGTTCAGAAAAGATTTACAAGGATGTTGCCACGGTTGGAGAATCTGAGTTACAGGGAGAGGCTGAACAGGCTGGGGCTGTTTTCCCTGGAGCATCGGAGGCTGAGGGGTAACCTTATAGAGGTTTACAAAATTATTAGGGGCATGGATAGGACAAATAGGCAAAGTCTTTTCCCTGGGGTTGGGGAGTCCAGAACTAGAGGGCATAGGTTTAGGGTGCGAGAGGAAAGATATAAAAGAGACCTAAGTGGCAACTTTTTCACGCAGAGGGTGGTACGTGTATGGAATGAGCTGCCAGAGGATGTGGTGGAGGCTGGTACAATTGCAACATTTAAGAGGCATTTGGATGGGTATATGAATAGGATGGGTTTGGAGGGATATGGGCCGGGTGGTGGCAGATGGAACTAGATTGGGTTGGGATATCTGGTCGGCATGGACGGGTTGGACCGAACGGTCTGTTTCCATGCTGTACATCTCTATGACTCTCAGTTCCTTTTGACAACTTAAAAGTGGGTAATCTTAACTAGTACTCTTGCCTCAGAATCAGATGCTTATTTATTCACATTAACTACACTGCAGTAAGGGAATGTTGCATTGTTGAACGTGCCACAGAAGTGCAAGAAAATCTCCTGGTGCCGAGACTGTCATTTATCTTTCAACCATCACTGCCAAGACAGGCTATTATATCACAGTTGTTTGTAAGAGTTTACAGTGTGCAAATTGTCGCCAGTGTTTCCTTTTAGTGATTATCTTAGAAAGGTACTGAGGTAAGGAAAGGTGCAATGTAAATACATGTTCTTTGTTATTATTAGGGTTTGCAGATTTCCTCAACGCATTACAATCCCCAATATGTTCCATGCAAAATGCAATGTTACAGAGTTTATTAGACCACAAGAAGAAGAAAAGGATGACACTGTGCAGGTTAAAACAAAAGGGGAAGTTTGGTAAAAGCAAAGGTAAATTGATTTCTTTGAAGTTTTTGGTGCAAGTGTGTTTTAAGGTATAGCATTCTTGGCTCAAATTGAGAGGGGCATGACTAAGTGCCTGTTCCAGCATCTGATCTTATACTCGAAATTGACATTTCAGTGCAATGTTATTGGGGTGCTGCAACTGTCAGAGGTCCCAGTCTAGATTAGAGTGGTGCTGGAAAAGCACAGCAGGTCAGGCAGCATCCGAGGAGCAGGAAAATTGATGTTTCAGGCAAAAGCCCTTCATCAGGAATCCCCATCTGCCCATGCATCAATGAATTCAATACATGTCGTGACGTCAAACACTCCTTCCGCTGCCTCCGCCTCCGATCTTACTTTTTTCAAGCAGGACTCCCGCCCACCTTCCGAGGACCCTTTCACCTGCCTCCAACACTTTCCTGCTCCTCAGATGCTGACTGATCTGCTGTGCTTTTCCAGCACCGCTCTAATCTAGACTCTGATATGCAGCATCTGCAGTACTCACTTTCGCCCTGTCAGAGATCCCAATTTAAACCAAGTCTTTGTTTGGCTGCTCAGGGAACTATGTAAGATGAGACAGAACTATTTTAATAGAGCAGCAAGTTCTCACACATCCTGATTTATGTTTCCTCCTTAATGAATATGACATGATGAAATATATTCAATAAAAGAATATTTATGCATTTATGCAATGGCTTTCACCACCTTGAATACCAACTGTGTCTCAGTTGGTGATCCATTCTCCTCTGATACTAAGCTTTTTGCTCAAGTCCCACTCAGTGTTCAAGCACAAAAATATATGTGGATACTGATAAACTTCAAGATGGCATAGACAGAGTGATAGAGTGGGCAGCATCGTGCCAGACAAAACTTAATGCAGAGAAGTGTTTATTGATACATATTGATAAGAAATAATGAGGACAGGCAATATCAAACAATTCTAAAGGAATTTTTAGGACAGAGTCTTGGGATTGTATGCACACAGATCACTGATTATGGCAGTGCATACTCATTCAGGATCCTGTACTCTACGAATAGAGGTATAGAATACAAAAGCATGGAGGTTATGATGATAAAACTCTGATTCACCGTCAACCGGAGTATTTCATAATTATGAGCACTTCAGGAAAAGTGAAAGGTTAAAAAACATTGCAGTAAAGATTTATGAAAATGGTTGCAGGAATAAAGTATTTTAGTTATGTGGATAGATTGGGCAGTGATGTGTCTTGGGATATGTTAAGGTATGAAAATGTTATATTCTCCTCATTTTATCTGTTTAGTAAGAACAAAGAAGTTGGTGTGGAGGGGATTTAGGCAAAAAGCACTGGGTGATGGAGCCCGAAAGATTACAAAGGTGCAGTTGATGGAAAATGACATGAGAATGGGAGTGGAGTGGAATTTTCTGTTTGGTGAGGGAAGAGGGTATTGTATAATTGGGGTAGGACAGTTTTCAACCATATCTGAGAACATTCTGTACAAAATATCCATATACAGTGTGGGTAAACTCCAGAGCTTATCCAAAGTATAGGTAAACTCCAGAGGTAAACTGTATCATGTTGCAATAATGAACACTAACAAAAATCAACAGCTCATGCAGCCTAGAAATGGTAGCATGTGATAATATTGGAACAATGTTTGATGCACTATAACAGTCCTGCTCTGGATGCTTCAGAGGAGATTAACACAGCTTTCAAAAGTAGTTGACTATTTAAATTTCCTTCTTGGGGATGCTTGGGGATACAGGCAACCTTTCATTATTTAAGTGGAGAAAAATTGCAGAAGGCTGCAACACAAAAGGACTTTAAGGTACTAGTGCACGAAACAAAGAAAACTAGCTCACAGGGATGCCAGGTAATTTGGAAAGTCAATGGAATGTTGACTCTTATTTCAAGGGGGTTGGAGTATAAGAGTAAGGAAGATGTTGTGAAACTTGAAAGGGTTCAGAAAAGATTTCCAAAGATCTTGCCAGGGTTGGAGGGTTTGAGCTATAGGAAGAGGTTGCATAGGCTGGGGCTGTTTTCCCTACAGCCTCAGAAGCTGAGGGGTGACCTTAAAGAGGTTTACAAAATCATGAGGGGCATGGATAGGGTAAATAGACAAAGTCTTTTCCCTGGGGTAGAGGAATCCAGAACTAGAGGGCATAGGTTTAGGGAGAGAGGGGAAATATATAAAAAGAGACCCAAGGGGAAACGTTTTCATGCAGAGGGTGGTATGTGTATGGAATGAGCCGTCAGAGGAAGTGGTGGAGACTGGTACAATTGCAACATTTAAAAGTCATCTGGATGGGTATATGAATAGGAAAGGTTTGGAGGGAAGTGGGCCGGATGCTGGCATGTGGGACTAGATTGGATTGGGATATCTGGTCAGCATGGTTAAATTGGACCGATGGGTCTGTTTCTGTGCTGTACATCTCTATGATTCTGTGACTCTAAATCTTACTACAACTGTACAAGATGCTGGTGAGACCACATCTGAAGTACTGTGAGCAGTTTTCATTCCCTTATTTAAGGAAAGGTATTATTTGATTGAAGGCTGATCAGAGTAGGTTCACTAGGATGATTCCTTGTGTGGAGGGATTGTCTAATGAGTAAAGACTCTACTCACTGAAATTTAGAAGAGTGAGAGATTATCTAATTTGAAACATATAGGACTCTTAAGGGGCTTGACATTGTAAATGCTGATAGCATGTTTCCATTCATGGAAGAGTTTAAGGCCAAAGATCGTGGTCTCAGAATAAAAGGGTGCTGATTTAAGACAGATGAGGAAGAATATCTTCTCTCAGAGGGCTGAGAATCTTTAGGAACTCCCTGCCACAGAGAACTGTGGGGGCAGAGTATATTTGTGTATATTTAATATTAAGATACACAGGTTTTTGATCAGTAAGGGAATCAATAGATATAAGGAAAGGGCAAGAAAAAAGCTTGAGGAATGAAAGATCAGCCATGATCCTATTGAATGAAAGAACAGGCTGGAGAGGCTGAATGGTGCACTCTTGTTCCTGTTTGTTCTGATCTTTTGCCATGAATCTCATTTGTTCTTTCAGCCAAAGTAAGGACGTGGTAAGGAACAAACATTTCAAAATCATTATATCTTTTCCTCAGGTTGCTGCTGATCTCTTTTCATTTAATGAACTAACCCGGTGTATTTTTGCTATGTAGGTAACCACAGTAGCCAATTTGTATAGCAAGACCCTTTCTACAGCAAGTAAAATAAATGACCAGTTAGATTAGATTAGATTACTTATAGTGTGAAAACAGGCCCTTCAGCCCAACAAGTCCACACTGCCCCGCCGAAGCGCAACCCACCCATACCCCTACATTTACCCCTTACCTAACACTACGGGCAATTTAGCATGGCCAATTCACCTGACCTGCACATCTTTGTGACTGTGGGAGGAAACCGGAGCACCCGGAGGAAACCCACGCAGACAGTCGCCTGAGGCGGGAATTGAACCCAGGTCTCTAGCGCTGTGAGGCAGCAGTGCTAACCACTGTGCCACCGTGCCTCCCCATCAGTTAGAACTCCTCTGATTGCTGAAGAGTGTCAGTTAAAACATCTCACTGTGAATTTTTTGTTTAAAAATTCATGGGGCTCTTTTAAAAGATATGTGGTCTTAGATTATATCTCTCACATCTTAACAGCAGCCTATATGATCAATTACTGAAGTGAGGCTTGAACTCACAAATATCTGACTCATAGCAGACATTTCCTAATTAAGGATATAGCACAAAGGAGAAGCTAGATTAGTACACATGGAATAAAGGGATTAAATATTATTCTGGTAATGGATGATATGAAGGTTTTGAGAGGGAGGAAGCAAATGTAGAGCATAAACACGGTCCTGGATCAACTGGACCTTTTTCTGTGTTGCATATTCTATGTAATTCAATATAAATGCAATAATATTCACAATATTAAATTCTTGATAAAAGCATTGGATTGGCTTATGTTTAAGTTTGCTTTCTGATTGCACATTTCTGTTTTCCTGTCATTTCAATCATATAAAATATTAACCTTATAGCCAGCTTTGAAGCTTCTATCCCAGCTCAGCATTAAAGGACCATTCACAGTTCCTCAGATATGAACATGATCCATGATTGTTTGCAGCAAAACCTGTACAACATTCAGTTTTGGGCTGAACACTGGTAAGTACCATTTGCATTACACATGCATGACAGTGACCATCTTCAGCTTCAACAGCACTCAAAAACTCAACACAATCCAAAACAACGCTTGATCACCATCTCATGCGTAACCCTAAATATTCATCCCCTCCAATGCCAGTGCATAGTTGCAACAGTGTACTGCATGTTATCTACTAGGTGTCAACAGCTCACCAAGCTTCCTTTGATAGCACCTTACAAAGTTTGCAATCTCTACCAACGACTAGAATAAGGGCAGTAGATACATTGGAACCTGCAGCTTGCCCTTCAAATTGCACAGATTTAAATTTCAATTTCAATTTTATTGTCACATGTATCAGAGTTCAGAAGTACAGAGAAAACAATGTAGAAAGTCACCATTCTCCGGCGCCATCCCAGTATACATAGGACAGGATTAAAAACATAAGCAGAAATAAAAGAAACATCCAAACGAAAAGAAATGATCAGATCATTCCCTTGCCTCACCACCAGATAAAGCAAGTTAAAAAATCCATCCCTCAGTCTGCGAGCACTCAGGGCTCTGAGTCCCAACACAGCAGCCAGAATGCCACCACCTTTGCCATCAGATACCATGCCCAGCTGTTGCCTGGAGCAGTGCCACTGCAGTTGGAACCATGTCGCCATTCCTCGATGCCATCTTGCCCCCACTGACATCGGTGTCACCGTCAGTCTGTGTTGGGCCAATCCCAGCAGTGCAGCTGTCGCTGAAGCTGCTGGGTCCAGACCTGGGCACAAACTCAACACTGGGCCTATCACGCCAAACCGCTCCCACCACAGCATCCTCACTTGGAATTATATCACCAGTCCATTTCTGTTCCCAAGTCAAAATTTTGAACGGCATTGTGGGGGTAACCACAATACAAAACTGCAGGAGTTCAAGCTGATCCCTCATTACCATCTTCTCAGATATCTTAGTGATGGACAATAGGTGCTGCCTTGCCTTTCAAGAGACAGATAAAACATATCTCCCCTGAACATGACCTCACAATGGAACATTGTGTTTACTATGGTCACTAATCTCATTTCATTAGGTGTCCTCTCCCCTGCACTGTCTCCAGGTTGATAAACCCGCAACCCCACACCACTCACTTCTACCACCTTCCCAAATTCCACAAACAGGACTGTCTGGGCCAACCTATTGTCTTAGTCTGCTCCTTCCCCACAGAACTCATCTCTTCCTACATTAACTTGATTTTTTTCCTCCCCTTGTCCAATCCCTTCCCCCTTAAATCCAAACTTTCTCTGACAATTTACACAAGTTTCAGAATTTTTAGTTTGGGGGCTCCAGCTTCCCCCTCTTTACTACAAAGAACAAAGAACAATCCAGTACAAGAACAGACCCTTCAGCCCTTCAAGCCTGTGCTGACACATCTCGCCCTTCCATGTAAAAACTGTCTTCACTTACAGGATCCGTACCCCTCTTATTCCCTTCCTATTCATGTATTTGGACAGGTACCTCTTGAATGCTATAATTGTGTCTGCTTCCACCATTTCCTCTGGCACTCACCAATCTGTGTGTGAAAAACTAACCATGCATATCTCTTTTAAAATCCAACTTCCCTTGCACCTTAAACCCGTGTCCTCCGGTAATTGACTCCTCCACTCTGGGAAAAAGCCTTATACTTCCCACTCTATCCGTGCCATTCACAACCTTATAAACTTCTAATTGGTCACCCCTCAACCTTGTGCGTTCCAGTGACAACAAACCCAGTCTATCCAACCTTTCTTCATAGCTAAACTACCCCCATACCAGGTAACATGCTGGTAAAAAGTTATGTACCCTCCCTAAGGCATCCACATCCTTCTCATAGTGAGGTGATCAGACGGTATGCAATATTCCAAGTGTGGCCTAATTAAAGTTTTATAAGGTCACAGCATAACTTGTCTATCCTTATACTGAATGCCCCTTCCAATCAAGGCAAACATGCCATCGACTTTTTTCACTACCTTATTGACCTGAGATTCCACCTTCAGTGATCTGTGGACCTGAACACCCAGATCCCTCTGCATATCAATACTCTTAAGGGTTCTGCCATTCATTGTATAATTTCCACCTGCACTTGACCTTCCCTTTACCCATCCATCCCCCATTAGGAAGGTCTCAGGACTCTCTAAGTTTTGTTGGAAAAAAGGCCTGAACTGTCCCCATCCTCCATGACCCTCCCCTGCCTGGTCGGGCTCGTCCTTACCCTGAACAATTTCTCTTTCAAGTCCTCTTACTGTCTTCAGGTCAAAGGGGTGGCCATTGCTGCCCTCATGGGCCCCAGTTATGTTTTCTTTTTGTGGGGTATGTGGAACGTTTCTTGTTCCAGTCCTATTTCAAACCACCACTCACAACATTTTCTCTGCCATATCGATGATATCATCGGTGCTGCTTCCCATTCTTGTCCAGAATTAGGTAAGTTAATCAATTTCACTTCTAATTTCTACTCTGCACTCACCTTCACCTGGTCCATTTTGGACTCCTCCCTTCCTTTCCTCAACATCGCTATTTCCATTTCTGAGGATGGGCAGGCCACCAATATCCACTACAAACCTGCAAACTCCCACAGTTACCTTGACTATACATCCTCACACCCTGTGTCCTGTAAATACTCTGTTCCACTCTCCCAGTTCCTCTGTCTCTGCCCCATCTGTTCCAGTGAAGCCAACTTTGACAAGAGAGTCTCTGAAATGTCCACATGCTTCCTCAACTGCAGATACCCCAGCAACATAATTAACAGGACCCTCAGCTGGGTGTGACCTAGCTCTCGCCCACTCTCTTCCTGCCCACAACAGTGATGGGGTCCCTCTTGTCCTCACCTACTATCCCACTAGCATCCACATTCACAGGACCATTAACCTCCATTTCTGCCACCTTTAGCAGGATGCTACCACCAGATACATATTGCCCTCACCTCCCCTGTCAGCTTTCTGCAAGGACCATTCTCTCTGGGTCCACTCTGGTCCACTTCTTCTTCATTCCCAGCACTGCCCACCCTTCCCACAGCCTCTTGGCACCTTTCCTTCAACTGCAGAAGGTGTAACAATTGGCTGCTTACTTCTTCTCTCGTCCATATCCAAGGAGCCAAACACAACTTCCAGGTGAAACAGTGCTTTACCTGCAATTCACACAATCTAATCTACTGCATTGCTGCTTACAATATAGTCTCCTTTACACTGGGGAAACAAAGGGTAGACAGGCTGACAGCTTCACTGGACACCTATGTTCAGTCCACTAAAAAGACCCTGACCTTCCAGTTGCCTGCCACTTCAACACACCACCCTGTTCCCTGGCCAACATCTCTGTCTCAGGCTTGCTGCAGTGCTCCATGGAAGCTCAGCACAAGCTGGAAGAACAGTATCTCATTTTCCACTTGGGGACCCTGCAGCCTTCAGGACTCACTATTGAGTTCAACAATTTTTGGGTTTTTGATGGGAGCACCCTCTCCCGTATCCTTACCCCAACCCCCACACATCAGGCTTTGTTATCACATGGCCTGCTATTAAACACAAACCATTGTTAGTCACTAACTGTCTGCATTAATAGCTATTCACCTTCCTAGCCAGATCATTATCCACTCCTTTGTCTGTCCAACTGTTCTTCTCTCTCTTTGGATTCTATCTCGACCTATTGTTTACTCCTTGCTTTCTACCCCCTAACCTATCTTCTGCATAAAAAGTACAACTTCTTCCTAGCTACCATCAATTCTGAGGAAGGGTGACTGAACCCAAATTCTCTCCACAGATACTGCCAGACCTGTTGAGCTTTTCCAGAAATTTCTGTTTTTGTTGTTCTGGATAAAATATATGCTCACTCAGCTAAGTGTAAAAGATTGCATGACACCATTTCACCAAAGGGAAAAGGAGTTGTCTCATCTATCCTGGCCAATATTTATCCCTCAACTACCAGCTACTGACAGATTATGTAGTAATTATCACTTTGCTGTTTACATTCAAATTGGCTGTTGCTTTCCCCGCCCCAGATGACAATAGTGACTGTGTTTCAACAAGAATTTAATTGCCTGTAAAGCACTTTGAAATATCCTGAAGCCCTGAAAGGCACTTTATAAATACAAGTTATTATTTCTCAACAAATGCTGATTGGTTGAAGTCAGCTGCCAAGATTTTAAAAACATCTCTTAACCTGCATTTAATTAGTGTTCTTCCATTTCAGTACTGATTTACCACAACACATGATCAGACTCGTGATTGATATTCTGTTCTGGATCAGTGGTGCTGGAAGAGCACAGCAATTCAGGCAGCATCCGATGAGCAGCAAAACCGACGTTTCGGGCAAAAGCCCTTCATCAGGAATAAGCGTGGAGAGATAAGCTAGAGGAGGGTGTGGGTGGGGAGAAAGTAGCATAGAGTACAATAGGTAAGTGGGGGAGGAGATGAAGGTGATAGGTCAGGGAGGAGAGGGTGGAGTGGATAGGTGGAAAAGGAGCTAGGCAGGTCGGACAAGTCCGGACAAGTCAAGGGGACAGTGCGGAGCTAGAAGTTTGAAACTAGGATGAGGTGGGGGAAGGGGAAATGAGGAAGCTGTTGAAGTCCACATTGATGCCCTGGGGTTGAAGCGTTCCGAGGCGGAAGATGAGGCGTTCTTCCTCCAGGCGTCTGGTGGTGAGGGAGCAGTGGTGAAGGAGGGCCAGGACCTCCATGTCCTCGGCAGAGTGGGAGGGGGAGTTGAAATGTTGGGCCATAAGGCGGTTTGGTTGCTTGGTGCAGGTCTCAGAGATGTTTCTTAAAGCGCTCTGCTAGGAGGCGCCCAGTCTCCCCAATGTAGAGGAGACCGCATCGGGAGCAACGGATACAATAAATGATATTAGTGGATGTGCAGGTAAAACTTTGATGGATAGAGGTGAGGGAGGAGGTGTGGGCACAGGTTTTACAGTTCCTGCGGTGGCAGGGGAAAGTGCCAGGATGGGAGGGTGGGTCGTAGGGGGGGCGTGGACCTGACCAAGTAGTCACGGAGGGAACAGTCTTTGCGGAAGGCGGAAAGGGGTGGGGAGGGAAATATATCCCTGGTGGTGGGGTCTTTTTGGAGGTGGCGGAAATGTCGGTGGATGATTTGGTTTATGCGGAGGTTTGTAGGGTGGAAGGTGAGCACCAGGGGTGTTCTGTCCTTGTTACGGTTGGAGGGGTGGGGTCTGAGGGCGGAGGTGCGGGATGTGGATGAGATGCGTTGGAGGGCATCTTTAACCATTTGGGAAGGGAAATTGCGGTCTCTAAAGAAGGAGGCCATCTGGTGTGTTCTATGGTGGAACTGGTCCCCCTGGGAGCAGATACGCCGGAGGCGGAGGAATTGGAAGTACGGGATGGCATTTTTGCAAGAGATAGGGTGGGAAGAGGTGTAATCCAGGTAGCTGTGGGAGTCGGTGGGTTTGTAAAAAATGTCAGTGATATTCTGTTCCCCATTGTGTAATTACAGACAGGTACTCAGTGCTACCGACACTTGAGGCTTTGTGCCAGTAATTCCAAGTACTCAATGTGTTAGAAACTACTTTTGAAAATTGTAAGGATATTGTCCCACCCCCCACAAAATTTAGTACAAGTTGTTCTTTTATCAGCATAACAAAGAAATAATTGCCAAAGAGTTATTCATTTTATGAGTGAATAGACGATTTCAAAGGCTTTTACATTGTAGTAAAGATAATGACATTTTACAAACCCCTCAGTGCAGAGCTCAAACTCAAACTCCAAGACTACATCAGCTTTCTGCAGCACTTCCTTCGGGAAGCAATTTATACTTCATGTGTTTCCCCTCCCTCCGTGGCCCCCCCAAACCCCCCCCCCCCCCCCCCCCCCCATCCCGACAATGGGGTGATACAGCACAATAAGCCAGCAAATATTCCCAAATTAGTTTAGAATAGGGACCATTCATACAAAATCCTTGATTCCTGCCCATTAAATAATCCTCTGTCCATGCTAATATTCTATCCCATTCATTGAGCCCTTATCATGCCTACTAATGTTTTGCATATCACCTCATTGATTGCCTTTTGGAAATCCAGGCATATTACATTTACTGGATCTCCTTTATCTCTTGTTACATCCTGAAAATAACTTACAGGAATTTTCCTTTTATCAACCTGTCTTGGTTTATTCTAATCTATAGTTGACTAAGTGCATAAGGTATTAATAATAATAAGTTCCATCATTTTCCTAACAACTAATATCTGGTTAACTGGCCTGTAGTTCATTGTTTTTCATTTCCTTTCTTTCCTGAGATGTGTAACATTTACTGACTTCCAATCTGATTTGATGTTCCCATACCTAAGAAGTTCTGAAAGATCATAGTTAGTACAGTCACTATGTTTACTGTTATTGCTTTTAGAATCTCAGGGCTTTATCATATCTCTGCTGATATCATCCTAATTTCCTTTTTAGCTGCTAGTTTACCCTCTACTTCAAACAAGCAACATAAAATAGCTAGATGGGAAATGCTCACTTTATCAGATTCCTTCTGAAATTTAGGAGTCTCTTCATCTGAATTCTTGGTTCTTCAGGTGGCTACAATAGGGAAAAGAAGCAAACATCCATCCTCGCCAGGAATTTGATTTTGCAAAGCAGTGTGGTAAAAGTGTAACTTTTTTTTTGAATAGGTTCAACCCAAACACTTGCATGATGCAGCACTCAATGCTGTCCAGGTTGCTCTCAGGAACAGACCCAGTCAAACACCACCTGCAGTTGGGGGAACAGGAACTGCGTGAAATACATTATTTGATCTGTCCCAAATGTGTTGGTCTTTCAGAGTTGTTGATGACTCTGTGTAACAGTCTGACACATTCCAAGGACCAGAACCTCATACTGGGTTAACACAGAATAAAACTTGGAGCATCTACTGTAAAGGCTCAATGGGAAAGTACCTCTGTGGAAATCCCTCTCATTAGAGAACTGGAGTTGGATGCAGTTGAAACCTCTGTAAAACCCCTCTGGATATATGTTTGACATGTAATTAATATTGTAAATATTGATGTAATTTTAAATATACAAATGTGCAAGAACATGAATTGGCTTGCACATGTTGGATAAAAGAGTTGGCAACTGGTGGCTCCACATTCAATTACTGTACCATGCATGTCCCTTGATAATAGAACTTCAGTACAATATTATAACTGCCCAATTTTTAAAAGCAGCATGTAACTACAGTACTATATTAGCTGGTCTCCCTTGCTGCATTCAGAAATGGGCAGGATGTTAGTTGCTAAACTGGGTTGTTCACCTAAAAACTCATCTGGTGAAGAGAAACAACCTAAAACATGGTGAGGTCAACTAGAAAATAATAAATGATTCTTACAATTGCTTAACTCCAGTTCAGAAAAAACTTGAGAACATTTCATTCTTTAAAGTGAGCGATCCTTTCCAAACTTACTGGTGACTTGATCAGATTTTTTGACAGAAGCCCCTGTTCTTAAATAAAGTTATTAGTGCAGTAAATTGAAGTGGGGAATTCTTTAGCTTCTTCTGACGAAGGAACAGGGCTCGGAAAGCTTGTGATTTCAAATAATCCTGTTCCACTAAAACTTGGTGTGGTGGGATTCCTATTTTTGCTGTGGCACTATTGGTGGGAATTTGAATGAAAATATTGCCTTAAAGTGTCAATTTTGCAACCAGTGGAGCATCTTAGCAGTGTTAATGTTGCTCCCAGCACAAACCAACAGTCCAAAGGTGATTATTTTGTAAATAGATTTTATTAATCAGATGCCATTCAACATAAAACAAAGTAAAAAAAAAGTATTAGCAATTACTCCTTTACATATGATTGGGTCACACAAAAAGGATTAAAAAAAAAAGTCGTTCACATCATAAAATTAAAACAGTCCACGTTGAAGATTTTCACTGACAGCAGCTGCATTTGTCGCTGGCACCTTTGCACACACAACCCTGAGCACATTTGCTGCAGCCAGGTGGACAACATGCACAGCAGCCTGGATGGAGAGAGAGAGAGAGAGATGAAGGCCGAACATTCAACATCCACATTTCCACAGTCGCACACAGAGACGGCAGCGACCCATCAGCCCCTGACTGTGAATGCAGTGGGGAGCCCGCTAACCGCCACTGGACAAACATATGGATTATCCAGAAACAATTCAATGATCCAATGGTAAACCGATTACGACCAACATTATGGGAAAACAGTTTTTTTTAAAAACAACAGTAGCTTCAATTGCATGAAATTATCCCATCCAAAGATAAAACGTTAGCATTCCCAAAGACAATCCCTCCCACAGAACTAGACTTTCGGAGTCAGCGAATAATACAATATAAAAAGTACAGCAGAAACAAAAACATAAGTTGCTGAAAAAGCTCTGCAAGTCTGGCAGCATCAGTGATGGGAAATCAAAGTTAACGTTTGGGGTTCGGTGACGCGTCCTGAGGAAGGGTCTGGTTGCCTGAGACCTGCTGAGCTTTTCCAGCAACTTCTGTTTTTGTTTCTGATTTACAGCATCCGCAGTTCTGTCGGGATATATAAAGCATAGCAGACGCTGGAGAGTTGAAAAGAAAACACTACGCTGGAGAAATTCAACAGGTCTGGAAGGTGGAGAGTTGTTTGTGTATTTTTTTGTTTCAGTCAATACTTACTCTTCTTGCATGATGTACACTTGCAGTCTTTACATTTACAATTGTCCCCGCAGTTACAAGTGCCTCCTGTTAATGTTAAAAAAAGAGAATTACAAACTGCAAATGACAGAGAAACAGAAATGCAAGGCCGTCTCTACGATGAGATTCCATCATTTACCCAGGTTACACGTGCAAGGAGTGTCAGACATCCTGTCAGCTTGCTCTGGTGCTGTTTCTTGTTGCTGTTGTCTAGCGATACCTCTCTCTTCAGTCCCAGCTGTTGAATCACGGCGAGTGCTTGCTGCTCTACATTTATAGAGTGATAGGCGAACTCTAAGACCGAGTGCAAACTGAAAACCCAGCGCAAAGCTGGGGCGGTGATGCACACGGTGTCAACTTGGGCGCTGTGTGCAAAACATAAGCAGAGCGTACAGCCAAGCAATGAAGGGGGAGGAGAGAGATAGAGCAGTCTGGGAATCAGTTTATTCCAGCCGGTAGCCTTGGTGACTGACCTTCGATTAACTGTACTTCCAACTTTCAGTTACACTGTTTCTGCAGCCGCTATTGCAAACTGTGCAGTCAGCAGTACTACAGTTTAGAAACTGCCCCGTATACCCATATCATAGATACATATTTAACAAACGCCGACGCTCCCAGCATCTGAAGGGATAGGAGGCATCCACAGGGGAGGGGGGATGATTCCACATCTTAGTGGGCCATAGGCATTCCCCTACCCATTCTGAAAAGGAGATCCCTCTCCCTTTACCAACTCTCTCACTGTTGGTCCCTCTTTTTTCAGTGTCATCAGCTGCAACTTTGTATCGCTATTTATTATCAATTGATGCGTTTGAGCAGAAGGCTCTCTGAATGAGTGTGAGTGAAATGTTCATCCAGGCGCTTCCCAATCCCGTGTCATCGAGAGTTGCTGCAAGCCGCTCTGAAGAGAAGGTTCCACACTCGCCAGCCTTTGCCCGATATCCCATACGGGCTCGTCAGCGCTACTGCTGCACACGACCCAGCCTGAGGCCACACCTCGAGAATTCAGTCCGAGCGCAGCGCCAGCCCTTTCCACACGGGACTGTGCTCACAATGGGAACTTCCAACCACCAGAGAAACACACCGAACAAAAACAGGAATGTTTTGAGAACAGTCCCGTGACTCACTGATACTCGATCTACAACACCCCCCCCCCCCCCCCCCCCACAGGAAGCATGACTACAACTGGTCAGTTTGTTTTCAACGTGAGACGGAACATTGCAACGTGTCACGGTGTCGCAAGGCCCGAACAAAATGTACCCAATTCTGAGGGAAGATGCTTTTTTTTTCTCCGGGGGGCAGGCCTCTGGAATGAGAGAACACCTTTGGAAGGGAAGGGGCTCTCCCATTTTATGACAGAGAAATTTCTTCTCTCGCCGTCTTTCGAGTTGTCTCTCAGAGCACTGACGTCTGTCTCACGGAAAGGCTGAGTTTTACAGATTTTAAATTGGCAAGGTGATCGGGGCACGCACAATAACCATGAGTGTGTGTTTGGGTGAGGGGGAGGGGATGGTCAGGTTTGATGGGCTGAATACTCCTCGCTCTGTTTCTCTTAAACTGATCCACAAGTCAAACGGGGGTGGGGGAAGGGGGGTGTGGTGTACTGTAGCATATGTGCTTGACTGGACAGACCTGTAACTTTAGTGAGGTAAAAACAATGACTGCAGATGCTGGAAACCAGATTCTGGATCAGTGGTGCTGGAAGAGCACAGCAGTTCAGGCAGCATCCAAGGAGCAGCGAAATCGACGTTTCGGGCAAAAGCCCTTCATCAGGAATAAAGGCAGAGAGCCTGAAGCGTGGAGAGATAAAAGTGTTAAATCCCATTGCAATATATGACGTTTCAGCATAAAGGTACCTGTCCCCACCTTCAGTGGCTCTTTGTAAAGTTATTTAGATGTTTTCAGTCTGTCATTTATGTGTATGTAATATAAAATAACACCAGTAAACATTGTGTTGAGACTATGTGAGTCTGATCTTGTGGCTGTGTAAATAATTATTGTTGTTAATAAAATTCAAGACTTCTGTCTCAACAACAGCCTGGTTTATATATTTGGACTGATATACAGAAAACCACAAAATACATTGGAGGGAAAGAGCATTTATTCCAATTTGCCTCAGTCCATCTTAACATTAAAAAAAAATTCACTGCAAATCTTGTCACCCAAAATTGGAATTGATTCAACCTGTTTCCATATTAAATTGTTAACTAAACAAAAGAAAAGATTTAAAAACATTTGCACCCTTTGCAATCACTGCAACCACCAATCCCTACATACATACACACACGGCCCCAGACCTGTAGTCTTGTTTCATCAAATATATTAATGTACAATTTTGGGAGCTCCCAGGATATATTCTTCAGAAAGTTCATGTAATTAGATTAGATTAGGTTCCCTACAGTATGGAAACAGGCCCTTCGTGTTATCATTTTATTCAACTTGCACTTTAGATACTCTTAGTTGACAATTGATACATTTGTAATTCAGAAATATTACATATAGGAAAGAATAAGGGGCATTTGTGTTTCTTTGTTATCAGCAGTATCAACTAAATCTTTAAAATAATGGTTGATCCTCTCCTTCAAAGATGCTATAATGCCTTGGAAAGTACACCACCCTTAAACCTGTCTAGTTTACAGAAATGGAGAAAGTGAGGACTGCAGATGCTGGAGGTCAGAGTCAAGAGTGTGGTGCTGGAAAAGCACAGCAGGTCAGGCAGCATCCGAGGAGCAGGCTATGCTTTTCCAGCACCACATTTTCGACTCTAGGTTACAGAAGGAGTCTCCCCCATAATCCCTCAGTCCTCATGATTTTTCACTTCTATTCTCTATCAATCCTGTTTAGAGGTACAACCCCAAATTATTATTCAGAGACAATTCCCACCATGTCCCATATTCAGAGGCTTTCCCTCAAACTCCGTCTCCTGTTCAGAGATATGGTCTAGACATTCATGTTTCCAGAAGGGATTCCTCTGGATATCAGGTGAGCAGACTGCCTGCCTGGGAAAGAAATTAAACAAGGTCCTTTAGAGTTTGTGTGCCTTCAAGGTTCTGGTGCTGATTTTAATTTCTCCTTCCTAAAGGAGGTTCAACAATCCAGATGAGTCAGTTTGTCCACTCACTACCAAGTCCCCTCACACCCATCCTGCCCCCTCCATTAATATCAGAGCAACATGTCTATCAATAGAAGATTGGAATTGATTCAATGTTTCATGCAAGCATTGGCCGTAAAGTCAAAGAATCACTACAGCGCGAAAGGATGTCATTTGGGTCATCAAGTGCAGAGCCGTAACTGAGTCAGTGAAGTTCACAGTGTTCCAGAGCTTTCTGGGTCATTACTCAGACCTGAAAGATTAGACTTGTTGCCAGAACTTGGGATTTTTCCATTGGTTTTGGAAAATCCTGGTTGTGGGTGATCAAGAAGTGGGATTGTTATTAATTCTTTAAGCAGGCCAGGTGTCTGATCATTATTGAATGTATTCCATACGTTCTTTACAATCCCCAAGTCTTTGCTTTTAACAAGCTCTGTGAATTTAGAGGCCACCTACTTGTGTGGAACTAGGAGCTGTTAAGTGTGGCTATGAACTTCCCCATACTCAGTCACTCACTTGACCAGTTTTAAATGTTGGATGAAGACAGTCCTGGGTTTGCCCATGGTGCCTTGCCACTTGCGATTTAATGGTCTGTCAGCAATGATGTCAAGGTTCATATGTGAGCATAAAGCTTTGGGAGAAGGTAAGGGAAAGAATCCAGAACTCAAAGCAGTCTGTAGAGAGGGCAACAGAAATCAAACAGAGAAACAAACAAGTTTTTAAAACTGAAAGATAAATATCAGAGGTAAAGTGTACAATATTTAAAGACAAATTTAAACTTCCATAGAGAATTGACTCCTGATAATATTGTTTGCTAATGTACAAAGTTAAAAATCACACAACACCAGGTTATAGTCCAACAGGTTTATTTGGAAGCACTAACTTTCGGAGCGCTGCTCCTTCATCAGGTGGATGTGGAGTATAAGATCGTAAGACACAGAATTTATAGCATAAGTTTACAGTGTGATGTAACTGAAATTATATATTGAAAAGGACCTGGGTTGTTTGTTAAGTCTCTCATCTTTTAGAATGACCATGTTGGTTTGATAATGTAGATGATAAAGAGGAAGACTACTTTAGGAATGTGTGCTTGCTAATTGGTATAACTCCACTTTCCAATGGCTATTGAGAAGATATCCTGGGACAGCTAAATCAATGAAAAATCTCAATAGACATAGGAAAGAGGAAAGTGAAGGAGATACATGCTCGACCACACTGATGACATCTGCACTTCAGGATTTATGAATAGGTTTGGGATGAAATGGTTTTTCACTGTGAATGTGGCAAAGAGAGCTACTAAAGTCTGGAAATCAAATTCTTAAAATGTACTAGAGACCTAGTTCACAATGAACTCTGGGATGTGTTAGTTTTAAATGTAAATGAGGTCAGTAGCAAAACAAAATTTCAGGAGAACCCAACATTAGAAAGTGCACCTCTGCTAATGGATCATGGTCTAGTGCTTGATTCAAGGATAGTGGTTTCTGTTTTTGGAATCAAAATATTTTAAATGCCAGGAAATGGCCATCACTGGAGAATTTAGTCATTACTCTTGACATTCAACGGCATTACCATCACTGGATCCCACATTGATCAACATTCAGGGGGTTACCTACATTACAAATTGTTTCCTTCTATCTCTATCCTACAACCCTCTGAAAAAGCTATACAATCCAAATTTTAGTTTTCAGTTTTATTTGCAACAAATTGGTAGCTGTGCCTTCAGCTGACAAATCCTTATACAGTACTCCCAAGTTCCCTTGTAAACCTCCTTTTAGAAACTGCTGAATGGCTAATTATCTGAACGAGCCTTTTGTCACCTTACCTGTGGCTAGGTATGAAAGTTTGTTTAGCCGTGGTCACGTGAAATGCCTTGGAATATCCTACTTTGCTAAAGGTGCTATATAAATGCAAGTTATTGTTTTTCTATTCAACTGAAATGTACAATCTAGGTTGCGGCTGTGGGAGGCAATGGAGGAAATGTCTGAGTCTGCAGTAATAATTTTCAAATCCTCTCTGGCCACAGATGAGGTATCAGTGGACTGGAAGACTGATAATGATGTTCCATTAATAGAAAAAGAAAGAAAATATAGACCAGAAATTATAAGCAAGTGTAACTTCAATGGCGGGAAAGTTATTAGAAAGAATTCTGAAGAACAGGATATATCTGCTTTTAGAGAGACAGGGATTAAGCAGGGACATTCAGCATGTTAAGGGATGCTCATGTTTGAGAAATTTGGTTGAATTGTTTGGGAAGGTAACCAAGACTAATGATAAGTGTGGTGTATTTGATGTGGTTTACACTGAACCCAGCAAAGCTTTTGATCAGGTCCCTCATGCTAGACTGGTCAAAAAAGTAAAAGGCCATAGGATCTAAGGCAAAGTAGTACATTGGATCAAAAACTGGTTTGAAGGCAGGAAGCAGATAGTGACAGTAAGGGATGTTTTTCTAACTGGAATTCTGTTGTTTCACACTGTTATTTAAGGTGTACATTAATGATTTGGAATTAATTATAGAGGGTATGATCAAAAAATTTGCAGATGACATGAAAATTGGTACAGTAGTAAATAGTTTGGATATTTCTAAACTATAGAAGAATATCAAGACTAGTCAGCTGGACAGAGCAGTGACAAATGGAATTCAACTTCAAAAAGTGTAAGGTAATACATTTGGGGAGGGCTAAACAGGTCGAAGGGTATCAGAATGAATGATAGGAAGCTGGAAAGGTCTGAAGATCATACGAACCTTGGTGTGTATGTCCACAGATCCCTGAAGGTAGATAAGGTGGTTAAGGAGGCATATAGGATACCTACCTATATTAGCCAGAGTATAGACTACAAGAGAGGGTGGTGCAAATGTAAAAATTGCTGGTTGGGCCACAGTTACATCACAGAATGCAATACAGCATGCAGTCTAGTCACCGTATTATAGGAAGGGTGTGATTGCACAGGGGATTTACCAAGAGAAAAATGGAAAGATCTGCAGATGCTGTAAATCAGAAACAAAAACAGAATTGCTAGAAAAGCTCGCAGGTCTGGCAACATCTGTGAAGAGAAATCAGAGTTAATGTTTTGGGTCCAATGACCCTGCCTGAATTCTGATTTCTCTTCACAGATGCTACCAGATCTGCTGAGCTTTTCCAGTAACCTCTTTTTTAGATTTACTGGGATGTTGCTTAGGCTACGGGGTTTGGGCCATGAGGAAAGATTGTTTGGACTGGGCTTGTTTTCCTTGGTGTAGGAAAGGTTGAGAAGAGACTTGACGAAAGTGTATAAGATTATGAGGGGCATAGATGGGTGGTTTTCCCATTAGTAGATGAATTAATAAGATGTAAGGTAAGAGGTAGGGGCTAAACGGAGATTTGAGAATAAATCTTTTACCTAGAGAGTAGCAGGAACCTGGAATTCAATGCTTGATAAAGTGAGTGTCAAATGTTTATGCAGTTTAGATATTCACTTGCATTTCCATCACCTCCAGGGCCAAGAGCTGGAAATTAGGATTAGTATAATCAGATATTGTTGACTATCAGAGACACTATGGGCCGAATGGCTTATTATGCTGTAGATGACTGTGATCCGCTGGCTAGGTAAGATTTAAAGAACTGTTCATAGAGTGAATTTTACTCAACAGCAGTTCTTCCTCAATCAACATCCCTAATGCAGGGAAACTTGTCATTTAGCTCAGTGAGGTTTGTTGGGTCTGTTAATATTTTCCAAGTTTGTGAATTTGGAGATCAGCAAAGGATGTTGCTCGGAATTTGTACCACTGAAGAAAGCTTTAGAACCCATTTTACAGAACCTGCCAAAAGAAAGCGATTAACACTGTCTGACAGTGCCACCTACTGGCAGACAATGTATCTTACAAGAGCAAAAACTTCAATCCTGAACTAAAACCAATCCCTTGAAAATTGCCGTTTCTAATGCTTCCAACATCCATGTATTAACTATTCTTTAAAGAAAAACTTGTTTTGGACGACAGAAATCTCTGGATGAGGGGTGTGAATTTTACCTGATGCATTAATTCTGGGATGTGAACTCTGAATGACCACTCTCTTAACTAATTCCACGATTGTATTACTGGTCTACTCTCTGGAGAACTTCCGTAGGTGAGTCAATTATAACTAATGTTGTCTAAACTTTCCTACTTTCATTAGAAGTTACAGAAACAGTACACATTTACTGACATCTTCATTTTCATTGAGTTTTCCGAAGAAAGTCTTCCTCCATAAATATGAAAATCCCTTGCTGTAGGTTGAAAGAAACCCCAGTCCAGAGATAAACAGGAAACCATTCAAGTGGCGGGGGGAACAGTATACTCAGAGAGATTGATATTTTTCTTTGTAACAAAGCACATGGTCCACATGGCTGTGCTATCTGCCTGATGCCATGGTTCAGGACTCCTGTTCAGAGCTGGAGAGGTATTCCCAGATCCATGACGGTAATCCATGACGGTTTCAATGACATAGGCAGGAGAAAGAAGGGGGTTCTGTATATTGCAGTACAGGGAGGAAGGCGACACAGTAAGAAGAAAGACGTCAAAGGTAATAGTCTCTCTATTATCACCTGAGCAAAGTTGGCACAGGGAAAATCAGATTAAAGAGATGAATGCCAGCCTGAAAGACTGGGAGAAGTGGGTTAGTGTCATAGGACACTGGCACCAGTACTGGTGAAAGTGGGATCTGTACCAATGGGACAGCCTCCATCTGAATAATTCTGGGACCAGTGTTCTTGCTGACTGCATAACTAGAGAAATAGAAAGAGTTTTAAACTGAACAGTAGGGCAAAGAATCACATTTGGGACAATATGGTTAATCAATGAGTACAGTCAAGGTCAAAGAGAAAGTTATTGATCCCAAAATTGATAAACAGGCCCTGACAGGAAGGGATAGAAGGATAAATTGAATGGTCAACAAACAGTTTAGAGTTTACAAAGAAGTTGAAAGGGTAAAACTAACAGCTCTACATCTGAAACCACATAGCATTTGAAACAAAATAGATAAACTGAGAGTGCAAATAGAAGTGAAGAAATACTATCTGTGAGCCATGGATGATATGGATTAGACCTAAATCTTGAAAGGTACACTTTTATAGACCTACCCTTTAGAAATAACAGAGAAATAGGAAAACATGGAGGTATGGTTCTGTTGGTTAAGGACAGTATTAGCCTAATAGAAGGGTGAGCTAAGATTGAGAAATCAAATGTGGAAACATTTTGCGTGGAAATAAGAAATAGTAAAGGCAAGAGTTCACTTGTGGGAGTGAAGTACTCACCTCTTATCAGAAACGACACAGTAGGGTGAGGCATAAAGGAAGAAATAATGTGAGTTTGTTAAAAAGGCATGGTGATAATGATGAGTGATGTTAATTTCTCTTGGAAAAGTCATATGGGCTAAGGTGGGTAGATGAGAATGTTTCCTTAGAACCAAATGTATTGGAGCCAACCTACTGGGGCAGGCTATACTAGACCTGATATCATGCAATGAGATAGTATTCATTCATTATCACACAGTGAAAATGCCTCTGGTATCAGTGTTCATAACATGGCTGAGCTTCACATTCAGTTTAAGGAACAGTGGAAGTGTCTGACACAATTTTTTAAAAAATGGATAAGGGCAGATATGAGGTCTTAAAGGAGGAATAGCTAGAGAGAATTGGCAAATTAAGTTAAAGGGTAGGTCTATAAAAGTGTAATGGAATATTTCAGAAAATACAGAATGGACACATTTCAAAGGGTAAGAAAAATTCTAAGGTACAGACCCACCAAATGTGATTAACTGGAAATGTCAAAGATAATGTCAAACTAAAGGAAAAAGCAATGACAGGTGGCAGATCAGATGATTGGACAGAATGTAACAAACCAAAGAATGATCAAAAAATGATGAAGAGGGAAAAATGGAGTATGTGAGAAAGTTAGGCAAAAACAAACAAGTAAGGTTTCAAGAAATACTTAAAGAAGGAAGGAGTTAATAAAGTGAGTGTTAGTCCTAAGGAAAGTGAGACTGATGTATTAATGATGGAAAGTAAGGAAATGACAGATGAATTGATTGGGTATTTTGCATCAGTCTTTATTATAGATGATATAAGTAACTTCCCAGAACCAACTATAAATCAGAAAATGGAAATGAGGGAGAAACCCAGGAAAACCAGGGAAATGGTACTGAGTTCATTGTGGAGATGCGGGCTGATAAGTACCTGGTTCCTGACCAAGCGAATTCCAGTGGCTAGTGCGATCGTTGATGCATTGATTTCAATTTTCCAAATCTTCTTTGTTTCAGGGACAGTCCCACTTGTTTGGGAGATAGCAAACGTAACTCTTCTATTGAAAAAAGAGGGAAGCAGAAAGCAAGAAGCTACAGGCTTAGTTACCTGAACATCTATCATAGGGAAGATGTTAGAAGCTACTATAAACAGGTTACAATCGGGCATTTTGATAATGTCAAGTTAATCAGGCAGAATTCTGTGAAAAGGAAATTATGTTTGAATAGTTTATTGGAAATACTTGAGGAGGTTACCCACGTTGTGCATAAGAGGAACCAGTGGATGTATAATACTTAGATTTCCAGAAAGGATTTATTAAGGTTAATGCAGAAAATATAAACTCTGGATGTAGAGGGTAGAATATTGGCATAGATAGAAACGTGTCTGACTAACAAGATGCAGAGAGCAGATGTAAAACTTTTTTTTCAAGTTAGCAATATATAATGTGTGGTTTAGGGTATAGGTTTGCTCGCTGAGCTGTAGGTTTGATATCCAGACATTTCATTACCTGGCTAGGTAACATCATCAGTGGCGACCTCCAAGTGAAGCGAAGCTGTTGTCTCCTGCTTTCTATTTATATATTTGTCCTGGATGGGGTTCCTGGGGTTTGTGGTGATGTCATTTCCTGTTCGTTTTCTGAGGGGTTGATAGATGGTATCTAGATCTATGTGTTTGTTTATGGCGTTGTGGTTGGAGTGCCAAGCCTCTAGGAATTCTCTGCCATGTCTTTGCTTAGTCTGTCCCAGGATAGATATGTTGTCCCAGTCGAAATGGTGTTTTTTTTTCCTCCGTGTGTAGGGCTATGAGGGAGAGAGGGTCATGTCTTTTTGTGGCTAGCTGGTGTTTGTGTATCCTGGTGACAAACTTTCTTCCTGTTTGTCCTATATAGTGTTTGTGGCAGTCCTTGCATGGAATTTTGTAGACGACGTTGGTTTTGTCCATGGGTTGTACTGAGGCTTTTAAGTTTGTTAGTTTTTGTTTGAGAGTGTTGGTGAGTTTGTGTGCTACTAGGATTCCAAGGGGTCTTAGTAGTCTGGCTGTCATTTCTGAAACTTCTTTGATGTATGGTAAGGTGGTTAGGGTTTCTGGCTGTGTTAGGTCTGCTTGTTGTGGTTTGTTCTTGAGGAATCTGCGGATTGTATTTTTTGAGTAACCGTTCTTCTTGAATACGTTGTATAGGTGGTTCTCCTCTGTTTTCCGAAGTTCGTCTGTGCTGCAGTGTGAGGTGGCTCGTTGGAATAGTGTTCTGATACAGCTTTGTTTGTGTGTGTTGGGATGGTTGCTGGTGTAGTTAAGTATTTGGTCAGTGTTTGTCGGTTTTCTGTATACGCAGGTTTGTAGTTCTCCGTTGTCCTTTCTCTCGACTGTGACGTCCAGGAATGCGAGTTTGTTGTCAGTTTCTTCCTCCTTGGTGAACTTTATGCCTGTGAGGGTGTTGTTGATGACGTTAAATATCTCTTCTATCTTGTTTCGTTTTGTGCTGACAAAGATGTCATCTACATAGCGGACCCAGATTTTTGGTTTGATGGTTGGTAGGGCTGTTTGTTCTAGTCTTTGCATTACCACTTCTGCTATGAATCCTGATAGCGGAGATCCCATGGGTGTGCCGTTGATTTGTTTGTAGACTATGTTGTTGAAGGTGAAGTGGGTGGTGAGGCACAGGTCCACTAGCTTCATGATGTTTTCGTTGGTAATGTGATTGATGGTGGTTGGGGTGTGTGTGACGGCCGAAGATGAAACAATGATCTCATTCGATGTACAGCACTGTTAATCTCCATCAACATCGAGCTGGCAAAGGAAACACTTACCACACTTTTAGAAGAGACCATCACACATCCCAACCACCATCAATCACATTACCAGCGAAAACATCATGAAGCTAGTGGACCTGTGCCTCACCACCCACTTCACCTTCAACAACATAGTCTACAAACAAACCAACGGCACACCCATTGGATCTCCGCTATCAGGATTCATAGCAGAAGTGGTAATGCAAAGACTAGAACAAACAGCCCTACCAACCATCAAACCAAAAATCTGGGTCCACTATGTAGATGACACCTTTGTCATCACAAAACGAAACAAGATAGAAGAGACATTTAACATCATCAACAACACCCTCACCAGCATAAACTTCAACAAGGAGGAAAAACTGACAACAAACTCGCATTCCTGGACGTCACAGTCGAAAGAACAGACAACGGAGAACTACAAACCTGCGTATACAGAAAACCGACAAACACTGACCAAATACTTAACTACACCAGCAACCATCCCAACACACACAAACAAAGCTGTATCAGAACACTATTCCAACGAGCCACCTCACACTGCAGCACAGACGAACTTCGGAAAACAGAGGAGAACCACCTATACCACGTATTCAAGAAGAACGGTTACTCAAAACATACAGTCCGCATATTCCTCAAGAACAAACCCCAACAAGCAGATCTAACACAGCCAGAAACCCTAACCACCTTACCATACATCAAAGAAGTTTCAGAAATGACAGCCAGACTACTAAGACCCCTCGGAATCCTAGTAGCACACAAACCCACCAACACTCTCAAACAAAAACTAACAAACTTAAAAGACCCAGTACAACCCATGGACAAAACCAACGTCGTCTACAAAATTCCATGCAAGGACTGCCACAAACACTATATAGGACAAACAGGAAGAAAGTTAGCCACCAGGATACATGAACACTAGCTAGCCACAAAAAGACACGACCCTCTCTCCCTCGTAGCCCTACACACGGAGGGAAAAAACAACCATTTCGACTGGGACAACATATCTATCCTGGGACAGACTAAGCAAAGACGTGTCAGAGAATTCCTAGAGGCCTGGCACTCCAACCACAATGCCATAAACAAACACATAGATCTAGATGCCATCTATCAACCCCTCAGAATACGAACAGGAAATGACATCACCACAAACCCCAGGAACCCCATCCAGGACAAACATATAAATAGAAAGCAGGAGACAACAGCTTCGCTTCACTTGGAGGTCGCCACTGATAATGTTACCAAGCCAAGTAATGAAACATCTGGATATCAAACCTACAGCTCAGCGAGCAAACCTACTCACTAAACCTCAACCTGAGCTACAAACCTTCACAAACCTTGCATAATGTGTGGTGTCCAACAGGGATCAATGCTCAGATCTCAACTGTTTACAATTTATACGAAGGACTTAAAAGATGGATTGTATGGTTGGAAAATTAATTGATGACACGTGGATAGGTAGGAAAGTAAGTTGCAAGTGGTACACAGGGATGTTACAAAAAGGTGCTAATTGGTTAAGTGAATGGGCAATGATATTGCAACTTGAGTATAATGTAGGAAAATGTGTAATTGTTCATTTTGGTTGGAAGAATATAAAATATTAAATAAATGAGAGATTACAGAACTCTGAGATGCAGAGGGTGTCCTTGTATGAATGGCAAAAGATTAATATGCAGGTACAGCAAGTAATTAGGAAAACTAATAGGATATGATCAGCTACCCTAAGGGGAATTGAGTATAAAATTAGGGAGGTCATTCTTCAGTTATACAGGGCACAGATCAGACTGCATTTGAAATACTGTGCATGGCATTAGTCACTTTGTTTAAGGAAGGATGTCAATATGTTGGAGACAATTCAGAGTCTGGTTACCAGATAATACCTGGAATTCGTGGGTTGCCTTATGAGGAGAACTTGAATATGAATGTGCAAAGCTTCTGTCTGCTGCTGAACTTTAGAACAGTAAGGTGATTTGTTTGAAACATATGTAATCCAGAGAGGACTCAATGTAGTAGATGAGGAAGAGGTGGTTCCTCTTATGGAACAATCTAGAACGAGGTGTTACTGTTGTTTAAAAGTTAGTGGTCATCTATTTACAGGTGAGATTAGCTTATATGTCTTTTCCAGAAAAAATGGTGGAAGCAGAGTCTGTGAATATGTTTTAAGCCAGAGATAGATGGATTCTTGTTAAGCAAGGGTTGAAAGTTTATCAGGGTGAGGTAGGAGTGTGGTTACAATCAGATCAGGCATAATCTCATTGAATGGGCAGAGCTGGCCTGAGGAGTTGTTTGGCACAATCCTGCTTCTAATTTGTATAAGTGTATATTAGTGAATGTTCTAAATCTACTTCCCAGACACCAATCCATATTGCTGTCATTATACAATGAAAACGTGCTGAATATTGGCCTGTCATAGAGTCATTGAGTCATACTCATAGAGATGTACAGCATGGAATCAGACCCTTCAGTCCAACCCGTCCATGCCGACCAGATATCCCAACTCAATCTAGTCCCACCTGCCAGCACCCGGCCCATATCCCTCCAAACCTTTCCTATTCATATACCCATCCAGATGCCTCTTAAATGTTGTAATTGTATCAGCCTCCACCACTTCCTCTGGCAGCTCATTCCATACATGTACCATCCTCTGCATGAAAAAGTCGCCCCTTAGGTCTCTTTTATATCTTTCCTCTCTCACCCTAAACCTATGCCCTCTAGTTCAGGACTCCCCAACCCCAGGGAAAAGACCTTGCCTATTTACCCTACCCATGCCCCTCATAATTTTGTAAACATCTATAAGGTTATCCCTCAGCCTCCGACGCTCCAAGGAAAACAGCCCCAGCCTGTCCAGCTCTTCCTATAGTTCAACCCTGGCAACATCCTTGTAAATCTTTTCTGAACCCTTTCAAGTTTCACAACATCTTTCCGATAAGAAGGAGACCAGAATTGCATGCAATATTCCAACAGTGGCCTAACCAATGTCCTGTACAGCCGCAATATGACCTCCCAACTCCTGTACTCAATACTCTGACCAATAAAGGAAAGCATACCAAACGCCTTCTTCACTATCCTATCTACCTGCGACTCCACTTTCAAGGAGCTATGAACCTGCATTCCAAGGTCTCTTTGTTCAGCAACACTCCCTAGGACCTTACCATTAAGTGTACAAGTCCTGCTAAGATTTGCTTTCCCAAAATGCAGCACCTCGCATTTATCTGAATTAAACTCCATCTGCCACTTCTCAGCCCATTGGCCCATCTGGTCAAAATCCTGTTGTGGGCTCATGCCCGAAACATCGATTCTCCTGCTCCTTGGATGCTGCCTGACCTGCTGCGCTTTTCCAGAAACACATTTTCAGCCCTGTTGTAATCTGAGGTAGCCCTCTTCGCTGTCCACTACACCTCCAATTTTGGTGTTATCTGCAAACTTACTAACCATACCTCTTATGCTCGCATCCAAATCATTTATGTAAATGACGAAAAGTAGAGGACCCAGCACTGATACTTGTGGCACTCCACTGGTCACAGGCCTCCAGTCTGAAAAACAACCCTCCACCACCACCCTCTGTCTTCTACCATTGAGCCAGTTCTGTATCCACCTGGCTAGTTCTCCCTGTATTCCATGAGATCTAACCTTGCTAATCAGTCTCCCATAGGGAACCTTGTTGAATGCCTTACTGAAGTTCATATAGATCACATCTACTGCCCTCATTAATCTTTTTCGTTACTTCATCAAAAAACTCAATCAAGTTTGTGAGATAAGATTTCCCATGCACAAAACCATGTTCACTATCCCAAATCAGTCCTTGCCTTTCCAAATACATGTACATCCTGTCCCTCAGGATTCGCTCCAACAACTTGCCCACCACCGACATCAGGGTCACTGGTCTACAGTTCCCTGGCTTGTCCATACCACCCTTCTTAAACAGTGGCACCAGATTAGCCAACCTCCAGTCTTCCGGCACCTCACCTATGACTATCGGTGATACAAACATCTCAGCAAGAGGCCCAGCAATCACTTCTCTAGCTTCCCACAGAGTTCTAGGGTACACCTGATCAGGTCCTGGGGATTTAGCCACTTTTGTGCGTTTCAAGACATCCAGCATTTGCTCCTCTGTAATTTGGACATTTTGCAAGATGTCACCGTCTATTTCCCTACAGTCTATATCTTCCATATCCTTTTACACAGTAAATACTGCTGCAAAACACTCATTTAGTACTCCCCTGTTTTCTGCGGATCCACACAAAGGCCACCTTGCTGATCTTTGAGGGGCCCTATTCTCTCCCCAGTTAGCCTTTTGTCCTTCATGTATTTGTAAAAACTCTTTGGATTCTCCTTAATTCTATTTGCCAAAGCTATCTCATGTCCCCTTTTAGCCCTCCTGATTTCCCTCTTAAGTATACTCCTACTTCCTTTATACTCTTCTAAGGATTCACTTGATCTATCCTGTCTATACCTTACATATGCTTCCTTCTTTTTCTTAACCAAACCCTCAATTTCTTCAGTCATCCAGCATTCCCTATACGTACCAGCCTTCCCTTTCACCCTGACAGGAATATACGTTCGCTGGATTGTCGTTATCTCATTTCTGAAGGCTTCCCATTTTCCAGCCGTCCCTTTACCTGCGAAGATCTGCCCCCAATCAGTTTTCGAAAGTTCTTGCATCATACTGTCAAAATTGGCCTTTCTCCAATTTAGAACTTCAAGTTTTAGATTTGATCTATCCTTTTCCATCATTATTTTAAATCTAATAGAATTATGGTCGCTAGCCCCAAAGTGCTCCCCCCTGACACCTCACTCACCTGGCCTGCCTTATTTCCCAAGAGAAGGTCAAGTTTTGCACCTTCTCTAGTAGGTACATCCACATACTGAATCAGAAAATTGTTTTGTACACACTTAACAAATTCCTCTCCATCTAAACCCTTAACACAATGGCGTCCCAGTCTATATTTGGAAAGTTAAAATCCCCGACCATAACCACCCTATTATTCTTACAGATAGCTGAGATCTCCTTACAAGTTTGTTTCTCAATTTCCCTCTGACTATTGGGGGGTCTATAATGCAATCCCAATAAGGTGATCATCCCTTTCTTATTTATCAGTTCCACCCAAATAACTTCCCTGGATGTATTTCCGGGAATATCCTCCCTCAGTACAGCTGTAATGCTATCCTATATCAAAAATGCCACCCCCCCTCCCCTCCCCTCCCTTCCTTTCCTCCCTTTCTATCCTTTCTGTAGCATTTGTATCCTGGAACATTAAACTGCCAGTCCTGCCCATCCCTGAGCCATGTTTCTGTAATTGCTATGATATCCCAGTCCAATGTTCCTAACCATACCCTGAGTTCATCTGCCCTCCCTGTTAGGCTCCTTGCATTGAAATAAATGCAGTTTAATTGATTCGTGTTACCTTGTCCCTGCCTGCCCTGACTGTTTGACTCACCTCTGTTCTCAACTGTACCAGTATCAGATTGATCTCTTTCCTCACTATCTCCCTGTGTCTCACCAACCATTCCCCCCAACCTTACTAGTTTCAATCCTCCCATGCAGTTCTAGCAAATTTCCCTGCCAGGATATTTGTCCCCTTCCAATTTAGCTGCAATCCATCCTTCTTGTATAGGTCACTTCTACCCCAAAAGAGATTCCAATGAACCAAAAATGTGAATCCTTCTCCCAGACACCAGCTTCTCAGCCATGCATTCATCTGCTCTATCCTCTTATTTCTGCCCTCACTAGCTCATAGCACTGGGCGCAATCCAGATATTACTACTCTCGAGGACCTCCTTTTTAAATTTCTGCCTAACCCTCTGTAATCTCCCTTCAGAATCTCAACCTTTTCCCTTCCTATGTCGTTAGTTCCAATGTGGACAATGACCTTGTGCTGGACCCTCTCCCCTGTGAGAACATTCTGCACCCTCTCTGAGACATCCTTGATCCTGGCACCAGGGAAGCAACATACCATTCTGCTTTTTCAGTGCTGGCCACAGAAACCTCTGTCTGTACCTCGGACTAGAGAATCCCCTAACACAATCAGTCTCTTGGAACCCGACGTATCCCTCGTTGCATTAGAGCCAGTCTCAATACCAGAAACTTGGCTGTTCATGCTACATTCCCCTGAGAATCCATCACCCCCTACATTTTCCAAAATAGCGTACCTGTTTGAAATGGGTATATCTACAAAAGACTCTTGCACTAGCTACCTACCTCTATAACCTTTCCTGGAGTTAACCCATCTATGTGCCTGTATCTGAGACTTTCCCCCTTCCTGTAACTGCCATCCATCACATGTTGCAAATTCCTCATTGCTTCTAACTGTCTCTACAACCGATCCATTCGATCTGATAAAATTTGTGGCCAACAGCATTTATGACAGATATTATCCGCAGTAACCCTTAAACTCCCTTTAAACTCCCACATCTGACAAGAAGTACATATCACTCTATTAAAGGCCATTTTTGCTCCTTCACAATCTACAGACCCATAAATTAACATTGTCTTATTTCTCTACAAACACTGCCCCAGGTTAAATTAATAGTTATGGCTTATATTTTAAGTTTAATCAAGAGACATATCTCCAAAAACATTTAATCAAGAAAGAACTCACTGTACTCCCTACTGCAGATTCTCTGTTGGCCACATTTAAAACAGCGATGAACTTATCTGATTCTGTGCTGTGAACTTCGCCCAACAGTTCCTCCAAGATCAGTTGTGAATTTCACTGTTTTTTAATTTCCCCAGATGCACTCCGATGTCCAACGATACATGAATTCAAACAGTAAAGGCAGTAACAGTGCAGGTTTTCTTTCTCTCTCTCTCTCTCTCTCCCTCTCTAATGGCCTCACCATGTGATTCCATGTGAAACAAGTGAATCTCTCAGGATTTATATATATATCCATTGTTTATTAAATGTCTTTTGTCCAGCATGCTTTTTTTCTTGTGCTTATTTACTTCCCCATCATGATTTTGACACAGCTGCAGGTGAGATCTTGACACTACTTTCATCATGATTAATTACCTGTATCCTTGGTTTTCAGTCATGTCAGCACTAGATGGTGATGTTGTTCTTGCAAGCTCTGTTTTGCTGGTGGCTTATAGCTATATTTTTAGTTAAGACATTTTGTTCCCACAAATAAGCTTACTTTTACATGTACCAAACTTGTAATTAACTTTTAAAAGTTATTTGTCTTTTATTAGCTTTAGTCAAAGCACAGATTTGACCTCTTATGGATTTCTCATTTGGACAAACCTGATTAATGAAGAGAAGGAGGGCGAAGACATGAAATAAGTCAGAGTGAAAGCTCTTAGATTCTCATACTATCAAAAGCAACATGTTAACATTCACTTACCACATTATCAAGGTGATCTATATAGATAATTACATTATCTATTACATTGGTTTATTTCAATATATTAAGTTTTACATCAGTTTTTCACTGGATTATCTATTACATGGGCTTATTTCAAAGTATTATTTATTACACTGCTTTGTTTTGTTGCATTATCTACAACATATATTATATCACTATACTGTATTGTGTGTTACACTGGTCTATTTCACTGGATTATTTATTGCACAGGTTTATTTCACTCTATTTTATGTTACACTGGTTTATTTCTTTGGATTATCTATGATACTAGTTTATTTCATTGTATTGTCTGTTACACTGCTTCATTTTACTGGGTAATCTACAACATGGGTTTATTTCAATATATTGTATGTCACACTTGTTTATTTCCCCATATTATCTGTCACACTGGTTTATTTCACTGGAACATCTATTCATGGGTTTAGTTCACTATATTGTCTGTTATACTGATTTATTTCACTATATTGTCTGTTAACACTAGTTTTATTTCTTTGGATTATCAATGAAACTAGTTTATTTCACTGGATTACCTGTTACCAGGGTTTATTTCACTGGATTGTCTGTTACACTAGTTAGATTTCAGTGGATTTTCGATGATGTTAATTTATTTTATTATATTGTCTGTTACACTGGTCTATTTTACTGGGTTACCTACGACACGGGTTTATTTCACTAAATTGTCTGTTCCACTTGTTTATTTCACTATATATGTCACACTGGTTTATTTCACTGGATTATCAGTTACACTGGTTTATTTCACTGGATGATCTATTATACAAGTTTATTTCATTATATTGTCTGTTACACTGGTTTATTTCTCTATATTGTCTGCTACACTCGTTTATTTCATTGGATTATCTTTTCTACAAGTTTATTTCGCTTTATTGTCTGTTACACTGGTTTATTTCACTATATTATCTGCTACATTTGTTTATTTCACAAGATTTTACACTCATTTATCTCGCTATCTTGTGGTACATTGGTTTAGTTAATTGGATTTCTATTATACTGGTTCATTTCACTCGATTATCTACTATATTGGTTTAGTTCACTATATTGTCTGTTACACTGGTTTATTTCACTGGATTATCTTTTATACTAGTTTATTTCACTACATTGTCGGTCACACTCGTTAATTTCATTTAAACACCAGCTCCTGAGGTTACAGTCTAATGAATTAAGGCTCTGTGATTGGTTGCTGCGGCCAGCCCGCCGGGACCCTCCGCTAATGGAACCGCCAGCAGCCGCACGTGGCGCGGAGACGGACCAATGAGAAGGCGGATGTGTGTTCCGGGCTGCCAATGGGAGAGCGGCCCGCGGTGCAGCCTGGGTATCGGTCCAGGAGCAGGCGGCAGCCGGTTGACGGAGAAAGCAGGCCGTGGTCTGGGAGAGAGGTAATAACAGAGGGGGGTGAGGGACAGACACAGGAGAGACAGAGGGGTAACGGGGGGGCGGTGCTGAACTGGTGATAGGGGTATCCGAGGATCATGGTGGAGACAGGCCGGAGTGAGAGGTAACGTCAATTATGGACAGGTGATGGCAAGGTTGGGCATTGGGGATCCTCTTGGTGCTCCCCTACCCCCGCCAGGAGCAGGGGGATCCCAGTCCAGGTGCATACTCTCAGTCTCTGGGCAGGGGGTGGCCTGTTTCATCCCCTGGAACAGTTGTGCCAGCCATCCCTGGATCAGGTAGTGTCTCTATCTTCTCAGAGTCTGGGTTGAAGGCCCCCTCCAGAGCCATATAGTTCCAGGCTGGCAATCCCAGTACAGCGTTCAGGGAGATCCAAGCTCTTAAAGTGGCTTGGTATGCTGTCAGTCCCTGGTGCCAAGTGAGTGCTGTGCAGCCAAGGCAGGTGTTGCTGGGCCCCCATTCATCCCACTGTCAGTCAGTGCTGGGGGCAGTACTGCAGAAGGAGCTTCACATGGTCAGAGTAGCATTATTGTGTGAGATAGAAAAGTATTATCAAAGCACCCTACTATGAATGTTGAGGTGCTGGAGAAGGTGCAGAGTTAGAGTGCAGTGATTGAGAAGGGGTGGGTTGTTGTAATGATGCTGAGGGACCACCATACTGCCAGCGTAGCTATGTTTCTGATCACTTGTGTTGCAGTTATATTTTGGATGAGATGTTGAACAGAGGTCCTGACCTTATGCAAGGAATTGAATTTCCTTCCTGAATTTGAAAGTATGCTACTTCAATTGCACACTTGCTTTCAAAAGTATTTAACTTGCAACAGCAAATAATCTGTCATCTCCAGCATTTTACAATACTGTCTGTAAAATCAAGCCTGAAAACCCCCACTGTTAGACATTGTTAAAATTGCTTAAGCACACTTTCAAACAGATATTGATGTTATTCCCTGATCTACCGAGTTAGCTGAACCATCCATGATCGCAACTGGGAAGCAAAAAGTGTCTGATAACTGTGTTTGAGGGAATCATTTTCTGAGGTAGATTGCAGGAAACTGGAGACAAGCTTTTAAAATGATGTCAGTCTCTTCTGAAAGAGAATTGGAGAATGATTGTTTATCATTGGAGAATGTCTAAGTAGTGTCTTAACAGCACTGGGGGTCAGCGAGAGATCTCGGGTCATACATATGTTGATCTTTGAAGGTCTATATGCAATAATTTAAGTATGGTCATATAAAAATATTTTTAGATTAATATTCTAGAAATATTGAAAAATGTAAACATTTGGAAGCAATATTGATTTTTTTTCCCAAGGGAACAGTTGTTACTGTTGGGGTATAATGTGCATACGTGGGCATCCAAGTTTAGCATTGATATTCAAGCCATGTAAAAGATAGTGAAGCTTTGATAGAATGGCATCACATGAGAGATTATGAACGAATGCAGCTGTTTTCATTGGAATTGAAGCTAAGTGGAGAGGTCAAATTGAAGTTTTAAGTATTGAAATTTTCAGAAGATAATTAAGTGAAGACATATCCGTGATAGACATGTTAGCAATGATAAATAGACCAGGGTTATCGCTACTTAAGAAACAGGAAGTGAAGACTCTAGATTATTTGAACCTTTTCCACCATTCAGTACGATTGGAACTGATCTAACTCAATTCTGCTTTCCTGCTGTGTCTCCATATTCTTTAATCTTCTTAAGTATTCAAAACCTAATGATCTCTTCCTTGAATTCATTCTGACTGATCTTTTAGTGGTGCCTAAGGTAGAAACTCCCAAAGATCAATTTCTCCTTGGTGCCTAATGTCCAACTTTTGACCTTTGACCTTGACCCTTTAGTTCTAGATTATAAAGCCAATGGAAGCATCCTCCCAATATCTGTCTGTATCATGCTTTTGAAGAGTGTTGCATGATTCAAGGAGATCTCCTGTCATTCTTCTAATCTTTAGAGAATGTAGCCTATCAACATGATCTCTTCTGAGGCAGTCCCTTCATTGCAACAATAAATCTAACAAGCCCTTATTTCATTCCTTTTTGAAGGTGGAAAATCCTTCTTTGATTGAAGAAATCAAGATTGTACACATCACTCCGGGTGTCTCACTGCCTAGAAATTTTCAGCAAAGTTTCTTCAGAGTGGTATACATTGGGAGGCTTGTTTCTGACAAAGATGGTAACATGTTCTTGAAACCATGATTTTAAGAAAGGAATAATATAATTGCCAGTAAATTGAGATTAGAATAGTTTAGCGTCATTTGGAAACTTAACATTGGCATGATAGCTGCAGTGAGGGTCCCCTGTGTTATGTTTTGTATGATAGTGGAAAATTAAAGAGTATGAGAATCTGTGGATGTATTTGAAAGACTTAAGGATGTAGGCAGATTGGTGAATTAGGAAGATTTGATGTAAATGCATTCATAGTAGAGAATTGTAAAGCAACATCTTACTCAGAAAAACATCTGAGTTTAGATATGTAATAATTAGTAAAATTCTTAAGAGTTGAAGAAGTAGAGGTGTAGCTATACAGATTGTTAGGAGGGATTAAATGGCGTATTATAAGATCATAAGATATATAGGTGTAGGGGATTTGTTTCTCAACCTCATTCTCCTGCCTTCTCCCTGTAACCCTTGATCCATTTACTATTCAAGAACTTATCCACTTCTGTATTAAATATACTCAATATCTTGGCCTCTGTAGCCCTCTGTTTGGGCGGGATGATGCAAGTGGTGATGTTCCTTTGCATTTGCTGCCCTTCTCCTTCTAGATAGCATAGGGGTGCTGGCTAAGGAACCTTAGTGAGCTTTCATGGTGCATCTTGTCGATCATACATGCTGTTTCCAGTGGGTGTCATTGGTGGAGATGGTGAATGTTTAAGGTAGTAAATGTGGTGCCTTTCAAATGGAATGCTCTGTCTGAGAAAATGTAGAGCTTCTTGCGTGTTGTTGGAGCTGCACTCCTGCAAGCAAGTGGAGAGTATTCACACTCTTGACTTGTACCTTGGAGATGGCGGCAAGGTTTTGAGGAGATGAGTTACCTGATGCAGAATTCTTAGTCTCTGACTGTTCTTGTACTCAGTATTTATATGGTGGCTCCAGTTCAGTTTTTGGTCAATGGTAACTCCCTGACTGATGCTAATAGGGCATTCAGTGATGGTGATGCCATTGAATGTCAAGGGACCATTGTTGGATTCTCTCTTGTTGAAGATGGTGATTGCCTGGCACTTGTATGGCTCAAACATCTTTCCAATTATCAGCCCAAGCTTGAATTCTGACCAGATTTTGCTGTATTTGAATACAAACTGCTTCAGTATCTGAGGCATCATGAATGGTGCTGAACATTGTGCAATTATCAGTGAACATGTCCATCTCTGCTCTTATGACAGAGGGAGCGTCATTGATGGAGCATCTGAAGAAAATTCGGCTTGGAATACTACCCTGAGGAACTCCTGCAGAGATGTCAATCATCTCAATCCCAGGACCTCCAACAATTACGGCCATTTTCCATTTTTCCGTGTGCTAGGTTTTTTTCCCTACGGATAGCAATTTATTCCCTATTTCCTGTTTACTTCAATTTTGTGTGGGCTCCTAAATACCATGCTAGGTCAAATGCACTTTTGTCTCTCCCCTGCAGTTCAACCATTTTGCCCTTATTTGGACTAAGGCTATAATGAGCTCAGGAACTAAGTGACCGTGACAAAAGCTCCCTATCAAAGGGTTTAGCCTGAAATGTTGACTTTCCTGCTCCTTGGACACTGTCTGACCTGCTATGCTTTTCCAGCTTCACATGTATTGATTGTGAGCATTAGGGAGCAGGTGCAGCTTTATAGAACTGTTGTTGATACCTTCATACACTTTGCTGCTGATTGAGCATATACTGGTGTGACGGGTGTTAATCAGGTTGGATTTGTCTTACTTTTTGTGGACAGGATGTGATATACCTAGACAATTTTCAACCCTAGTTTTGCCGTTTATGCTGGAACAGTTCAATTACTGAAACCAAATCAAATACTTTAAATGATTTAACTGAATGCTCTCGGAACCAACCATTCTAAATGTATTTTTGTAAACTTTCAGAATATACATTGATTTTCAAACTTGCCCGACTATGTCTTACTGTTTACTATGGGTTTTGTAATTCTTGCCCCTTTTTGTCAATAGGGTGTTAATCTTGCATGTTTGTTATTAGAATCTTATGTTATTTGAACCATTTTTATTGCCAGACCTGAATTGCCTGAAATGTAATCAAAATATGGCATATCACCCATGCTGGATTAGTGCCATGATTAGAATCTTTGCATAAATTATATCCTGGATTTGATTTGAAAACATTTCAGGAACAAAAAACTAGTGTAGTTAAACTAACTCAATCTACACACTAAATAAAACAGAACTGTGGATGTTGTAAATGATTAACAGTATCCACGGATCTTTCGGTTTTTATTTCGTGTTTAACTCATTTCTTCTTGGCATGCCCACCTTGAAGAAATCTTGCTACCTTCTCTGATCACATTTCTGTTCAAATCTTTTCTCTTGTCTACCGTCATTAATTTCACTGTTGCTATTGGTATCTGATCAGGTATTTGCTAAGATTTGTTTCCACATTCCTCAGTGCCTCTGGCTCAGACTCACCCTTTTGGATTCCAACTCCAGATTCATCCTTCATGCTTTGCCAGTTCTGAGGAAGGGTCACTGGACCCAAAACGTTAACTGTGATTTCTCTCCACAGGTGCTGCCAAAAACTGCTGAGTTTTTCAAGCGATTTCTGTTTTTGTTTCCATCTGCATGCGTTCCTTTAAAACATTACGTTGTGGGACATGTCATGTACGAGACAAGAAACTGTTTGTTTGGTTTTAGGAGAGAACTATTTTGTTAAGTTAATTCTGGTGATACAATGTGATGTACCAATGTAAGCTGGCATTTATTTAAGTTATTGAGCTTATATAATTCATCTAGGACAAAGTGTCTTCTTCCACATTTATGCAATCTTGGCTCTCTCGTATCAAGATCTACGTATGATTTGGCTCAAATAATTGAGAATTGTGAGGAAGATTATTTTCTGCTTTATATCATGCATTGTTCACACTTAGCAATGCCGAAAACTTGTACTGAATATATGCACTTGGATCACTTGTGTGTTACTAGGAATTCTGAATAGTTGTTACACTCACTTTTCAACAGCCAAAAGGTGCGATAACCTGAAATTGTAACCCCTCACCTTGGGGTTACACATTTTCAGGGTTTACATTACTGATAGTCAATAGTTTATTCATGTTGTTGGATGTCATTTGTAGAACTGTTGCCATGTTTTCCCATATGTTACTATACTTCAAAGTATTTCAGGATATAACTGCTTTGAGAAGTTTCTAGATGATCCAGATAGCCATTTTGTCTCGCCATTCCCTTATAACACAAGATTATCTCTTGTGATCTCTTCTACATGAGCTTTAGGATCTTGAATCACTTGCAATCTTTTTAAATTAGTTGAAAGCCCATTGAATTATTAGTGTTCAAAATTAATGTTTGCTGAAAAGTCATCTTTGTATCAGGTTGCCTAATATTATTAGATTATGACAGGAAAGTAATCTGTGAGCATGCTGCCTCCTCATTCCTTTAACTCTTGTTTGTAATGGGTGCAGGCAACTGTTTGTGTAGTATGCATTCAAAAGTGGTCATGAGCTTTTCCAGTTACTGTTGATTAATGAAAGACTAACTAAACTAGACTGCTGAGTCATAATACCAACTGCAGAATGTTGAAACTGCAGTTAAATTATTGCTTTCTGCATGTGGCTGTGTTTTTGGAGTTAATGTTGCATTTCAGAGAAAGTTACTAATTGTTGCATTTGGCTCAGTTTTATCTTCCTATTGACAGAATTCTGCCAGTCATTCCTTGTATTTTTGTACCCAACGGTAGCCCTGTCTTCTTGACAAGTTACTGACTACCTGTGTTTAAAATATTCAAGTATTCTTCAATGGAGGTTTTGGATCTAGACCTTTTTGTGAAAGTTTCATTTCACTGCACTGCTCCCTTGAGAGATGAGTGGTGCTAGTACCAGTAATGATGTTTACTCAGGATACAGCAAATTTGTCAGCTATTTCTTATAAACCCAGAAATTTCTTCTTTGTAAAGATTGTGTTGCCACTTAATGCATTTAAGGATTATTACAATATTTCAAACTTGTCTTAAAGATTTCATATTATTATAGTTACTATAAGTGTTCAATACAAGAATGCTCTAAATTACTTAATTTTGCTCTTGAATAAAGATACATGCCGTGCTTGCGTAGTATGTTGAGATCATCTGCTTACAATGAGACTTTCAGCCCTTCAATGAATGAATTTGTGTTGATAAATAATAAAACATGTAAATGATGTGCATTCCTTTGCATCACAGGATGGTTACAGACGGCGATTCCGATCACCATGTATGTTCTCTGATGGAGCAATTTACTGAGTATATGATACCCTGGACCTCTTCCTGCGTACCTTGCTTTGGATAATGCCTTCCTAAATGTCTCAAATGAACCTGCTTCTACCACATTTGGGCAATGCAGTCCAGATCCTGACCAGTTATTGCACGGAACAAACTTCCTTCTTGTCTATGTTTTTCTTAAGCTGTCACCATAATTTGGTGCCTTGTTCTCATCTGTCAGTGAAAACCGTTTTTTCTGTCTACCTTTTCCTGACCCCTCCATTTTGAATGCCTCCATTACATCTCTTCTGAAACTTCTCCTCTTGAAGGAGAACAGTTCCAACCTTTCCAATTAATCTTCAAAACTGAAGTACCTCATCCACAAAACCATTCTTGTAAATCTTTTCTGCACCGTTTTGAAAGCCTTGACATTCGTACTAAAGTGTGGTGGCCACAACTAGACACAATACGCCAGTTGAAGTCAATCCAGCATTTGACAGGAAATTCAGCAAATGTAAATTGAGCTGTCAGTGATTGAACACTTTGCAGTTGAACAGTTATTTCCCTGATGGCTTGCACTTCAGCCCTAAGCACTAATAGAATTTCTGTCTGTATGCCAGCCCATCACTCTTCTAATTGATTTCATGCAAGCATTAAAATTTTGTTGTCTCATCCTGATTGTAAGAACATGAATGATCTATGACCTGGCAGGAATCTTTTTGAGAGTGCATGTTTATCCTGTGTGCAAAAATTTCATTTCAGCCGAAAGCCACTACTAAATAGTGTCAAAATATTTGGTAGTTTAATAAGGCACTTGAATGTGGTTTCCAGAATTGAACAGAGTTGAGGTCTAACCAGTGACTTCTAAAGGTTTAATGTAACTTGTCATCAAAAATGTTTTATTCCTGACCTTTATTTTGGATCATACTGTAAATATTACATGAAATGGAAGAGTTTCAAATGCCAGTGCTTTAAGACTTAACTCACTTTTGAGTGGGAGAGGCCCTGATCTGTGGGACCTATTTTTGTTCATAATGGTACTATTTGATGTTCAGAGAGTTTGAGGGGAGAAGGGGCCCAGTTGTAGATTGGTAAAATTTCAGCAAATGTTAAACAATTGAACCTGAAGTTGAAGTGGACTCAATGTTAAGGGTTTCTCCAGAATTCTGTACTTCTGGTTGTGGGTATGTTCACCGAGCTGGAAAGCTGATTTGCAGACGTTTGTCCCCTGTCTAGGTGACACCTTCAGTGCTTTGGAGCCTCCTGTGAAGTGCTGCTGTACTGTGTTGTCTGGAATGTATATGGTTTCGTTCCTGCTGCTTCCAGTTGCTGGTTCTGGTCGTTCGTTGTAGTGACTAGTATATTAGGTCTAGATCAATGTGCTTGTTGATGGAATCCATAGCTGAGTGCCATGCTTCTCGAAATTCTCTAGCTGTCCTCGGTTTAGCTTGTCCTATTATTGTTGTGTTGTCCCAGTCGAATTTGTGGTCCTTGTCACCTGTGTGTATGGCTACTAGGGACAGCTGGTCGTGGTGTTTACTGGCTAGTTGCTGTTCATGGATGTGGATTGCTAGTTGTCTGCCTGTTTGACCTAAATGGTGCTTCATGCAGTCTTTGCATGGAATCCTGTAAATTACATTAGCCACGCAGATGCTGGGTATAGGGTCTTTTCTCCTGGTAAGTTGTTGTCTGAGCGTGGCTGTCAGTTTATGGACTGTCATGGATCCCAGTGGTTGGAGAAGTCTGGCTGTCAGTTCCAAGACAGTTTTTAGGTAAGGCAGCATGGCTAGTGAGTAACCTAACAAGAGGAAGGAACAAATCCCCATTCAAGATGGCTTGAAGATCTTTCGTGTACCGAACATGAAAAGGGCAGTTATAACGATGACTATCATTGGCAAAATTTGAATGCATAAATAATGCAATTTAAACTTATGGAAAGGAACAAAGGAGAAGGATGTTGGTGAAATTTGCAGTTGAGGTGGTGAACCCACAATTATGTGATATCATTTTTCAATCGGCACATCTTTGCCTTCATGTATTTGATACTGTTACTCTTAAAAAAGGTTGCTCAGGACCCTGTTTGATTTTTCAGGCTTTTACCTACATGTGATATGTGTAGGATGAGTGTTGAACGCAATGATGTTCAGCCACTTCTGCTCTGGTAGAAATGGGAGCAATCACAGGCTGCTGTTTTGATTATTTTTATACTGTCACTTTCACAATGTAACTGTTGTCTCCGGGGAGACAAACAGCTCTATCATCTGCAGGAACCAGCCTTTGAAATATACTTTAAATTTTCATAGTAATCGTATTTTCTGGACTTGAATTCTGAATTAAATCACTATAAAGCTGCCTTGCATGCAGTAAACCTGGTTTCAAACCACAACTACCTTCAAACAATCAGAATAGGCTTATTTTTCAACCTGTTTGAAATGTCTCCTTCTTTGTAAAGTTCTGAAGTGAGAATTGAGTAGCAGCAATTTTTGTATTGATGCAAGATGCACATATTGAATTTGAAGGTAACGTTTTCAGCGGTCCACTTATAAGACCAGATGGTTGGCAATGTCACAAACGTAAATAACATTTTTAAACACTCTAGTTGTGATGTTGAAATCACAGCAGTTATTGCGTTGTGGAGATGCAGGCAATATGTTTTACAGTCAGTGTGAGTTCGCCACACCTTCAAATGCAAGCCACTGCAATGGTAGATCCATCTCTCTATGATCTCCTATTTATTAGTTATACTACATGGCTTTAGCCTAAGTGACTATGTAGCCAAAAATGCACATTAAGTTAGTGACCCAGTTTTACACGTACTTGTGATGAAGTATAGGATTAGTATTATGTAGCCTGATTTATGGAGCAATTTTTCTGTGGACAGAAAGATCTACTGCAAAAAATGGCTAAGTCCCTTGCTTTTTATAGTGAGAAGCTTGGGGATGCAATTCAGATGCAATGCAACATCCTCCATTCGCACCAATTTTAAATTCTGATTTTCATTATTAAAATTTGGAACTCTTAATACTTCAGTGTGAGCAGGAACTGTCTTTGTTTGGCCCATACTCTGCAAACCTTTCCCTAACTCAATGCTTTGTATTTAAATGTAAATTCTGTCCTTGGTAAAACTGCAGACATTTTGCTCCTGTCTGGAAAATTAACCTACTTGCCAGCCTTTTAAATAGACAGATTCATTATTTTTAATGATCAGTTTCAAAGTCCATAGCTATACACTCATTTACAGCTGCATGTCCTTATTAAAGCATGATTTGGCCGTGCTCCCAGAACTCGGCCATCACCATCGCCCAGCAGTTTTAAGTCATCGCTAGATTGGCATAGTGCGCGACGCCAGGGGTTGCTCCTGATGGTGGGAAGGATTGTCGGATCCCACTGGACAGCTATCGTCCTGCTGCAATCTGCTATCCTCATCGGGTGCATGGGGATTAGAAATTATCCGAACAGCAGATTGCAATCACAGCACCAAGCAACCGAAGAGTGCTGCTCTAAAACTGGGAAGTTGGAACATCCCAGGCAATGATGACCAGCCTCTTAGAAAACCTCCAGGACGACAGCGACTCTAGGAAATCAGCTCTCATAAATAACAAACTCAAAAGATTCAATGTGGGCATAGCTGCCCTCCAGGAAACAAGGCTGGAATAGGCGTGCTCACTGAAAGAAGGACTACACATTTTACTGGCTGTGGAACGGCTCTCATGAGCCTAGAGCGCATGATGTTAGCTTCGCAGTAAAGGACAGCCTGATGAACACAGAGCCAGGCAGCAATGGCTCAGAGTGACTCCTGACTCTTCACCCCAACACCACTGCAGGCCCAGTCACCCTTGTCAGCGTGTATGCCCTGACACTGTCCTCTACGCCAGACACAAAGGATGAGTTTTATGTCCAACTTGTACGTCTCATTAGCAGCATCCCTAGGAAGGAGCAACTTGTTCTTCTAGGCAACTTCAATACCAGAGTGGGTGCAGACCACAACTCGTGGCCCTCCTGCCTTGGGCATTTTGGTGTGGGCAAAAATGAATGAGAACAGACAGCGACTGGTTGAGCTGTGCACTTACTACGGTTTGTGCATCACCAACTCCTGCTTCCAGACAAAGGTTTCCTGGAGACATCCATGCTCAAAGCATTGGCACCAACTCGATCTGATCCTAGTTAGACGTGCTGCCATCAAACATGTTCTCCACGCAGGCTCTTATCATAGTGTGGACTGTAACATAAACCACTCCTTAGTGTGTTGCAAGATCAGGCTGCAACCTAAGAGATTCCATCGCACCAAGTAACAGGGGAACTTTCCCATCAAAGTCAGCAAGATGTCCCAGCCAGACCTTGTGCAACATTTCTGAGGTTTTCAAGAGAGAACTCAGCGCCTCACAAAACAGAGACTCCACCACAGAGAAGTGGGAAACCTTGTGGGATCCCATGCACCACACATCCCTGGTTATTTTTGGGAAGAAGACCTGCAAGACACGTGACTGGTTTGAGGCTAAGGCAACCCAGATGACCCCCATTGTTGAAGCCAAGCGTGTTGCCCAAGCTGAGTACAAGCGGTCAGCTAGTGGGAAGTACCTGCAGATTCTCGGTCTACCAGGAACAAGGTTCAGCAGACCGCCATGCAATGCACTAACGAGTACTGGACACAGCTATGTGAGGAAATTCAGATGGCCCTTATAATGGGGAACATTAGGGGAATGTATGAAGGCATCAAGAAGGCACTAGGACCAGCTCAGAGCAAGACAGCTCCCCTCAAATCCTCTATTGGGGAAGTAATCACACACACAATAGACAGTAGGTGCAGGAGTAGGCCATTCTGCCCTTCGAGCCTGCACCACCATTCAATATGATCATGGCTGATCATCCTTAATCAGTATCCTGTTCCTGCCTTAACTCCATAACCCTTGATTCCACTGTCCTTGAGAGCTCTATCCAACTCTTTCTTAAATGAATCCAGAGAGTGGTCCTCCACTGCCCTCTGGGGCAGAGCATTCCACACAGCCACTACTCTCTGGGTGAAGAAGTTTCTCCTCCTCATCTCTGTCCTAAATGGTCTACCCCGTATTTTTAAGCTGTGTCCTTTGGTTTGGCACTCCCCCATCAGCGGAAACATGTTTCTTGCCTCCAGAGTGTCCAATCCTTTAATATTCTTATGCCTCAATCAGATCCCCTCTCAGTCTTATAAACTCAAGGGTATACAAGCCCAGTCGCTCCAGTCTTTCAGCTTAAGGTAGTCCCGCCATTCCAGGAATTGACCTTGTGAACCTACGCTGCACTCCCTCAATAGCCAGAATGTCTTTCCTCAAATTTGGAGACCAGAACTGCACACAGTACTCTAGGTATGGTCTCACCAGGGCCCTGTACAGCTGCAGAAGAACCTCTTTGCTTCTATACTCAATCCCTCTTGTTATGAAGGCCAGCATGCTATTAGCCACCTTCACTACCTGCTGTATCTGCATGCTTACCTTCATTGACTGGTGTACAAGAACACCCAGATCTCTCTGTACTGCCCCTTTACCTAAATTGATTCCATTTAGGTAGTAATCTGCCTTCCTGTTCTTGCCACCAAAGTGGATAACCATACATTTATCCACATTAAACTGCATCTGACCACTCACCTAACCTGTCCAGGTCACCCTGTAATCTCCTAACATCCTCCTCATATTTCACCCTGCCACCCAGCTTAGTATCATCAGCAAATTTGCTAATGTTATTACTAATACCATTTTCTATATCATTAACATATATTGTAAAAAGCTGCAGTCCCAGCACTGATCCTTGCGGTACCCCACTGGTCACTTCCTACCATTCCGAAATGGAGCCATTTATCACTACTCTTTGTTTCCTATCAGCCAACCAACTTTCAATCCAAGTTAGTACTTTGCCCCCAATACCATGTGCCCTAATTTTGCTCACTAACCTCCTATGTGGGACTTTATCAAAAGCTTTCTGAAAGTCCAAATACACTACATCTACTGGATCTCCCTCGTCCATCTTCAGCGTTACATCCTCAAAAAATTGCAGAAGATTAGTCAAGCATGATTTCCCCTTCTTAAATCCATGCTGACTCTGACCTATCCTGTTACTACTATCCAAAGGCCAGCAGGTAGCGAGGTGGGTTAAACACTACTCTGATCTCTACTCCAGAGAGCATACAGTGTTTGCTTCAGTATTTGATGCCTTCACGTGCTTGCCAACCATGGACGAGCAAGACGCAGAGCCGTCAATAGAAGAGCTCAACAAGGCCATTGACAGCCTGGTCTCTGGTAAGGCCCCGGGTGGTGACAGGATTCCTCCTGATCTGATCAGGTGTTGCAAGGCCAGTGTTCTGCTCCCATTGCCAGTGTCCTCTGCCAGTGCTGGCAAGAAGAACCTGTACCATAGGCCATGAGGGATGCTAAGATCATTGCCCTGTACAAGAATAAGGGTGAGAAAAGTGACTGCAACAACTACAGGGGCATCTCTCTCTCCTCAACACTGTTGGCAAAGCCTTTTCTTGGGTCATCTTGACTCGCTTGCGGAAACTGGCAGAATGTGTGTAACCAGTCACAGTGCACCTTTTGAGTTAAAAGGACAACAATAGACATGATCTTCCTTCGCCAACTGCAGGCGAAGTGCAGAGAACAGAAAATGCCCCTGTCTGTCGCCTTCATCGACCCCACCAAGGCATTTGACCTGGTCAGAAGAAATGGCCTTTTCAAGGTTCTCCTGAAGATCGGCTGCTCACCAAAACAGCTAAGCATGACTGAATCATTCTGCAGTAACATGAAGGGGACAGTGCAGTCTGACTGAGCCCTTCGGCATCCACAGTGGTGTCAAAAAAGGCTGCATTCTTGCTTCCACACTCTTTGGGACTTTTTTTTGCTGTGCGCCTGAAACATGCCTTTGGCACCACAGCGGAGGGGATTTACCTACGCACTAGATCAGATGGCAGGCTCTTCAACCTGACCTGCCTCAGAGCCAAGACTAAAGTGCGTGCGGTGCACATTAGGGACATGCTGTTTGCCGACAATGCTGTGTTTGCAACACACACTCAGTAGGAACTCCAGCCACTGACACACCGCCCCTCTCATGCTTGCAAGGATTTCAGGCTGACTATCAGTCTGAAGAAGTCAAGCATCCTGGGACAGGACACAAAAGCACCACCAGTCATCACCAGTGTCGTCTATCAGTTTACATACCATGGTTCTACCATCACTGACAACCCCTCCTTCGACAAGAAGATCAGGAAAGCAGTCTCCACTCTTGCTCGCCTCACGACTTGAGTATGGACAAATCCCAAGCTGACAGTGAAGACAAACGTCAGTCTACAATGCCTCCATCATAAGCACATTGCTGTACAGCAGTGAAACATGGACTACATATGCCAGACAGGAGAGAAGACTTCCACTTGAGGAATATTTGCTATATCCTGGGCATATTCTGGCAAGACCATGTCCAATGTAGCAATCCTATCTCGTGCTGGCCTTCTCCACATGTACACTCTGCTCAGGCAGTGGAGACTGCGCTGGCTGGGCCACATCCACCGCATGGAGGATGTCCGCATCCCAGAGGATATTCTCTATGGAGAGCTTGCATCCGGGAAGAGACCCACTGGGCGTCCCCAGCTGTGCTACAAGAATGTCTGCATGAGGGGCATGAAGGCACTTGATATCATTACAGGGTCCTAAGAAAGGCTTGTAGCTGACCACACCAGATGGAGAAACACCCTGAACCAACACCTCAAACCAGGGGAAAAGAAACTGAGGAGCACTGCAGCAGACAAGCGGGCACGCAGGATAGAGTGCAGCAGATCAACAATTGCATACAGATGTGACCTTTGTGACTAGGTCTGTCACTCCAGTATTGATCTCTTAGGTCACAGGAGACGTTGCTTCAGGGAAGCCGAAAGCTAGAACAACAAGGATACAACCCATGGTCAGCATCACCGAAAGGGCGCTCATAGTAAGATTCTAAATTTAAACCTGGTATTTTACAATGTATATTTTGAGAGTTTTCATATTAGCTTTGATTTTTCTCATTGAGCTGACCAGTATTTTTTTTGACATAATAAATGAACACTTTACTTGTGTAGACCTGGAGGTTGTCATTTCAAAATACGCTTAACAAGAGTCCTTCCTGATTTGATGTGGTGCAGTTCTGATGGAGAAGACAAAAATGAATGGATCGTGTATTTAGATGCTCAGAATAGGGATTAGCTCGAAAAATGAGTGCAAGTCAGTTATTGCACGGTTTTCCAGGCTTGTGCAGCTCAATTCAGTTGCACCATTACTACCCCTGTCAATGTCATACTTTCTGCCTCCTTCCAAGCTGCAATGATGCTTTTATTCCTTTCCTCTGTCTTTTCCAAAGCTGGAAATACCTTGATTCACAAATCCTTTCTTTTTTGGGCAGCTGAGTGAGTGTGAAGGAGGAAGCTTCCACTTTAAGTTACAGCATTGCGCTTAATAGCTCATCTTTATCACTGTGCCATGATTGGGCTCAGCACCCCCAGGTTAGGGGGAGTGAAAATTGTCTAGGTTCAGGATGTTAACTTCACACCTGTTTGTAGGTGTCCCAGTGCTTTATAATTTTACTTGGTGAAGAGGGAGGAGGAGTAAATTCCTCCTTGGCCAAATGCTAATGTTTTTCAGTTGTCAAGGTGACCTGATGTTGTCTGTTTTTAATTAATGGTGACTAACCGGTGTGAATGATCTGTAGAAACAGACAAAGGCAAGAGACTGGATTTATAGAAAATTAAGATGCAATGAAGATATGCTTTTGTATATGCTTATAAGAAAGGCATTTGCCCTACTCTGCTTTTTAATAAGGTCACAGCTGATCTCTTTCTTCAACTCCACCTTCCCAAATGTCCACACAACCCTCCATCTCCTTAATATTCAAAGTTCTACCAATCCTGTTTTGAGTATATGCAGATCTGGCATCCTCTGCACTCTTGTCGAGAATTTCAAGTATTCAAAACCTGCTGAGTAAAGACGTTTTGTATCTCAGGTCTCAATTTTTCAATCGGAGTCTCTTAATTTCTCAAGATATTGATCAGTTTAAAAAGGTGTCTGTGCATTGATGCTTTCTAAAGGGAAGTCTCCAACTTCTGTCAACAAAATTACAACTTCAGCAGTTAAAAGCAAAATGTTGTTGATGCTGGAAATCTGAATTATAACCAGGAAGTGCTGGAGAAACTTAGCAGGTCTGGCAGCATCTGTGGAGAGAGAGATAAAATTGATGTTGAGTATCCAGTATGGCACTACTTCAGAACTTCCAGCACATCCTATAATATTGCATGGCATTACCTATGCTGCCCTTATTTACCTAGTGTCACGGGGAACTACATCGCTGCCACATACTCATCCTCTACTCTGCAATAAGGAATCAAACTGAAAGGAAGATATCTCTATTTGTGGGATTTCAATCAAATGAACACCAACCTGACTCTCTTTAACAGTAGATTTGGATAAGATTTTTAACCAAACTGTGTCTCTACTAAGAAAGTGGGAATCATGTGCCTTCTTGATAGCAATCACAACTTTATTCTGATTTCTCTAATTGCTAATTCTGCATGACATTAACATATCAACACAGTGTGTGACAGGGATGATTGGGGACATCAATTCCTAAGCTTTAAGCTGCAGGGTATCTTCCACTTTTGGCCTGAAGTGCCCAATGCTTCTGCTATTTTTACTAAATGTGATGCAATTTCAGCTCCTTGCTATCAGCTTGAATTCACTCTTGTAACAATATTCATAGTCATAAAAGTGACAAAAGCTTGAATCACCCTTCTGATGAGGTTTCTTTTGTATGTACATCAAAGGCTTTTCCAAAGTGGCGCGATCATCATCACAAGGTCTAGAATGTAATTGCAAGCCCAAAGTTTCTACCATGACCAGTTCAAACTGGATAATCCACTGTCAGATCAACATAGAGTCATAGAGATGTACAGCACAGAAACAGACCCTTTGGTATAACTTGTCCTGTTAACCTAATGATGCTATCTTCCCAGTTCCCTCAGATTGTTGCATTTTTTTTAACTGGAGTTCAGTACCTGCCACACTCCAATGTCATTTATAGATATTTTACAGATATTGTCAGTGATATGACACCTCTGTTTCAAAAGTTTTTATCAACAAGTGAGCCTGCTGTAATGCAGCAATAGGAAGTCTTTTGACATCTCTTGAGAATTTAAAGCTGAAAAATCAACTGATCCAGGCATAATTCCAGCCAAATTTTCGCACACTTTGCCGTCATTTCAAATCCACAAACAGGACTGTCCTGGTAGACCCATCATTTCAGCCTGTTCGTGTCCCACTGAACTTAAGTGTGACTTGATGGTTCAGAGGTACGGACACTACAACCGTGCCCCAAGAACCCATGCGCACAAGAAGCTACGTCATTAATTGACAGATTAACAGAACTCACTATAGTCACCTTTATTTTGACCTTTCCTATAAACTTTAGAGTAAAAATTGGCTTGATGTCAACAAAAATCACTCCCCTTTAAATGATTGCTTTGAACAGTTCTTGCTGTTATTTGCTCTTAGTTTCTCCACTTCTTGACTAGAAAGAGGCTATTGCAGAGCAGTTGTTGCAAAAAAAAACCAAAATTTATGTTTCAGATTTTTGTTACAGTCTGTCAAAGATCAGCTTTGGATCAGAACTTTTAGTGCTTATTTTGCTCTGGGCAAGTGTGAATGTGCTACGCAGGAAGTGTATTGTACAACCAGATCAATACCAAATTTAATATCCAGGTTGGGCTGGGAAGTACACTGGCTAGATTGTGCTCCATTGCAGATTCTTGCAAAAGAGTGTTGACTCTCTTCTGAGTGCCTAATATTAATTACAAAAGTGTGCTCTCCAGTGCCAAATCAATTCCAGCTACCTTGTCACTACAACACATTGTAGATGAACTGGATTCTATAATAATTTCATAGAATTGGAAAATTGTGGATCTTGGCCATTTTTGATGTGTTCTCTGGTGTGCAAATATGGGGTAAGCTTCATTACCAGACTACCATAATTGCAGAGGATGTATCGGTACTCTTGGCAAATTTAGCAGCCATAAATGTAGCCAAATGATTGATTTAACCTGATCTGATAATGCCCAAGAGCCTGGTTAAAATCAAGCTTTGTGGTGTTTTGATGTCCCCTGTTGGTCTTTACGGCCAAGGACCACTTCAGTCCCGCGTGTTCTATAATGCTTTCCTGCGCAATCCAGGCTGCAAAGTCTACTCCCAATAAATTTAATGAAGTACTGTGCTGATATATTCTTCATTTGCAGGTGTGAATTGAGCTGAATTTGGGCAAACTGAATAAAGAAAGAAGAATTGAACAGAAGAACTCTATTGAAGGGTGGTGATATTGACATTTTTTTAAGGGGTTATGATCAAGGTTTAGGGAGGGAGGGATGGAAAGAAAGAAAAATAGTTTGAAATGCGGATAAAGCCTGACCTTGAAAGAGAAAAGGAGTTTCCTTAATTTTGAAAGGCAAAAAAATTGATTCACTTTGAAACAGGAGGAAAGCATGGAGCAAAATGAAGGTGACCCTTAGATTTTCGGGAGCTAACAGACTGGAAAGAATTAAGTGAGTCCAGGGTTAAAGGACAAACTAAGGGCATTTTCAGTTGTTAAGCAGTTGTGATAATATTGATAGAAGTGAATGGATTGTTGAGAAGTGATAGTGTAGCGATAATGGTAATTGGTTACTGGGGCCTGGTAGGGATAAGAAGGGAGACAGCATTAGTTTTCCCATTACCTCTACAAAAATCATTCTGTAGGTCGGGAACTGCCTTACTGAGCACACTGCTACCTCTCCTCTCCATCTGAAAGGAAAATTTAAAAACAGACTGTGACAGAAGGAAGTACAAAAAGAATTGAGGCAAGAAAAGCAAAAGCAAGACACTTGCACAGATGGTGTAATAATAAACACAAATAGGAAAAAATGGTTTCTCCTAACTACCTGGCAATAGCTCTTTTATATTAAAGTAAAATCTTCTGTTTGCTTGGAACTCGCAATGTGGCAGAAAGTTGGCAGCAGTTCCTGTTTCCACATTTTTAAATGGAAACTCCTGATGGCACGGTGTTAAGTTGCTTCTTCCTGGCTGTTTCATCCTTAACTCCTCCATGCTCTTGTTATGCCCTGTCATCTTCTGCAGCCTTGATCTCCTTTTATTGTTCTTCATTCGTCTGATTTGTTATTTTCCATCTATCCGTGTTGCTCACTTGAAATTCATTCCTATCTCAAGTCAAGAAGGTTGTGGATTCAAGCCCCAGTCCAGGATTTGAAGTCAATGATAAAATTCCAATGTAGTACTTCCAAGACTCTGGGCTATTGGAAGTGCTGCATTTTGGGTGAGATTTTAATCAAAGATTTTGTCCTGTCATATGGATAGTAGGTCACCATGATACTGTTTAAAGAGGTATGTTGAAGACTGATAGATTTCTATTTGTTAAAGATGTCATGTATACAATGATATTGCACAAAAATGGTGTTAAGGAATGCTACTACAGGAAGGACAGAAAGGGAGGCATGAAAGGAGGGGGAGATGGTCACAGGTGAGGTGCCAGAAGACTGGAAGTTGGCTAACATGGTGCCACTGTTTAAGAAGGGTAGTAAGGACAAGCCAGGGGACTATAGACCGGTGAGCCTGACCTCGGTGGTGGGCAAATTGTTGGAGGGAATCCTGAGGGACAGGATGTACATGTATTTGGAAAGGCAAGGACTGATTTAGGGATTGTCAACATGGCTTTGTGTGTGGGAAATCATGTCTCACAAACTTGATTGAGGTTTTTGAAGAAGTAACAGAGGATTGATGAGGGCAGAGTGGTGGATGTGATCAAAATGGACTTCAGTAAGGCGTTCGACAAGGTTCTCCATGGGAGACTGGTTAGCAAGATTAGATCTCATGGAATACAGGGAGAACTAGCCATTTGGATACAAAACTGGCTCAAAGAAGACAGAGGGTGGTGTTGGACTGTTGTTTTTCAGACTGGAGGCCTGTAACCAGTGGAGTGCCACAAGGATCGGTGCTGGGTTCACTACTTTTCATCATTTTTATAGAAATGATTTGATGTGAGAATAAGAGGTATAGTTAGTAAATTTGCAGATGACATCAAACTTGGAGGTGCAGTGAACAGTGAAGAAAGTTACCTCTGATTACAATGGGATCTGGACCAGATGGGCCAATGGGCTGAGAAGTGGCAGATGGAGTTTAATTCGGGTAAATGCAAGGTGCTGCATTTTGGAAAAGCAAATCTTAGCAGGACTTATGCACTTAATGGTAAGGTCCTAGAGAGTGTTGCTCAACAAAGAGACCTTGGAGTGCAGGTTCGTAGCTTCTTGAAAGCGGAGTTGCAAGTGGATAGGGTAGTGAAGAAGGCGTTTGGTATGCTTTCCTTTATTGGTCAGAGTACTGAGTACAGGAGTTGGGAGGTCATGTTGTGGCTGTACAGGACATTGGTTAGACCACTTTTAGAATATTGCATGCAATTCTGTTCTCCTTCCTATCAGAGAGATGATGTGAAACTTGAAAGGGTTCAGAAAAGATTTACAAGGATATTGCTAGGGTTGGAGGATTTGAGCTATAGGGACAGGCTGAACAGGCTGGTGCTGTTTTCCTTGTAGTGTCGGAGGCTGAGGGATGACCTTATAGATGTTTACAAAATCATGAGGGGTGTGGATAGGATTAATAGACAAATTCTCTTCCCTGGGGTGGGGGAATCCAGAACTGGAGGGCATAGGTTTAGGGTGAAAGGGGAAAGATATAAAAGAGACCTGCGGGGCAACTTTTCCATGTAGAGGGTGATACGTGTATGGAATGAGCTGTCAGAGGAAGTGGTGGGGGCTAATACAATTGCAACATTTTAAAAGGAATTTGTAAGGGTATATGAAAAGGAAGGGTTTGGAGGGATATGGGCTGGGTGCTGGCAGGTGGGACTGGATTGGTTTGGGAAATCTGGTTGGTATGGACTGAAAGGTCTCTTTCCGTGCTGTACAGCTGACTCTACAACTCCTGATTAGCATTGTTTAGCTACTTCAATCCTATTCTGGGAGCTCCCTGCCGAGAATCTCTTCCTCATTTCATGTTTTAAAAATCAATTGTCAGAACCCATCTATTTGGTGGTCGAGATTTTCATTACGTTGTCAAATTTTAGTTGCTGTAACTTGATTCTAAATCTTCCCATTATGCATTTTCGGAGCTTAAACATTAAAGGGCAGTGTAAGTAGAAGTTGTTTGGGATATAAGAAACACATGATTCCCTTGCAGAAAGACACTTTAGCTTCAGAGGCAATTTAGTTGAAAGCCTGTTGTTTGCTCGTTCTAATGACAGACTGTGCCAAGACAAAGATGCAATGATCCCATTATGTTGTCTGGTGCAAAGTCCGATAACAAAAATTTATTTGAAAGCCACAGCTCGTGGATTAAAAATATTAAATAGATTAAGCTTTGTGTTTCACATTTCACTAGTGCTCCTGCCCTCTCACTCTCCAGCATTACTTCACAGGCTACAGCACTCTCCAGCATTACTTCACTCTCCTGCCCTCTCACTTCACAGGCTACAGATTCATATTGGAGCATAGTTCAATAGGTGCTTGAATCTAGGATTTCACTCAAATAACAAAGTTTCATGTGTGATTTAACAGTGAGTATGTATTGATGATTTAATTCTGAATTTAGTCACAGCCAAACCCAGTTTTGAATAAAAACTGAAAGAACTGTGGATGTTGTAAATCAGAAAAAAAAATTGCTGGAAAAGCTCAGCAGATCTGGCAGCATCTGTGGAGAGAAATCAAGAGTCAACATTTTGAGTCGAGTGACCCTGCCTCAGAGGGTCTGAGGAAGGGTCACTGGATCTGAAATGCTAAATCTGATTTCTCTCCACAGATGCTACCAGGACTGCTGAGTTTTTCCAGTAATTTCTGTTTTGTAAACCCAGTTCTGATCCTGCTTTCACCTGACTGACTGACATGTCCAGATGTTTCTTTCAAGTAAAACTGAATATATAATATTTGGCCACAGATACTGCAGCTGATTTTCCTAGCCCTAGGTTAATTATCCCATCCATTTATTTACCCAGTTGGTAACTCCGCATGCCACAGAAATTGAATCTGCACCTACACTGATTTATACTGTTTAGAAACATATTTCGGGTGCTCTCAATGTTCAGAGTTTCACATCAGCTACATTTCTTGCAATATGATTCGGAACTTTAGATTCTGCTACAAAGTAAGAGTGTTACATATTAAAGTAATTCATTGTATATGAAATATTTTGTGATGTTTGGGAGGTGAGGTTAAGATGTTATAAAAGTGCAAATCCATTCTTCAGAAATCTGATTTGTTATTGCGTAAGTGGTGTGGAACACATCTACTTTAGGAAATAAAAACTGAAAGTGCTGGAAAACTCTACAGGTCTGGCAGCAGCTGTGTAAAGAGAAACAGTTAGTTCTGAGTCCAAAGATGTTTTTCTTAATCTGGACTTGCTGAGTTTTTCAGTCATTTTTCTTTAATTTCTGATTTTCACCATCTGCCTTTTTTGTTTTTGTTTAAAAGCTAGTTTTGATTTTGATGTCTACTTTAAGATAGATCCAGATTCCTGCACCATGTAAAAATGTGGTTGCCAAATGATCATTGAATTTGTGTTATAGTATTTTGCATCATCATTTTACTTGTATATTACCTAGCTGCATCAATCCTTTGCATTTTATATTGTTAAGATGTTGAACTAAGCTTGCTCTTAACTTGTTTTGCTTTTCTGGCTTTTTTTAACTTTGAAAATTAAATGGTGACTGAAGCTCTAAAGCTTCTCAAGTAATCATCAATCTATTTTACTGGGCAGCCTAATCTATAATTCTGGATGGCACAGGTTAGAGCACAAGAGATCATATCTGTTCATATTGGAGTTTTGAATCTAAAGGCTTTGAATCCAGTCTGTGAAAATGAGGATACAGGAGTTGACAGCTTCATATCCTATATTTATTAAAAGAGTGGATGCACTGAGCAAATTGTTTTCAAACTCCATTACAAGCATTTATTCAGGAATTTCTGTGCTACATGTCCTGATCAAGTATTGTGTTGTTGATTGCATTTATGTTTCTTTAAAAGTCAATTGTTGATGACTTCTATTCACAATATAATTTCTTTTCATCCAGTTATGGGATGTGGGCATTGCTGGCTGGCCAGCATTTATTGTTTGTCCCTAGCTCCCCTTGAGAAGGTGGTGTGAGCTGCCTTCTTGAACCGCTGCAGTCCACCTTCCTTCTGTGAGCTGACCCACAATACCATTAGGGAAGGAATTCCAGGATTTTGACCCAGTGACGCCGAAGGAACAGGGATATATTGTAGCTGCACTGTAAATTGGAAGAGCTGGCAGGTGTTGGGTTTGCCCAGTTTTTGTTATAATAAAGCTGGCATTTTCAAATCTGAAGTTTAAGATTTTTTTTTAAATCCGAATCAGGGAAGAGAACCCAGGTACCATCAGATTTCAATGTTTTGACTTCAGAGCATGCTATTTCCATTGTCTGTTGAGAAAACACTTCCTGAAATAATAGAGCAAAGAACTGTGGATGCTGGACATTTGGAACAAACCAAAACAGAAATTGCTGGAGAAATTCAGCACGTTTGGCAGCATCTGTGGAGAGAAAACTGAGTTAGCTTTAGCCCAGTGTAGCCGTTCTGAAGAAGGGTCACCAAACTCTAAACGTTAACTGTTTCCTCCCCACTGACGCTGCCAAATGTGCTGAATTTCTCTAGCAATTTCCTGTTTTGGTTTGTTTCTTGAATACCAACACTTTTCCATCGTGTAGCTGACATTGTCTCTTGATAAGATTAGGTAGTGGATTCATAGAATCATAGCAATTGGCCTGCTGTGTCTTTTGTCAGTTGCTTGACAATTCTAACCAATTATACCTAACTCCTCTGCTCTTTCTTCGCACTCCTTAATTTTTCCATGCTGTCAAGTATTTTCCAATTTTCACTGTTTTGTTTTGATAGTCACTGTTGTCTATTCTCACAATTCTTTCAAGCAGTGTTTCTCAGATCATAGCATCTCGCTGCCTTTTTAAAAAAAACAGTTTCCTGATGTCACCTTTTTTTTTGCCAAAATCCTTCAATCTGTGTTATTGAATTATTCATGCCATTCCTAACAGTTTATGGATAGCTGCTGTCTCAAAACTCTGAATATCTCTACCAGATCTTCTCAACCTATTTGTGGTGCAGAACACATCTCCAGGCTGACCACATAACTGAAGGACCTCACATCCCTGTTGCCATTACAGTCAATTTCTTTGGTAACTTGTAACTCTGACTCTGAGTCAGGGAATTATAAACTTTTAATTACAAAGGCAACATGTTTATATTTCAAGTACTTCCAATCTGACAACCTCCCTTTCAATCTGCTTACATATTTTACATCTTTTAACCAAACTGTCAGTTGGACCTGTAATGACAATAGTCTAGGGGAAGTGAGAATTGAACCTAGACTTTCTGGCCTAGAGGTAGGGATAGACAAGTTATGAATGAATGCATTGAAACACCAATTAATATGCAATTAACATCATATGACCTTGACATCCTCCCAAAAGGTTGATCAGAATTGAATACACTACTCCAACTGGAGCCAATTCAATGATTTATAAAAGGTTAGCATAGCCTTGCGTATATTTATTTAAGGCTTTTTAATTAACAAGTCCAACAATTATGGAGGCTCTTTTCTTTTACCTGCCATCTTCAAGCATATGTATACATACACCTCCATGTATCTGATTCTGCATCCCATTAAAATTGTACTTTTCGGTTTGTATTATTTGTCTTAATCTTCCCATCAAAATGTATTGTTCCACATTTCACTGCATTACATTTCAGCTGCACGCATCAATCGACTTCACCAGTCTGCGTGTTTCATCCGTACTATTTATTGCTCTTTTATTACATTTTAAGTTTCCTGATAGAATTAATTTATAGAATTCAATTTCCTAAATCATTTATATGGAAAAACAAAGCAGTGATTTTAAAAGTAGACCCTGGAGAATCGCCACTGTAGGATTTCTAGACATTTAGTAGGTAGTTGCTTAGGGGCCAGTTAATCAAAATAAATACTTTGTGATTGCAATCTTCCCAATGACACGGGCACAAGCGATCCACATAGAAGGCAGCCATTTTGTTTTCTGAGCGTTCTTATTCATTCCAATGCACTAGACGGCACTTTCCCTGGACTGGCATTCTCTTTATATTTTTTAATATCTGTGTATCGGTTGCAATTCACTTGGAAGCATTTTAGAAAGGCTGTAAATCATACTTGATTTATTTAATGGCATAACAGGCTTGAGTGCTTTTGTGGCTTGAACTTACTTCCATGACTTAACATGATGTTCTTGCCCATAAGAATGCTTGCAATTTTGGTGACTCTTCTGACCTGTGACATTCTGTATCACAGCAATCACTGTTAATATCTAGCAGATCTTATTAAAGGATTTGAATTGGAAATGAAGTGCAGTTTGTTTTTTACATTTGTGCAGCTCTGTAATAGGCAGCATTGCTTGGTTGCCAGATTATTTGTCCAATACCTGGTGTTGGATGAGCTATAGTTAAACGGAGAAAACACTGGTCATTCAGGCCATTGCCTGAAAGTCCTGACTCATGCCACTGATTCCAGATAGCTCCCTAGCCACTTACTGGGCTAAAATGAGCTGTTTAAGATGTTGGGATCCTATTTGATCCTGAGCTAAACAATGACTTCTATAGCTGCCACAAAGATTGCCTGCTTCTAACCTGCCTCCACTATTACCTCCCTCTCTATTGATTGCCAGAACAAATCCATTGGAATTGGTACTCCCAAACTAGACTATTCCAATGGTCACCAGGCTAACGCCTCATTCTCCACCCTGTGTAAATTGCCAACGTACGAACAAAGCAGCAGGTCTCTTGGCCCTTTCAGACTCCACTGTATTTGATAAGTTCATGGCTGATCTGATTTTAACCTCCACTCTACATTCTTGCTTATCCCCAATAATCTCTCATTCCCTTGGTAATTGAGTCAATCTACCTCTGCCTTAAAATAATTAAAGATACTGTATTTTGCTGAAGAGAATTCCAAAGACACTCAATCCTGAGAGAGAAAATGTTCACTCATTTCTGTTTTGAAAGGATGTCGCCTTACATTTAAACTACAGCTCCTAGTTCTAGATCACCCCATTAGAGAAACCATCATCTTCTATGTTTCAATATAGTCACCTCTGACTCTTCTAAACTCCAGAACAAATAGTCTGGCCTTTCTAGACTTTCGTCAAGGCTGTTTCAGATCGTTGGAGGCTCAGTGGCTCATGTGGTAACCAATACAACATTCCACTCATCCATCATATTCCTGATCCAACTCCCATCAATTTAAAATTCTTATTTTCATGCTCAGTTATTTTATCGTGTGTCTCCCCATCTTCAGCCTCACCACTCCTCTAAACCATCTCTTCTCTCTCAGGTGTCTGTGTCCTCCAGACTTTCATTAATCTAAGGTGTAGCGTTTCCTTCTTGAAGCCCGTCTCTCTGAAAAGTTTTGAGCTTGTTACCTATTTTTGCATTGTGTCTGAAGCATCTACAGTGGTCTTTCCATATAAAAAGCACCATGTAAGTGAAAGATTTTATGTGTAAGCTGTCTCCCAGTATGCCTCTCCTTTTGTTTCCTTTCTGCAGAATCTGTTCAGTGTTTATTATGGATATGGAAGGTTTCGGCGAGCTGTTACAGCAAGCTGAGCAGCTTGCAGCAGAAACTGAAGGTGTGTCTGAGCTTCCCCATGTAGAAAGAAACCTACAGGAGATTCAGCAGGCTGGAGAGGTCTTGCGCTCAAGGACCCTGACACGCACATCACAGGAGACAGCAGATGTCAAAGCGTGAGTAGAAGTGCTGACTTCCATGCGGAATATATTGAATTCTTACCGTAGATACCTTATGAGAATGATTTTACTTTATCACTGATGTTTCATCACTTTATTGTAGGATTACTTAACATGAACTGAAGCAGCGCACTAATTACTTTACCAGTGAATCAATTTGTATAAAATTTGACCAGTTCTCCTGTGATGCTTATGTTAAGTCAGGCAATCTGTTGTTTTTGATGACACATTTTGATTGTGCAGTGATGGCATGTTTTGATTGATTTTTGCTGTTAAGATGGAAACATGAGCTTTTAAGGTTTCTTCTGAGCTCTCTGCCTAAAGGCAAGACCTTGATGATTATTCACCAATCCTCAGTACAGCACCATTTTTTTTTTAAACTGTAGGGTGATCTACAAAATCTACTTCAGTCACAGCAGATCAAACAGACTGGAGGCACTAATTCGATCATCTAGCTGGATAGCTAACTGAGCTAAATGGCTTTCCCCACCACTGCTACAAAGTCAAGTAAATTCCTTGTTTGATCGTAGTTTAATTTGTTTGGTGAGGGAAAATTGGAGATGGGAAAGTCCCTGTTATTTGTCAGGAACGATAGACCTTTTTCTCTTTCTAATTGATTTGTTTTTCGCAAAGTGTGCCTTTAATTGTGTAATGGATGTGAGAAAACCACGCGTAACTAAACTGGAAGAAAGTCCTCACTTCATTAGTTAATAGGTTCTTGTGAGATTCATTGGATTCCTTTTACTGAAAGTACCAAACCACATGAAAGAAATATTTAGATGCTAAATTTCAGTTTTTAATGAAGGTTTGTTGTTTTATCTTGAATGTTACCTGAATTTTTAAAATAACCTGTTTTTTCACTTCTGTGTCACCTGTCGCGAGTAACAATCTAATGCTATGATAGCAGACAAGCAGTTCTATACCTTGGTTTCTTTTAGTGCTGCTCCATAATCCATTCTCAATTAGCAAATGAGAGTTAGCTGCTTCTGCGGCTGTGGCTGAAATTGGGAAAATGTGGCCACATGCTAATATTCTCCATATTGTGTCAAAGCAGTGCAATCGTGTTTTTCTTTTTACTCTATTTTAACAGCATGTAATATTCTTTTGATAGTTTGTTGAATTGGAAAAGATTTACAGAACATAAGGTTGATTGCAACATAATTGTCAATGCCTAAAACCAGCCCATGTAAAGTTGCAATAATTGTCGATAAGTAAACTTTGCAAATGCTGAGTTTTTTCCCTCCCCTCTTTTTCTTTAAACAGGTCCATTCTGCTAAGTTCTAAAGGATTAGACATCTCTCACATTTCTCAACGCTTGGAAAGTCTCAGTGCAGCTACAACATTTGAGCCTCTTGAACCAGTGAAGGACACAGATATACAGGTAAATGGAATCCTGTCAGTTTGCTGTCTTGGGTAAATGAGATGTGACTGCAAATATAGAGTATAAAATGTTTGCAAAATAAATTATACATCGACAAGAAAAGTAGATGGAATTGAAATATGCAATAGAAATTCTTTCCATACTGGCCAGTGTCCACTGTTACCAGTTCTGATTATGAACTTGTGTGGCTATCATTAGTTTTAGCTTTTCCACTGTGGTAGAAAACCCTGCTGATGTTTGTCATTTGATCCATTTTCGTTAGGCTGAGAATTAGTAAAACATTAGCCGAGAAGCAAAGTCTGATATTGGGCAATACTAAATGAAAACTGAAAGAACTGCGAATGCTATAGACCAGAGACAAAAACCGTGTAATTGTTAGAGAAGCTGAGCCGTTCTGGCAGCATCTGTGGAGAGAAAGCAGAATTAATGTTTCTGTTCGGGTGACCCTCACTGAGAACTGAGTTCTCTCCACAGATGCTGCCAGACCTACTGAGCTTTTTCAGCAATATCTGTTTTAGTCTGTGGTTTTGGGCACCCCTTCCACTGCTTTTTTTATTTGATCATAGATCCAAAATTTCCTTTGGACCAAGTCATCTTTATTTGTTTTTTAAAATCAATTTTAGCTTTGGTGTTAACACTTAAACATAACTTTTTATCAATCAACCACAAAGTTGGCATATTTTTCATTTTCAATTAATTCTTATGAAAAATGTAATTCGGAATGTGGATATATTGTTAAATGAAAATGTTCATTGGAATTACAAAGCAGTAATCTAAGTGTTTAAACAATGTCCTTAACTACAGTGAAAGTTCTATTAAAAACTTTACGCATTTAGTATGTATTGCTGCTTTTTATGGACAGTTTTATTTGGATTTTCATCAAATGTTGACTTGTATGTATAGATTTATTGCAGGTTTGAATAGAAATCTTATGTCTAAAATGATCAAGAACTTCTTTCTTGAAGCTCCTAGTTTCTGTAGTAGTTATGATAAATATGTTAAGATGAAAAGTCAATTTTGAGAAATGCTTTTAGTTCAGTCTATGGATTGTTAATTCAAAATTAGCTGAGTTTATAACACTGCATGGTAGTTCAGTGAGGTGTTTCACACTCACTGTGTGTGGGTGGGAGACCGAATTGATACTCCAGAGAAACAGAAAGTTAAGACTTAATCATGTTTGTGGTCTTGTTGAAATCCATTGCATATTATCGGTAAGATGATTTATGCTTTTAGAAGCATTAAGGATCGTGCTTTTATTGTTGTCTACCTATAGTTTAATTTTTTAAATTTGGCTAATCCAGAAATAACTCTGCACATGTATGATGTACTAATAATAAGCATGAAGTTTCTTGGACAGAAGTTCGTTGCAATGAGCAACTGGGTTTCTGACTTATGGAAAATGAAATAAAACTGCTACAAAAGGAGTAGCTTTAAGTCTTATTTGAATATCCTAAAGTAATAATGTACTGATAACAGTGAATCAGAGGCCTGTCCTAATCTTTCATGGATTTCAGTGAGGCGAAGTAAACTGTCTGTTTCCCATATTGTGACCACTGGTTGTGGAAATATATAAAAATATATGGATTTTATAGAATTTTTTTAATCAGGTTTATGTGTCACTGGTGAGGCCAGAGTTTATTGTGCACTACTGATATCTATCAGTTAATTTGAGTGGCTTGGGTCATTTCAGAGAGCAGGTATGAGGCAATCCACATTGCTGAGGCTCAGAAGGAAGAAAAATGACAAATTTCCTTTTCCAAAGTGTATTAGTCAACCACCTGGCAATTACAACAATCTGGGAGCCAAATAATTGTTGAATTTCTGTAACTGAGACGCTTTTTAGCTTCTAGTAGTAATAAATTCATTTTACATTTAATATTGTGCTTACTGGGCAGCCTGCTCTACGTGGATGCATAGGTTAAAGGATAAGAGATCAGGTCTGAACATCATGGAGTTTTGAATCTATAGGCTTTGAATTCCCATCTGTTAAAATGACACTACAGGAGTTGATGACCGCTCAAATCCAGTATTTATTAAAAGAAGAGTAGATATGCTCAGCAAATTATTTTCCAGCTTTCCCACAATTACACTGGTAGGATTGGAGTTAGTTTACAGATCATTAATGCAGACATTTAGATTACTAGCCATGTAACAGCCACTGTGCTTCCAACCCCCATAAAAGCATCATCATTGTGACATTAAAATAACAATTTGGTAGAATATCAAACAATGTAACTGTTTCTTGGTTGTCTATTAGTACGACAATCTGCAAAATATGGAGTGGAATTTGGCCCCTTCAGTACTATTATAATGATGACTAATCTAGTGAAGGTCAACTTTATACTCTGGAAATGCATGTTTTATTCTTTTGAATGGTGTTCCATCAATTCTGCAGCTAAATGTCCAATTGTATACTGAATTGAACTTGGACTGATTTGGTACTGCCATTTCCTTTGTGCAGAAATGTGCCATACTAGCATGATGTATGACACCTATAACTTGCCTTCACCAGCTTCTTCCTTGGCCAATTGTAATTGAAGGAAATTATTTTAATATAGTATATAAAATACATCTTTTAATAGTTTCAATGAATGAAACTGTTTCAGTGTGATGACTTAAGACGACAAGGCCATATTTTTATTCCTGATGCACCTTGCATCACTTGAGTCAGCAGATTAACATGGCAAACCAAAGAGCAGTTTTACTGTTGTGGGATTGGGTAAGGTAGGGTGGAGGGGCCAGAGTCCTATAGGTGGCAGGTGATAATAACTAAGGAAAAGTTTCCAAGCTCTTGCACTCTAATTCTAATCAACTCTCCACTGTTCCTGAAATAAGCAGTTTTCAATTAAAATGGAGTTTCATTGACTTCAAAATAGTCAGTAGTCAACTATCAAAATGTTGTTGCCATTTTACAATGCTTGGAGTTAACATTTGTCTTCAGTTTCTAAGTTGAGTTGGAGCTTTATCCCTGGCGCATGTTTGAATGCTGTAGTATGGCTTAATCCATTGTTAAAATGGCATCAATATCCTGGTGTAATCCAAATTTATTGAACGCTTTGTGGTCTTGTAACTGTTGATTTTAGTTCTAACTCTGAATACCCATTTTCATGTTGCACTTTGATTATTCTGATGGTGGTGATGTTTTAATTTGGAACCAGAAAGTTAGCAGTCTCAATTGGCGTAATGACTATTGAAGGAGCACCTCGTGCTTCTGATTAGTCAGTTAGTGAAAAGTAGCTAAGTGATTTTTTTTAATGGGGGGAGAAGACACTCCTCGCTGCAAAATACTTTAAATCAGCTGACCAGATTGAAATTGATTAATATTGAGAAACCTGAACTCCAGTAATTTCAGTTAGTAACTGAAGGAGGCAACGTGGCAGTAGCAAATAGCTTGAAACAAAGAATGCTAAAATTTACACGTTTAAAGCTTGGTGGAGAGTCTATTCAATGTAAAATATTTGCCACATATTATTCGCTGTCTTAATTCTCTGTTCTGATACAGTGGAGGAGGAGGCACATGGTATCTGAAAATAATTCTTATAAAGTGCAGTGTTCCTTGACGATGTTATAACCTTTGAATATTGTATACCTCAATGTTTCCTTTCCTGTTTAATAAAAGAAAGTACTTCTCAAGGTTGGATCCTTGATTAAAATCTGAATGTTAATAGTCATACAGTACAGAAACAGGCCCTTCGGTTCCCCTAGCCCGTGCCAAACTTAATTCCAAACTAAACTAATCCCACCTGTGATGCTGGCCCATATCCCTTCAAACCTTTTCTATTCATGGACTTATCCAAATATTGTTTAAAGGCTGTAGTTGTACCCACATCCACCACTTCCTTAGGAAGTTCATTCCACACATGAACCACCCTCTGTCTTTCTCTCCTCACTCTATAAATGCATCCCCTTGTCTTGAAATTCCCCATCCTATGGAAAAGATAACTTTCACTGTCTCCTACAAGTTTCATTAACCTTGTCTATGCCCCTCATTATTTTATAAACTTCTCTTAAGGTTGTTTCTCAATCTCCTACGTTCCATTGAAAAATGTCCCAGCCTTTCTTTATAACCCTGCCCTTCCATATCTGGCAATATCTAGTAAATCTCTTCTAAACCCTCTCCAGCTTAACATCCCTCCTATGTCTAAAGTAAAAAACAACAGAAAATGCAAAAATGTTGGGTAGAATCTCATTGAGGCATGGGAGGGGCGGAGGGGGGTGCTCTCAGAGACCTGAGCTGCCCCTCTTTCAGGAAGCCTGGTCAAACCACAAGCCAGTGAGGCATGCAGTCGCATGAGGGGCTGCAGTCTCTCCTGATTGGCTACCTGACAACACTCTTACACAGCAGCATCACAGCGGGAGTAAAGCTGCTGTTGCAATCTTAGGACTGGGGAAGCACCTGTGGCACTGCTGAATTATTTTTGGGTTTGTGGAGTGGAGGATTCTCAGCAAGCCCATAGTCCTTCCCAACATCCTGTCCATAAATTGGGTATCAAGTACCTTTTATTGAGGGAGCCTTCCTGTACTGTCTCCCTCCTTCCTTCAGCATACCTTCCCAGAGCTGACAAGATGGCAGAATAGTGGCAGGCCTTATCTGCCCCAGCTGTGGTATGGTGATGCCATTTGTGCTCCTTCATCATTTTAAGGATCTCAATTGCGAGCGGGTTGGGAAGGTCAACTGATTTACCTCTACCTCTATTTATAATGTCTCTCTCTGACCTGAAAACCAAGATTATTTCCAAATGCGCTTTTAATGTTTAACAATATTTTAGATTTAGACTTTATTATCATCTGTACTCAAGTACAGGAGTGCAGTGCAAAGTGTGCAATGTTGCCACACATGACACCGTCTTAGGGGTGCAAAGTAGTAGAAGAGAGAAACAAAATTTTAAAATTTACAGACCATCATACAGAAAGTAGAAAATAAAGAAATAAGGTAATAGTTAACATTAAAGTCCTTCTTAATTAGTTCAAGGTCTTGTAGATATTTCCATATCTACTGTGCCTATGCCTTCAAAAACAATCAACTAGAAATTAGTCAGGTATGACCTTCCTTTTACAGATCTGTGCTGATTTGATCAGCTGATATTCTTAGAGTCACTTTGTTTGATTTTCCCAAATTCACAATTTTCCGATCAGTTGGTGCATTCCTGAATCTAGAGAGCTTGTAAGTTTATGAATAACTGTCTTAAATTTCTTTACCTTTGTTCAAAATTAAACCCCAGTATTTTCTCCATTGCAACTTATAAATCATTAAATCCATTAGGTTTCTTTCCTAACTTATTTAGTTTTTTTGGTTGGCTTTCCTTCACTGTAAAAATGTGTGAAGCAAAGAACCTTTAAGTTGGTGTACAGAAGTGTAGTGCAACCATGTTGTTCAGGAATCAGCAATGACTTGAGTGCCATCTGACATGATCTCTAAATTGTAGATAAATGCATTAAAAAGACTTCAGACATGCAGCTTTTCCATTTTCTGGCTGTACGTTATTGAGAATAGGAATGCAGTTGTATTGGCACTTATTTTCAAAACTTTCCCAAAAATGAATTTCTTTGCGTTGCATCCAGGAACAGTTTTGAATTGCTATATTGGGGAAGTTGTATTTTAAATATCTTGTTGTAATAATTAAAAAAAAACTTTTTTTTCCCTTCCATTTAGCAGCATTAACTATGTTAGTTTTTTAAAAATTAAGCACAAAGCTAAATTACATTTGCTTGGAGGATGTGTTCTCTTGTGTTGCTCACTCTCCTTCAACTGAAACTGTATCTTTCAGATCATCCATGTAAACTTGTTATTCCTTTACACTGGGGATTTTGTTTGGTTAATTCTATAAAATTTCAACTCCAAAAAGCCTGGCCTGAGTGCTAAAAGCATTTGAGCTGACTGTGGAGTACAGCAAAGAATGAACTCGTGCTGAATTTTATAAAGTTGGAGTCGGAGATATGTACTTGAGGTGAATTAATTCTGAAGTAAGATGCAAGTGTTGTATATACAGCATGCACCTTGTTGTTACAAAGCAGGAATGTTTAGCTTTTTCAGTCAATCCTTGGAGAATGTTTTGTGTTAAATTCTCTCAGACATTAATTTACTGAAATCCCAAAAGTCAGATTTGGCCCCTTGTCACTGACATTTGTGCCATATTATGATGGAAAGGAAAACTTGAGTTTATCACAGTGAGTAAAAATAACTGTTATTTTCCAATTCAGTCTAATTCTGCTCCCTAAACTCTTGCATTGACTTGCAACTCTGCTCAGTTGTTTTCTATATTTGTATATTACTTTGTTTGTGGGATGTGGGCATCAATTTACTGCTCTTTCCTAATTACCTTGTGAGAAGGAGGTGGAGGACTGTCACCTTTAAACCACTGTAGTCATGCACAGCGGTCAAATCCATGTTGTTTTTAAGGGAGGAAGTTCCAAAATTTTTGACCCGTCTAGAGTGTCTTTTTCTCAGTCAGAATGTGTGCAACTGGATGGGAAATGGCAACAGGAATGTTCGCTAACAGCTTCTGCCCTCATTTTATAGTCAGTAGAGGTTGTAGATTTCAGGAGGTGCTGTGAAAGAAGACAGATGGTGTTGAGATGCACCTGGTAATTAGTATATACGACAGGCAGTTTGTGCTGGTGATAAAGGAGTGATATCTGATGCAATGAGTGGGGTGTCAAGCAATTGGAATGCCTTCTTGATGGTGAATTCAAGTATATCCGATGGAACTGAAAGCAAAGAGTTGCAGGTGCTGGAGATTGGAAATAAAAATTACTGGAGAAGCTCAGTAGCTCGCACAGCATCTGTAAGAAGAGAGCAGCATTAATGCTTCAAGCTCAATGACACTTCATCAGAACTGTAAATAGCTTGGAAAAGCTGGTATTTAATGTTAAACTCATCATGTGCTGCAGGTATATTGAGCATATGTTAGATCAGTCACTAATGTTTTTATGCTTTAAAAACTTACAACTGGGACTGCATTATTCTTTAAATTTAGTCTCTACTTTCTGGATTTTTTTTACAATTGCTTTAATTTAGATCAATTGTGAGCTAGTGGGCATGGCTGTAGGGTGAGAAGGGAAAGATTTAAAAGGGACCTATGGGGCAATTTTTTCTCAGAGGATGGTGTATGTACAGAATGAGCTGCCAGATGAAATGGTGGAGGCTGGTACAATGACAACATTTAGATTAGATTTCCTACATTTTGGAAAAGGCCATTTCGCCCAAGAAGTCCGCACCGACCCACTGAAGAGTAACCCACCCAGACCCATTCCCTTACCCTATATTTACTCCTGACTAATGCACCTTACACTGTGGGCAATTTAGCATGGCTAATTCACCAAACCTGCACATCTTTGGACTGTGGGAGGAAACCGGAGCACCCGGAGGGAACCCACGCAGACACGGGGAGGACGTGCAAACTCCACACACAAGTTGCCTGAGGCAGGAGGTCGAACCCAGGTCCCTGGCGCTATGAGGCAGCAGTTTAAAAGGCATCTGGATGGGTATATAAATAGGAAAGGTTTTGAGGGATATGGGCCAAGTACTGGTAAATAGGACGAGATGAATTTTAAGATATCTTGTCGGCATGGTTGAGTCGGCATGGGCCAAAGTGTCTGCTTCTGTGCTGTACAATCTATGAACCATGACTTAATTTCGTAGATAATGGAAGAATGAATTATATTACTTAATTTTTATGGTGGTATGGTTTGTGTTGTGATGTGTTTTGCCCAGAGTCCAATATTGTGCCTAGGTATAGTAAGATGAATCTTTGTATTTTTCTGTATGATTGTTTATAGACTGCTTTATAAGTCAAGGATAGTTGTTGGATTATTGTTTTTTAAAAAAGCAAGCTACCTGATACTCATCGTCAGTGCTTTTTACAAAGCCTTGGGTACAAGCTATGGGGAACGTCCTGTTATAGATGAACTGGAGCATATGTGCATGGTGCAGGGAGGATGTATGATTAGAGTTTTGGCTGGCAGCAAGTATCTGATCGGTCTAGGAAACAGTGACTTGTTTGTGACAAAGGGCTCCTGCCTCCTGACAGCTATGTGGTTGGCTCCCAGATAGCTCAAGTTGGGGAGTGTTCAAGTCAGAAGCCATTAGACATCTGGGAGGGAAGGACCTGTTTATTTTCCATTAAAACCATCTTGAGTCAAAAGATTGCCAGTTTGTTTCTTCTCATCTCTTGTTGTAAGCTGTGAATTTTAATTAGCATGCCAGAGACCTTTTATAAATGTAAACCTGCCTTCTTGTGTCTCCTATAAACAATTAAAAGCATCTGGAGAAGATAGATCAAGAAGCAGTGTTCTGATCAGCTAAAGGAGTGTCTCAGCTAAACCCTGAGCACAAGGACCACTGAATTCCTCCCCAGTCTTTTCCTCTGCCCTTGGCTTTTTTTTGTCAAGTGTTTTGGAAAGTTATGAGCAGGTTAGAGTTCTAACTAGTAAGACTATATGCTCATGGTTCATAATTGTTTACCTGCACCTAGAATCAATTTATTTGTAACATAAATTGCTAAGTATAATGGAAAAGGTTGTGTTTTCTGTCAACCTGGGTTGAGAAGACCAGTAAATTGGAGAATTCTGCACACTTCTTAAATTCTTTAATTTTTGTGATGACTTTGGGAATAGTGGAGCTTGATTTCCAGCACATTATTCCAGTGAGATGTAACAGTATTATAAACTGGTTAAGTTACTGGCACTTGTGGTATTTTCATCTTGTATCTTGCTCAAGTAGACATTTTTCAAGGTAGAGAATCACCAGTATAGTAGACTTGAGATATCAATATTCACTTCACTTGAGCCAGATTATGTCTTCACAACACACGAGTACTTTCCAGTTAGATACTTTTAGAAATGTATTAACATCTGTAACTGATAAAAAGCAGTGACCAAAACAAAGTATTTAGAATATTTCTAGTTGCAACGTATACCTTTTGCTTTCAAGGTTACATGCTGGCTGGCAGGAATAATTCCATAGTTCAAACTTATTAACACAATTGTCATGCTCTTATTTTCCTGCGGAGCTAAGCTATCTCGGGAAAACCAGGCATTTGCTATCATGTTAAAGGTGAATTGTCAGGAAATCAGATGTTTGCACATTGAAAAGACATTTAGATAAGCATGCGAATAAGAAATGTTTGGAGGGATAGGGGACAGGTACAGTCAGGTGGGACTAGTTTACTTTGGGATTATGGTCTGCATGGACTGGTTGGACCAAAGGGTCTGTTTCTGTGCTGTGACTCCATGGCTTCTGCAGTAGATTTATTTTTAGTAATCAAGTGAAGAAATCTTTTGGTCAGCATCTTCTTATAAAAGTTTTTTTTTCAGCAAAACAAGGTCAGAGTCAATCAACCCCAACTACCAGCACATTGAGACCATAGCCTATTGATTTGGTTAGGTTGAGTATGTTCTGCTTGAATATAGAAATTAATGTTTACTGTTGAGCTCCAATGTAATTTGAAATGTAGCAACCTTGATCATAGGACTTAACCATTAACAGTGAAACAGAAACAAAAATTGCTGGGAAAACTCAGGAAGTCTAGCAGCCTCTGTGGAGAGGAATCAGCAGGAACATGTTGAGTTCAGTGACCCTTTAGAATTTCTTCTGTTCTTATCTGGCTTGTTTTGATTATATTTTAGCATTTTATTTATAATGATTTACACATTGAGAAATGTATAGTTTATGCATTTTAATATAGCCAAAACTACCACTATGTAGTAGGTTCAGTGTAATTTGAGGCACTGATACCTAAAGGTTGATGTATTATGCTTTTGTTGCAACTGTATATTAAATGCTGGAAGACATGCATTTCATGGAGAGCACTCTGAATTTGACCATGTTAGTTAACTCCAATCTCGGTGTTCTGAGAGTTCAAGCCAGCAAGTATCTGCAGAAACAATAAAGTCCTTACTTTTGTTTGGTCGTGCAGAACTTGAAAATTGCTTAAAAAAAAAAGACATTTTGAAAAAACCTTTTAACTTTCATTCATCAGGACATTTTGCAAAAACATAAATTTGCATGAGAGGCGAATACTAGTCGGTAAGTGGATTTCAATTAATGGAGGTGTTGTCATGGAAAATACAGGTTGTCTTTTAAGAGCCAGCTTTAAATTTTTGGTCAGTTGTAGGTTTAGACAAGTCTTCAAGGGAGGATAGTGTGATAGAAAGACAGAGGTGTAGCAGGGATATTCTAGACCTTTTGGATCCAATTAACTGAAGCTGCAGCCGCCATAGGTTTAAAGTAAAGTTGGGGATGTTCAAGCCCAGAATTGGACTGCAGATATTTGTGGGCTGTGGTGCTGGAGGAGAATAGAAATTGGGAGAGGTGGAGCTATGTAAAGATCAGTAAACAAGGACAAGAATTTAAAATGAATTCCAAGATCTATACCAATGCATGCCAGCAAGCAAGGGATGATAGGTGATTGGAATGAGGCAGCAAAGTTTTGGATGACCTTGAGACAGAATGTGAAAAACCAGCTAGTGATGTGCTGAAATAGTGATGAATATATAAATAATGAAGGTATACATGAAGGCTTAAAAGGAGGTAGAAATAGGCTATTAGTGACAGTGTAAATTGAGATTATGGGGTAGGGTTCATCTCTTGGATCAAGTGTGACACCAACTGACTGATTATAATTATAGATTGTTGCTAGGGAGAAGAATGGAATGGGCAGCGAGGAAATGGGTCATGGATGGGATTCAAGAACAATGGCTTCACACTTTCCAGTTTTTTTTTTACAAATTCATTCATGGGATGAGGATGTCGCTGACTAGGCAGCATTTATTGTCCATCGCTAATTGCCCAGAGGGCAGTTAAGAGTAAACCACATTGCTGTGCATTTGGAGTAACATGTAGGCCAGACTGGGTAAGGATGGCAGTTTCTTTCCCTGGAGGACGTTTATTGAAGGAAAGTTCTGCTGATTCAGTTCTGGATGCTTGACAGATACGGTGATGGTTTAGTAACAGTGGACATGTCAAGAGCTGCTGGTGATGTTGAGCTTGGTGTCACCAGTGTACTTATGATAGTTGAAAGCTTAACCTTAAATGATCACTGAAGAATATGCTGGGGCCAAAGGTAGGTGGGGGAAGGAAGGGATGAAAAATAGGGAAACTGTGTATATATGCAGATATATATGAGGTGTCATAGGGTTTGATCCTCAGGGCACCAACTGTTTACAATCAATATCATGACTTGGGTGCAGGCATAGTATGTGATATAGCCAAAGCAAATGGGAATTCAAGTTGCAGTGAAGAAATAAGAAATTTACAAATGGATATGAATAGGCTAGGTGAATGGACCAAAATTTGGCAGATAGAGTTTAATCTGGATAAGTGTGAGGTTGTCCATTTTAATCAGAAGAATAAAGAGGCAACTCGTTCTCCAAATGAGCGAAACTTTACAATGCTTTGGTGCACAGGGGTCAGAGGGTTCTGGTATGAATCGCAGGAAGCTAGTATGCGGATATAGCAGGTAAGAAAGAATGCAAATGGAAATTTGGCATTTATTGTTAAAGGAATAGAGCAAAAAGTAGGAAAGTATTGTAGTAATGGTTGGAGGCATTAGTGAGACCACATCTGTTTACGATTTTGGTCCCCTTACTCGAAGGATGATAATGCGGTTCAGAGAAGGTTCAGTAGATTCACTCCAGAAATAGGAGTCTGATCTCCGGATAGATTGAGTGGTTTAGGCCTTTACTTACTAGAGTTTAGAAGGATGAGAGATCTAATTGAGGGAATTGATTAAAGTAAATGTAGAGTGAATGTTTCCTTGTGGGGTAATCTTAAATAAGAGATGATAGTTTTAGCTTAAGCAGTGGCAGATTTTAAACATAGCTGAAGAGGAATTACTTCTCTCAATGGGTCGTGAATCTTTGAAATTCACCACCCCAGAGTTTGGTGGATGCTGCAACACCTGAGTCAATTTAAGGAGCAGATCAACACTTTTAATTAGTAATGGGTTTTTAGATTTATGGAGAGTGGGCAGGAAAGTGGAGTTGAGGCTAAGATGAGATCAGACATAGTGATATTAAATGGCGGAGAAGGCTGAAGGGATGAATTGCCTACCCTTGCTTCTGACATTCCTGATGAAGAGTTCATGCCCGAAACGTCGACTGTCCTGCTCCTCAGATGCTGCCTGCCCGGCTGTGCTTTTCCTGCACCACACTCTTCAGCTCTGATCTCCAGCATCCGCAGTCCTCACTTTTTCCTACCCTTGCTCCTAGTTCTTGCTTCTCTGTTCTCTAACATGTTTTTGACCTGTTAAGTGAAACCTTGCATATATTTATCTTTTGGTTCCATAAAAGTTCACACCAAGGTGACTCACCCCCATTTCACAGATTCACTTTAGGTTTAACTCATCTTAAACAGATGGATGTTGGGGACTTGTAATAAACCAAACCTTAGTTATTGAATGAAAGAAAAATGTTAGTTTGTGTAGCCACTTTAAATTTTCAGCCGTTAATAGAACACAGCATAAGATAACATTTGCCTTCCTTTCAAGAAATTCTCTGATATTTGTTATTAACTGTGTTGAGTACAAGAGTCTAGGTTAGGGTGGTGCTGGAAAAGCACAGCAGGTCAGCAGCATCCGAGGAGCAGCAAAAGCCCTTCATCAGGAAGCATCTGCAGTCCTTGTTTTTACCCTGCGTTGAGTACAACCCAGCCATCATGTAAGAACCCTTGTTCTAAGGGTGGTTTCTGGACTTCTCTCCATTCTGGATACTAACCCTCTGGAATTCCCAGAATTCAATAGGCTGGTTCAAAGCTTGGTCTTTAAGACACTTTTTTTTTCCTCTCATTTAGAGTGCGTCCGTGCTAATTAGCAGCAAACAAAAGCATTCAGTAAGAAGTTGCTGCACTGCTGTGTTTTCAAATGTACTGATTAGAATATGCTGAGGGATTAAACTAAATGTATACTTGTTCTTCAACCAATGTTCTCTGCATGTTCAGTGCAAAAATGTTTCTTTCCTGATGGTGCTTATGAGGTGATCGGGAATGGGGATAGCAAGAATCAACTGGCCTGTTAGTGTTGTACAGGAAATTTAAATGATTCGGAGATGCCGGTGTTGGACTGGGGTGTACAAAGTTAAAAATCACATAACACCAGATTATAGTCCAACAGGTTTAATTGGAAGCACACTAGCTTTCGGAGTGACGCTCCTTCATCAGGTGATCACCTCTTTAAATTTCACAATAAATGTATAATTAATTACAAATAAATGGATAATTACACAGTAAATGGATAATTTTTCATTACAAACCCTAGTGTGCTTTTTGAAAGGACCTTGATTGCGTTCAGGCTGTTGAAACTGATGAAAAGATATGCCTGTAACTACACTTTTATACGCTTCCATCCGTTGTCTGTTTGACCAAAGATGTTGGTAACCATGCTGTCCCAAGTGATGCCTGAAGGCTTTTCATGGAACTCTTCAATGAGTACTGTTGAGGTATGCTAGAATTCAGCCCCAAAAGCACTGAGGACTGGCTTAAATCTTGTGCTGGCCTAGCTAGTGCCCTAACCTTTTCTTAGACTGGTCAGAATGCAAACGCGCTTAGAGAGCGAGGAGTCGAACGTATTCATCAAAACCAAGTTCACTGTACAAGGGTGTTGTGAAGAAATTGACAATTTAACATACGCTGGTCATCAAAGGGATCTTGTGGTGAAGTGATAGTGTCCCTACTTCTGAGCTAGAAAATTCCAGCTGCCATGAAAATGACACAAACTTCTCAACGTGGAAAAACTTTTCAGTAAAATGGTTGTCAATAATTGACAAGTCACCAGAGTTAAAAATCAAAATTCTACAGTGATTTACATAAGCAACGTAAGACTTCTACTCCTCCTCATCTACCTCTTGCCTGTCCAAGGGATGTTCTCATATTTCTACTTGTTAATTAAGCGTGCCTATTTTTCTGTGCTATCACCAATTCATTCATTCCTTTTCTGATCAAAATCATATTTGCATTTGGTGTCTGATTAGCTAAAGGTCACTTTCAAGTTTAAACTGCCTTTATCCTAAATTCTCCTTCCTAGGGTGTTCTTAAATCAACTAAATCACAGACACTGTCATAGTGATTTACAGCCTAATGTAATATCAGTTTCCCCAGTTTGCTCATTGTTAATGAAGCATAAGTGGCTACAAAGCCTGGACTAAAGTCTCATTAGTGAATGAGAGGATAAAATAAAGGGAGGGTGGGGGGAACAGTATATCCTAGATAGAAATGAATGGTGCTCAGGAGTTTACTAATGGGGGAAGTGCATTGACCTTAATGTTCAATTCACGTAAGCCAAAGCAACTGCTAATGGGTGTTGTGGTGTCCGAACTGCCCACATGTGTGTACTGTTACATTAGTTGCTGTTTAAAATTGTGTCCTAATAGTTGCTCACTTCCTCTTCTAATAACCACAATGATACCCTGAGGCTTTATTAGCATCTAAAGACACTTCTTACTGTGTATCCTGGCATAGTTTTGTCTCTGTTTTAACACTTCATTTAATTGCAATGTGCATAGGTTTAACGTGACAATAGTGTTACAATATGGCACAATGTACATCCACTCTTGCCTCCTTTAACTGTGAACTTAAACCAATTCTGAATCTTTTGCTCCATGTGTCTTCCAATAGAACACCTTGTGGCATTTTAATTTTTTGATTTTGATCTTCGATTTTACATTTGATTTTTAAGTTCCTTTTTGGACTGCAGGCAAAGTTACACTTGAAAATAGATTTTAGCCTCTTAAGCAATGAATGAAAGGAGCCGTTCCTCATGTTAAAAATTTTATTGTAGTTACTTCTCCACTTATTCTACTTAATTGATATAACATGAAGTACAGTAAAGCAAATATTCTGAGTGACTGTTACACACTGAAGATTTCCATTTAAGACTACTTGCTTAGAGGGTACACGCAGTCTAGTTTCTCATTTTAAAAAATTGATTTCTTAAAGGGAAGGGAGAGAAATCATCAGGTCCAGTGCTACTTTTGTTTCTGGGTTCCTTATCTTCTACCCACTCAAACCCTCCCCTTCCGTCAAACCCCATGTTGCTTTTGTTTTCCAAGATTCACAAAGCAAACCCAGTTCCTAGTGAATTACTTTTGTGTGCGCTGAAGGGAACTGATTATAAATATCCTCCAATATAAACACAACTGAAATGCATTCGGCCCTCAATGTTGTGCTGACCTGTAAAACCAACCTGATGCCTATCTGATGGTATAGTGGAGTCCCTGAACATAATTTCTTTCCTTACTCCAGCTGCAGTTTCTCACAACTTTCAGATGACTCACTTCATCATAGTAAACCTGTGGGAATAGTTTTTTGATAACTAAATTGTTCACTCATTTAGTTTTATTATTGCAATATTTTGTAGCATCCCAAAGGAACAAGGGATCAAATTTGGGAAGATGTAGTAAATCAAAGAGTAGGGACAAGGCAAGAGAGAACATAGAACATTGCAGCGCAGTATTGACCCTTCGGCCCTCAATGTTGTGCTGACCTGTAAAACCAATCTGATGCCTATCTATCCTTCATTATTCCACATTCATCAGTATGTTTATCCAATGACCATTTAAATATCTTTAAAGTTGGCAAGTCTACTACTGTTGGAGGCAGGGTGTTCCATCCCCCTCCTACTCTGAGTAAAGAAGCTACTTCTGACATCTGTCCTATATCTATCACCCCTCCATTTAAAGCTGTGTCCCCTCGTGCTAGCCATCACCATCCGAGGAAAAAGGCTCTCACTGTCCACGCTGTCTAACCCTCTGATTACTTTATATGTCTCAATTAAGTCACCTCTCAAACTTCTCTCCAACAAAAACAGCCTCCAGTCCCTCAGCCTTTCTTCATATTGTTTCCATACCAGGCAACCTCCCAGTAATTCTCCTCTGAATCCTTTCTGCCGCTTCCACGTCCTTCGTGTAATGCAGTGTCCAGAACTGTGCACAGTACTCCAAGTGCGGCCACATCACAGTTTTGTACAGCTGAAACATTACCTTGTGGCTCCGAAACCCAACTCAATCCCTGTACCAATAAAAGCTAACACACTGTATGCTGCCTTAACAACCCTATCAACCTGGGTGGCAACTTTGAGGAGTCTATGTACATGGACACTGAGATCTCTCTGCTCATCTACACTGCCAAGAATCTTACCATTAGCTCAAATTCTTTATTCCTGCTGCACCTTCCAAAATTAATCCCCTCACACTTTTCCACATTTAAACTCCATTTGCCACCTCTCAGCCCAGCTCTGCAGCTTATGTGTCCCTCTGTAACCTGCAACATCCTTTGGCACTATCCACAATTCCACTGACATTAGTTTGAGTCACAAATTGACTAACCCATCTTCCTAAGCCCTTATGTAGGTCACTTATAAAAATGGCAAACAGCAGTGCACCCAAAACAGATCCTTGCGGTACACAACTAGTAACTGAGATCCTTGCAGTACACCACTAGTAATTGAAGGCATTAATGCAGGAAATCAAAAGCAGATAAAATGGTGCAAGTAGTACAAATTCAAGAGTGAATCAGCAATAGGACTAAAGATTACAGAAATCGTAATAAGAAAAGGTTTCAGGCTGTAAAACTGATTGCAGTCCGCATTTAAAATAAAACAGATGAGCTAAGATAATACTTGGACAAAAAAAACTAAAAGAACTGCAGATACTGGAGATTTGAAACAAAAACAGAAATTGCTGGAAAATCTCAGCAGGTTTGACAGCATCCGCAGAGAGAAATCAGTATTAATGTTTTAGGTTCAGTGATCCTTCCCACCCAAAATCCTGGGGGCAAGTCTGATGAACCTTCGATGCACTTCCTCAATGGCAATAATATCTTCTGTAAGATAAAGAATGCAAAACTGTACACAATGCTTCAGGTGCTGTCTAACAAGCTCCTGTGTAATTAAGCAAGACTACTCCTGTACTCCAGTCCTCTTGGGGAAAAATGTTGACATTCCATTTGCCTTCCCAATAACGTCTTCGATCTACACATTTAACGACCGGAACCATTGGTACCTTTTGTACATCTACATTTTCCAACCTCCTTACCTTTTAAGAATACTGTGCACATTTGTTTCTCCTAACAAAATGAATAGCTTCACATTTTTCCATATTGTATTCCAGCTGCTATGTTCTTGCTCATTTACTAAGTATATCCAACTTCTGCAGACACTTTACATCTTCCTCGCAACACCCATTCCCTCTTAGCTTTGTATCATCTGCAAATTTGGAGATGTTACATTTGGTCTTCACAACATAGATTTGTAGCTGGGTCCAAGTGTTGAACCTTGTGCCATCCTGCTAATTATAACCTGCCAATGCGAGAATGACTTGTGTATTCCTACGTTGTATTCTGCTAGTTAGCCAATGATTAATCAATGCCAGTATATCACCACTTATCCACTACTTTAATTTTTCTAACTAGCCACTGGTGGGAGATTTTATCAAAAACCTTCTAAAAAATATACTACATCTATTGGTTTTCTTTTTATCAGTTTTGTTCGGGGCATCTTCAAAGGAAAACCTCCCAATTCATAAACTCAATTTCCCATTCACTGATCCGTGTATCAGATCATTATCAACAAGGAGTTGGATTATCCCATATTTCGTAGTAGTTTCTGGCATTTTCCCTATTACTAATATAAGGCCAACGGGGCTACAGTTGCCCGTTTTCCCTCTTGCTTCTTTAAATGTGAGAGTGTATTTGTGCCTTTCCAATCCGCTGGAATCATTTTGGAAGTTAATCATCAAAGCATTCACTATCTCAATTGCTGTGGGGTGTAGGCCATCAGCTCCTGAGGATTTATCAATTTTCAATCACATTAATTTCTCCAGTACAATCTTCTTACTGATGCTAATTTCCTTCAGCTTCTCCTTCTTCCTAGCCACAGATCCTCATAGAATCCCTACAGTGTGGAAACTGGCTATTTGGCCCAACAAGTCCACACCAACCCTCTGTAGAGTAACCCACCCAGACCCATTCCCCTACCCTATTACTCTACATTTACCCCTCATTAATGCACCTAACCTACACACCCTGAACATGATGGGGCAATTCAGCATGGCCAATTCACATAGTCTGCGTGTCTTTGAATTGTTAGAGGAAACTGGAGTACCCAGAGGAAATTCATGCAGATACAGGGAGAATGTGCAAACTCCACACAGACAGTAACCAAATGCTTGAATCGAACCCGGGTCCCTAGCCCTCTGAGTTAGCGTGCCGCCCATATCTTCAGGTTGATTGCTGATATCTTCCTGAGTGAAAACAGATAAAAGTTAATAAGTGATTATTTTTAACATAATAGAGATGGCTTGATTTGAATTCATTTAAACTGTTTGAATAGAGAGAAGGCATGATAAAAGCAAACAACTTGTGGGAATGGTGCGGAGGCCACTTAACATTAACTACATGATTGGACGGGCTATCAAAGAAGCAACAATGGAAGTTTGTCAAAAGGTACAATAGTTATCGTGGTGATTTTGATCTTCTTAGAAACTGGAGGGCAATAGTAGCTGAGATGATTTCTTAAAATGTCTTTAGGATAGTTTCTTGGTACAGCATGCTCTGCTGCCAACCAGACGCAGAGAATGGGCTAGACTAAAACTGGTATTGACCAATCAGGTAGGAATCCTTAATGACTTCACAATGAAAGCACCCCTAAGTGCAGTGAACATAATATGAATTCATTTTAAGTACAGTTTGAGGGAAGGGACAGTGGCTCTAATATGATATTTTGAACTTGGATAAGAGTTATTATGAGGGCATGGAAACTAAGCTAGTGGAAACTAACTGGCAGTTCAGGTTAACGGACAGATCAATAGAAACACAGTGGCATACACTTTAATATTTCAGAATCCACTGAATAGATACATTCCAAAAAGTGAGAAAAGTTCCAAGGCTGTTGCCTACTATCCACAATTAATTGAAAAAGGTTAGTTAGTATTAATTTAAAGAAAAGGAATATAATCCCTCAAAGATGGGTGACAGGTCAGAAAATTGGACAGAATTTAAAAATAGCAAAGAATGACTAAATGATTAAGGAGGAAAAATTGACAATGTGTGTGGTAGCCAGCAATTTAAACACCGTAAGAGTTACTATAGCTGTTTAAAGAGAAACAGTGTTAACAAAGTGAGTGGTCGGATAAAAGCTGACTCTGGGAAATTAATAATGAGAAAAGGTATTTTGATTTGGTTGTCTCTGTAGACTGTGAAACATCCCAGAAAAAGCTGTCCAAAGAAATTGGAAGCAAGGGAGAAACTCTAGAAAATTAGTCACCAAGGAGGAAGTAATTAGCAAATTGTTGAAACCATGGGCTGATATATCCCTGGGTCCTGATGGTTTTCATCCTGAGATCTCAAAAGTGGCTTGAGAGATAATTATATTGAATTAACTTTTTTAAAGTCATAAGATTCAGGGAAGGTTCCTTTAGATTAGAAAGTAGATAATTAATTCCTATATTCAAAAAGGGAAGCAGGCTGGTGAGATCTGAATTAGTGAAAACACTACAAGCTATTATTAGAGGGAAAGCTGGCTTTTTTTTTAAGTGGAAATCCTGTTTAACCCAACTGTGGAGCTCTTTGAGGAAGTGGTATCTGTTGTGGATAAAGGGGAACTAATTGATGTACATAGGTTTACAAAAGGAATTTGATAAGGTGCCACAACGGTTATTGTGGGAAATAAAAGTTCAAAATTGGCTAACTGACAGGAAGTAGAGTAGGCACATGAATGAATCTGGTTGATGGTATGCTGCAGGGATCAGTGCCTGGCCCTCAACTCTACAATTTACACGGGACTTGAATAATAGGGTCAATGGTATTGTTGCAAAATTTGCTGATAACACAAACATAGGTAGAAAAGTAAGCTACAAAAGAATATAGTTATGTGAGGTGAATGAGCAAACATGTGGCAAATGGAGTATAATGTGGGAAAATGTGAAATTTGCTATTTTGGTAGAGAACATAAAGAAGCATCATTGAATGGTGAGAGATTGCAGTTCTCTTTCACTTTGAAGGAGGGGGAGAGAAAGAAGAGGTTGTTATCCTAATGAAGAGTTGAACAGGTTCAGCTTGTATCTGATAAAGTTTAGACAAGTGAGAGATGACTTGATTGAAGCATGTAAGATCCTGAGGAGACTTTAAGGTGGATGTGGAAAGGATGCTGCACATAGAAGACATGAGTACCAATATACTGATTCTATCCCATAGTTGGACTGACTTTTTTGTGTGGATTACATGCTTCAGGAGGTCATCATAATAGATTGTATTACAACTAGATTTAAAAGCCAACATAAAAATAGCACTTCAACTAAAGCCATTGCAGTTGAAACTTTTGACAGAGTTCAGAATGACTGTTGTGGAAATGTATGAGTTGAGCACAAGGGGAGCCAGATGCTTGATTGGGAGAACCATTTCAAACTTTGCAAGCAAACTGCAAAAATTATTGGAAAAGATTGAGATTATAATTGAGAAAGGCACTGATTAATCTAATCACAGACTCTAAATGCCAACTTATTAAGGGATAGTTAAGTCTGACTAATTTTGAGTTTTGGGAGAAGGTAACGAAAGTTAATAGTGCGTTTGATGTTATCTATATGGATTTTAGTCTCACATTTGTTAAGACATGTGGAGGTGCTGATGTTGGACTGGGGTGGACAAAGTTTAAAAAAAATCACACAACACCAGGTTATAGTCCAACAGGTTTATTTAGAAGCACTAGTTTTCCAAGTACTGCTCCTTCATCAGGGAGCTAGTGAACAGGATCATAGGACACACAATTTACAGTAAAAGATCAAAGTGTCATACAACTGATGCGATGTATTGAACAATACTAGGTGGCTGTTAAGTCTTTAATCACTTAGAATGGGTTGTGGGTTTTGATGCATTAATATGTAAATCTCAGAACTACTTTCAAGTCACATTCCCAAGATAACATTCAGGTTTTAAAAAAAAAGTGACAGCTCAGCTAATACAATACATCAAAGGTGTGAGATTAGAGTCTTTCTGTATTCCAACCTTGAGTCAGACTGGTTCTATTTCCAAAACGGCAATTTATAAAATGTCACATGGACTGACAGTGTATTTTGTTCAAAAAGCACAATCTGCAAATACAAATTCACCCATAGACTTGTGTGCACATGTGTGTGAGGGTGAGTCTGTGTGAGTCTGTGTGAGTCTGTGTGAGTCTGTGTGAGTCTGTGTGAGTCTGTGTGAGTCTGTGTGAGTCTGTGTGAGTCTGTGTGAGTCTGTGTGAGTCTGTGTGAGTCTGTGTGAGTCTGTGTGAGTCTGTGTGAGTCTGTGTGAGTCTGTGTGAGTCTGTGTGAGTGACGGAGTGTGAGTCTGTGTGAGTGACGGAGTGTGAGTCTGTGTGAGTGACGGAGTGTGAGTCTGTGTGAGTGACGGAGTGTGAGTCTGTGTGAGTGACGGAGTGTGAGTCTGTGTGAGTGACGGAGTGTGAGTCTGTGTGAGTGACGGAGTGTGTCTGTGGTGTAGTGGGATCACTTGAAGTGTGACATGAGCACAAGATCTCAGTTGAGGCTATCCTCATGGGTACAGAACCTGGTTATCAGCCTCTGCTTGGCAAATCTGCGTTGTTACGTATCCTGAGGTCAGCCTTGGAGGGCAGTTACCTGAAGATCCTCCAAGGCGGACTTCCAGTGCCTGTCTCCAGGGGGAATCATCATTGTTTCTCACTGTGGCACGTCAGAACTGGTGATCGATGAGTTGGGCATCATATCCTGTTCCTACGAGGCGTCCTTCAGCACCTTCAGGTGTCCGTCACGTTCCTCCTAATCTGAACAGGTCCTGTGTATGCCTAGGGCTTGTCTGTTGGGAATGGCTGTTTTAATATGTTTTGGGTGGAAGCTCGAAGAGAAGCATGTTGAGCTTATCAGTGAGCTTGCAGTAGACTGAGGTACTGAGGTGCCCATCCTTGTTGAAGATGCGCATGTCCAAGAATGAGACTGATTTTAAAGAGTAGTCCATGGTAAGTCTGATAGTGGGATGAAACTTATTGATATTACTGTGTAGCTGTTTCAGTGATTCCTTGTCACGGGTCCAGAGGAAGAAAATGCCATCACTATATCTGGTGTATAGTGTTTGTTGGAGGTCCTGTGCAGTAAAGCAGTCTTGTTCGAACTTGTGCATGAAAATGTTGGCATATTGGGGTGCACATTCCCTGTGGCTGTTCATGTATCTGGATGAAGAACTGGTTGTCAAAGGTGAAGGTGTTGTGGTCGAGGATGAAGCAGATGAGTTGTAGGATGGTGCCTGGAGACTGACAGTTGTTGGTATTGAGTGCGGAGGTTGTTGCCATGATGCTGTTGTCGTGGGGGATGCTGGTGTGGAGGAATGTTCCTGGTTCACCTGGTCCGTGGGTACTGTGTATCTGTAAGAAATATGTAGAGTTGCGACAGGAGCTGGATTTCAAGATACCCTTGACATAGCCAAAGAGATTCTTAAGAAGGGCCCCATTGCCTGATACGATGAATGCCCAGGTGTGGTGGCTTTGTGTATCTTTGGAAGGCAGTAGAAGTCCCCTACGCAAGATGTATATGGGATGAGAGTGGTAGGGTCCTCGAGGACTGGGTCAAACGTCTTCATTGCTAAGCATCTGTTTAGTTCACGGGTGTGTTCTTTGGTTTGGTCTGTAGTGTTCCTGGTTGTTCAGTTGTTGGTACACTTGCAGTAGTCAGTTCCAATCTAAATTACAATAGCTCCTCCTTTGTCTGCTGGTTTGATGACAATGTTGCAATTGGTTGCATTGTGACCGGGTGATGTTTTGCCCTACGTTGTGGGTGTGGCTGATGAATCGGGCATATACACATTTCCTGATGGTCTGAGCATATGTGTCAAACCCAGGGCAGCGGCTCTCCCAAGGGGTCCAAATCGACCACTACTTTGGTCGCTCCACTACGGATCTCTCTGACGACTGTTCTGGTTTGTCAGTTGTCTCATTGGGCTCGCTGCTGACATCTTGGAAGAACACCCAGAATCTCATTCGTGTGAAGAATTCCTCAGTGTCTAGCACAAGACCAAAGGGGTCCACATTGGTGGTGGGACAGAATTGAGCCCTCGGCTGAGAACTTTAATCTCTTCTGGTTGAAGGGTGTGGTCCGATTAAGTGAACGATCAATTTCCCCGTGGTGGTACAATTTTTCAACTGTGGTGCCAGGGAGGCTTGGCTACTGCTGGTGGTGATGCCAAGTTGCTTGTTCTTGGTGTGAATGTAGGTGGTGCAGTTCTGTTGCCTTGTCTGCTTGGCAGTGTCTCGTAACTGTGCTGCTGTATCTTGAGTGCAAGCTGAGAGTATGGACTGTATCTCGATTTCACGGTTATGATGCCTGCTGTAGAGTTGTTGTGCAAGATGATTGAGGAGTTTCCAGGATGTGTGACAACAAAGTCTCTCAGCTAGTTTGTGTTGTAGGTCGACATGAATGTGTTCGTGATCTGTCGTCCTTTTAGGATCTTTCCTACTTTCTTGCATTTCTGCAGAAACTTGGTGTCCATGGTTTGTGCGAAGATTTGTAGCTCGGGTGCTCATTGTTGTGGTTCTGTTCGCCGAGCTGGAAGTTTTTGTTGCAAACGTTTCATCCCCTGGCTAGGCGACATCATCAGTGCTTGGGAGCCTCCTGCGAAGCGCTTCTTTGATGTTTCCTCCGGTGTTTATAGTGGTCTGTCCCTGCCGCTTCCGGTTGTCAGTTTCAGCTGTCCGCTGTAGTGGTTGGTATATTGGGTCCAGGTCAATGTGTTTGTTGATGGAGTTTGTGGATGAATGCCATGCCTCTAGAGGTATGGCATTCATCCACAAACTCCATCAACAAACACATCGACCTGGACCCAATATACCAACCACTACAGCGGACAGCTGAAACTGACAACCGGAAGCGGCAGGGACAGACCACTATAAACACCGGAGGAAACATCAAAGAAGCGCTTCACAGGAGGCTCCCAAGCACTGATGTCGCCTAGCCAGGGGACGAAACGTTTGCAACAAAAAATTCCAGCTCGGCGAACAGAACCACAACAACTTGGTGTCCATGTCGATATGTATGACCTTCTTGCTGGTGTCGATGGTAGCCATGATATGAAGTTTTAAAATTAAATAACACCTGGTTATAGTCCAACAGATTTATTTGGGAGTACAAGCTTTTGGAGCACATTATTTGTATGATACTTTGCATCAGTTGTATGACACTTTGGTCTTTTTACTATAAATTCTGTGCCCAATGATACTGCCCCACTAGTTACTTGAAGCAGAAGTGCTCTGAAAGCTTGTATTTCCAAATAGACCTGTTGGACTATACTTTGATAAGACATGGCCGAGCATTCCTTATGGTGAAAACCCATGGAATCCCAGACAATGACAAACGTCTGCTTGCTATTTAAGGATCTGTGACATTCAATCGCAGTTTCATTAAGTTGGGAGAATTTTGGAAGTATATAGTTTAGTTCTGGAGATATTTAATTTCAATAAATATGAGTTGAATAGCCTCATATAATGAAAAATTTACTGTTGGGCAGCTTGGGTTGTCCTCATCTTAAAAATATTGTCATTCGTATATTTAAAACATAGCATTGTTACTCTTTGATATAATACAGTGATTCTAATGGAGAATTGTGCTTGGAACAGCAATATTGTTTGAGCAACTGCATGTGCACCATTTTTAAAATGATCAGTTGCTGAAAAGCTGCAATTGAGATTTTCAGGCTGCAGTTTTTTCTTCCATATTTCCGAGGGACCAATAAACCAATGATCAAAGCCTTGAGTTTGTGCTGAGAGTTTGTTTTTAAAACAAAGACAGTCAGTTATGTTCAGCAACAGAGGTTGTGATATCTGTTTTTTTCTGGAAGTCCTTGGAAACATAGCTATTTGAACTGGTTTCCATGACTCTGGAGGAATTTGTATTAACAGTTGGAGGCAATGCCATGTGAAGTGGTGAGTCATTTTCACTTTTCCTGTGTACATTGTTGTACAACAGTGCTGATGTTATAAGATTAATTTATACCGGAGATGCAAGTGCTTCATGTAATGCACAATTACTTTTTTTATAAAAGGCTTCTTTTTGAGATTTATGTGTGAAGCCACTTCCGTCCCACTGCAATGATATCAACCACTGATAAGGAAAACTGAGGCGTCCTGAATTCAGCACAGCCACAGTGGAGATCAAACTAAAGATGCTAATCAGATCCACACCAGCTATCCAGCCAACTGAGTCACCGAACCTTTTTGAGTTTGTGTGGCAACATGTAAGCTGGTGCTATGCATTGTGATGGTAGAAGTTCCAATTTCTTTCTGTCACATGGCTGACCAGGAATCTCTCCCACCTTTTCACCAGCATTGCTGTGTATTGGAAGATTTAAAAAGTTGCTGTTAGGCTGCATAATGAATACACCTTACTTAGCTCTGAAAATCTGAAATCTGGTGATGAAACTTGGATAGAGATGTTATCTAATACCTTTATTTATTCATGCAAACTGGTAATTGCAGAAAGGGAAAATTGAAATTGGGATAAAATTTTCTAATCTTTGTGTGTCAGCACAAATATAGTTTGTTCAGAGTTGATTCAGTTTATTTATTGCTGTTAGGTTATAATTGGTGGCATCATGTGAATGGACTTGCAGTTTTGTGTTTTTTACATATATGATACAAATGCTTGAAACTTAAATAATTTCAAATACTTTATTTTGCGCATCCATAAAGGAAAATAACATGCAGAGTTTTCTGCAAGTGAGATGCTTTTCAAAGAACTGGTAAATAATTGTAGCTGCAGGACTATACCATAACAAGCTTCAGATGAAGCAGATCCCAAATGTATTCTTTGCTCTGTTAACCAAGGCAACATTGGAGTGGTATAATTGGCTTCATTTTCTATGATTTGCAGATGTTAAGGTTGAAGAAGGCTTTTTACCCCTTCTTGCAACTGTACAATGATGGCTGAAGGAAATATAATTATGCAGTTATCAAACAAGGATGAGATCATATTTGACTGTGGTAATCTCTTTTCTCATGGTTGAATAGCTGAGCTGAATTTTTAAATTCTGGAAGCACAGCAGCTGACACCTTTTAGAGGGAGCAAACAAGTTTGACATCACATGAATCTTTGATCATTGGACTGGCAATCATACACTGCTGGTCTTCACTCTCCAATGTTTCTCTCTCATTTTCTCTTTGGTTGTTGGATTTTATTCCACTTATTAGCACTTCTTTCCATTTCAAAACTTCCCTGTCACACTCACCAGTCCCTGCAAAATTGGCTCAACTGTTTTTGTTTTATCCCTGTGTCCCACAAGTTATATTTTTCCTATTGTTTAATATTATTACTGCAGTGACATGACTAACTTATTTTCCTCTTGTGCATTTTGCCTGGGATATTTCATTCTGCTTTTTTAATTTGTCCTTTCTTTTTGTCCAACAATGGTTTGTCATTCCAAAAAAAGGTTTCACTTGAACTGTGAACTTTGTCTTTTGGTTTCATTGATATTGTACTCTGGCCTGAGCCACAAGGGGTAGGTTAAGGACAGGAAAAGAAATCTTAGAGGAAACAATAGCAGGGAGACTCTGGTTTTCTTCCACCACAAACGAAACTATTTGGAAATACGAAGGATTGCTTCCAAAAATGACTTAAGATTATTGAAACTAAATAATACAACATAGATTCTTACTGTGAACCAAATGTATCCAGGTGAGTGTTTACTTTGTCACTTATTCCCCTCCCAGTATTGTTCATCTTTCCACAACCAGATGGAGAACAAGGTAGGATCAACTTTGATTTGATTAGATTAGATTAGATTCCCTACAGTGTGGAAACAGGCTTTTCGGTCCAACCAGTACACACCGACCCTCCGAAGAGTAACCCACCCAGACTCATTTCCATCTGACTAATGCACCTAGCATTATGGGCAATTTAGCATGGCTAATTCACCTGACCTACACATCTTTGGAATGTGGGAGGAAACCGGAGTACCCGGAGGAAACCCATGCAGACACTTCTGGTGCTGTTGCTAATCTCATCGCAAGGATGAGCAAAGAAAGAATCTATTAGAAGTTTATTCTGTTTTTAATATCTATTTATACATTATGAAAATAACATGGGATATAATGACAATGCAGTTGTCTTTCCATACAGTGGCACTATTTTATGTGGACATTGATGGTTTATAATATTTATACACTAACACATTGGAGTGCAGTAAAACTAGAATTCCTGCGACTGGTTCACCATATAATTCTCTTCCTTGTATCGTCATCCTAAAGGCAGCATTGTGACAAGTGTTAATGGGATTAATAATGAGCAAGATATGTGCACTCTTAAAATGGCTTTTTCTTGTCCCTCTTTGATATCAAAGATAACAGGTGTATTTTGGCACAAACATTTGTGTTTCTTTGAAAACCACAGACTGATATTATATTTCCAATTGCTGTTTGAAATATGCTTCTTTTCAAAATGACAGATTGTGACTGAATTTTGATTTATTATAAAGAAACAAGTATGCACAAAATGGGAATATTTAGCATATTTACCATTTCATTTTCTAGTTACCTTTCAATTGCAGAAGAGGCACATTTTTTTTTTTCAGCTTACATCTTTAATTCCGCTTCCTTTTTTTCACTGCAGGCGCAATCAGTGGACCTTGCTGTTTTCATGTACGAGGTGCCAGAATATAAATATTTTGAATAGTTCTGAAGTGCACGATAGTGTGCTTTGGAGACCCAAAAATTAGAGCTTCACTATGATGTCTGATTATGACAATTTTTAATTTAGCGAGCCTGCATAGGCTGCAGAAGCGTTCTTTGCATTGCGCATTCAAAGCGGCTTGAACATTCAGAGCAGCTTGCTGAGTTTATGACTCTTGACAGATGAATCACTTGCATTTCCAGGAAGGTGGCCATGAATCATGTGAGTGCTATGTGGTCCCCGTGTGGCTGATCTCCTTGTTTATTTGGCTGTTGCGATGGTGTGACCAGTGGCGTCATTAGCATTGCAAATTGCTGGCTGTGTCTCAGCTGTTGAGGTGCATTTCAAAAATTATCTTCAGTTCTGCCAGACCAGAATGATTCGATGAGTAATTTTTATGATCCTCATTTGAAACTTGTAAATGAGATTGAATTTCTTAACTAGGTTACTGTTGTCAAGTCCTTTTATAAATAAAAGATTCTAAGCAGTCACAATGATGTCCTAGTGAGTATATGGTGTGTGCTGCTTGAATTGATGCTGTTTTTCTAATAGAGATGTACTTCTGGCTCCCACTGGCTCTGTTATTGAAATTGCAGTTTGCATAAATGGTACCAATTTTGTTGGGTCCAGCTAACCCCTTCAAAAACTGTGAAAGGTCTATACATCGTCAAAAGCAAAAAGAACTCCAAATTCTGGTTGGGAGAGCTACAGCTGCTCAGTTAGTGAACATTGATATTCTGCTAATTAAAAACTGAAAGAACTATAGACACTGTGATTCAGATATTCTGCTAATTTGCTTGCTGATCTGGCATCATTGGAAGCTTGGTGATGATTACTGCACACTCTCTGTATTGTAAATGTATCTCATTGCTGTTAGCAGATAGTTGCCACCTTCATAGGTGGCAAAATGCAGATGTTCAATTTGACCATTTGCCATATTTATTCATCTGAAAGTCAATCCTGTAGAAGTTGATCCCATGGTTTTTGACTTAAACCACTGTCATTTTTCATTAAATTAGGGTGATCATCTATATGCAGTATATCAGGGATAAGAATGCAGAACCAAAGAATAATCCTAGAGATATTAATGACTTCATTGCAAATGAATGAAAATGAAACTCGTAAGTAAAAACCTAAAGCATTAGTACATTTTTTATTTGTTCAAATTATTAAATTTATTGCTAATGCTTATTTAATATGATTTTTAAAAAGAAAACTTTTTTGAATTGCAACTCTCCCTTTTAGGCCCGAATCAAATTTGCACACCGTCCTTTCAAACCATTGCACATATGAAAGATAGCCCCAAGACATTTGGCCTAAAAAAATGATCTTAACAAATCTTTTACTCAAGTATGTATGCTATAATTGTCACGAGTTTCATAAATCTTAGTGTTCAAGTAAGTCACATGAAAACCACAGCAGGTCAGGCAGTATCCGAGGAGCAGGAGAGTCTACATTTCGGGCATAAGCCCTTCGTTCCTGATGAAAGGCTTGTGTCCGAAACGTCGACTCTCTTCCTCGGATGCTGCTATTCTTTTTGACTGACTCTCCAGCATCTGCGGTCCTCAGTTTCTCTCATAAATTTCAGTGGTTTCGCTATTTAATAACCAATATTTCTGCAGCTAAACTGATGTCAAGTATACTTCTAGTACTTTTAAAGATGTCATGGATTAGTTTTTATTAAATGTTTTTGTTGCCAGGCACTAAAAGTCTGTGTCCCCCATGGTGGAGTCCTGGCATTGACATTGTAAAGTGTACTGTTCTGACAGTTTTGGTTTTTGTTTTGAGAAACATTACATTTTCTCACCAGTTATTAGCATGACGACCAGCCTTAAACTACAGGGCCACTGTTTTAACACTATTAATTCCATGCAAATCTGAGAAGGTAAGAGCCAAAACTTGTTGAGACATTGCACATGTAGTAGAGAATTATACATGTATGCAAGGCAGGTGATTTGCCTTTTGGAAAAAAAATGTGCAAAGTTAAGTGCAAAATTGCCCTAATTCAAAAGATGTGGTTCAGTTTGCTTAAGTTGTTGTGCTGAGCATTGGAAACCCCTTCTATAAGTTTTACATTTTTGTAGAATTTGGTGTGGAAGTAGTGATCTTGAGATGGCTTTAAGACAACAAATGGTTCTTCAAAGTTGATTCTGAAACCCAAGTGCACAACATGTAAATATGCATCAGATCTGCCCAGGAAGCAAAAATATATGTTCAAGTGTGTGTCCATTGGTGTTTTTTTTTAAAAAAAACGTATGGCATTTCATGCTAGCCCCATATTTTGCTTTGCACCCTGGGAATGCTCAGCATGTGTCTAATAATTTTCTTTGCAGTCTCCATCAAACATGTTAAATGGGGCTGTGGTGGGGGAGAAAATCCAGCATCTGGGTTAGCGAGGGAGAGTTTTGGGTGACAGCAAAGTTATTTGATAAAGCAAGATTTCAGAAAACTGCAGTTTCATGTTTTTGTCTGGAACATGAGCCGATGTGAATGTTGTCCCATGCAATTTCAAACTTACATCTAACCTAGTGCTTTAAGATAAATACAAAAGATCAAAAAAGTATAAAATGTCACATATATGAATCATATATTTTTAGAACTTCAATAGAATTCTTGGAGCTGCCAGAAGAAAACTTACCCTTTTGAACCAATGTGTGATCTAATGACAACTCCTCCTCCCCTTCTCTTCCTCCAACCTCCCAATCTCCACGATCTTTGATAAAAGTTGGTGATTGAGTTTTATGAACTGTTAGTTACCATATATCACTTGGTATGTAACCGTTTTTAACCTTTGGCTTTCCCTACATTTTGGAGCTGCTGATGTGGAGAATTGTTAACTTAGGTCTCCAACACAAATTAAATCTCTTGGGGTAATTAACCAAACTGAGACATCTGTTTCAAAAACCGAAACTTTATAAGGATTACAAGCATGACATTTTTTAAATTCTATGAATGGCGCATATCAGTATCACGGTCATCAAAATGTTAATATTATGCATACAAATAACAAGATTAAATTTTGTTTGTCAAAATATTGTCAGTGAAAAGGGACACTTGTTAAAAGAAATTTGAGAGCTTAAAAATGTTTCAGCAATTTAATCATGAGAGACTGGGTAGTGGTGCAGCTAAACTCAAAAGGTCCACCAATTTCTGAAGAATTTGGAGATTCATATGATCAACATTGAGAAATATTTTGTATTCATTGATATAAAGGAATAATTTAATTCTAGTAATTTTATATTTTAGGTTTGCTCTGTAGAATAATCTTCCTAACAGAATCTGTGTTTCAAGCTTTATATGATTCCCAATTTCATACTTTTGTGAGCACCTATCCCTTTTTTAGTTCGTTTGTTTCATTCTCTGGAGTCTAGGATTTCTAATTAACATTTTAAATCATATACTTCAAATCCTGCCTCACACAAAACAAATACATCGCTTGCCAACCCCCACCAAATCCCAAGCAATAATTTGCCTGTTGGCCTGGATGAATGTTCGTGGAACATTTTAGAGCTACTTCATGGGCACACTGAAAATCTAAGGTAAGGTGTTATTATTTCTGGTTTATTAGTTATAATTAAATCAAAAATCTCTAACTGGATCCTTGACTTCCTGACCCACAGACAGCAATCAGTAAGAATAGGCAATAGCACCTACTCCACCATAGTCCTCAATACTGGTACCCTGCAAGTCTGCACACTCAACCCCTACTATACTCCTTGTACATGCACGACTATGTGACCAAATTCCTCCCCAACTCCATTTACAAGTTTGCTGATGATGCCACCATTGTAGGTCAGATCTCAAACAATGATAAGTTGGAATATAGCAAAGAGAGTGTTTCCTGGCATAGTGCAAAGATGACAATCTCTCCAATGTCAGCAAAATGAAGGAGCTGATCATTGACTTCAGGAAGCAGAGTGGAGAGCGTGTACCTGTCTGCATCACTGGTGTTGAGGTGGAGATAGTTGACAGTGTCAAGTTCCTGGGAGTGCTGATCACTAACAACCTGTTCTGGTCTACCCACACCGATGTAATGGTCAAGGCGGCATGACAATATCTTTGCTTCCTCAGGAGGCTAAGAAAATTTGGCATGCCAATAAGGACTCTTACCAATTTTTACAGGTGCACCACAGCGTAGTTTGACAGTTGTTGTTCCCAAGACCACAAGAAACTACAGAGTGGTAATACAGCCCAGTCCATCACACAAACCAGCCTTTCATCCGTTGACTCCATCTCTACTTCCCACTGCCTCAGGAAAGCAGCTAACACTGTATTCTGCACTGTATTCTGCTATCCTGATGCACTTTGTGTGGTACAATCTGCCTGCATAGCACACAAAACAGCACTCTTTTCACAGTACGTTGGTACATGTGACAGCAAACAATCAATCATCTTCCTCACTGGCTGCTTTAAGAAACTATCTTTACTGTTTTTTATAAACCTATTCCCTTCTAGCTGTACTTTTTTGCTCAATCTAACTGTAGTTTAAAATTTCCCAAATATTGGGGTCTCTCGTTTTCCTCTCCTTTAGGATCCTGCACCTCTAAGTCTAATATATAATTTGTTATTTAAGATGGCAACTTTTATGCAATCTGTTGAATTTGAATTTGAGTATTTTTGCTTTTGCGATTTTAAAAAGATCACAACCACTTGCTCCTAATAGTAAAGATTCTCTAGAATATGTTTCTGAGTTGGCTCTTATTTTTCCACCTTTATCCTGAGATTTCTCTGGCCCCATTTTTGAGAATTTTCTTTAAGCTGTTAGTTGTTTCATGTCTTCCTCCAAATGTACTACCTGTAATTTCTCTCCATTTGAATCACGCCTGTCATCCATCTTCATGTCTCAGAGTCTATTTGGCCCAAGATTGACACCTTCAGTTCAGCAAGCATCTTCATTTGTTATCACTATACCTATTGATGTGATTCTTACCTGCAGGTTGATTCTGTTTCATTATTTCTTAGGGTCACTGACACTGTACCATAAGAGCACCTATCTCTGAGCCAGAAGGCCTGAGTTCAAATCCCACCTGTTCCACAGGTGTCTCATGACGCAACTGAACAAGTTGATTTAAAAAAAATCTATATCCTATTCAATTCTGTTATCTCAAACCAAATGTCTGTTTAGTGTGATTTTTGAGGCAAACTTCTATGAAGATTTTGCAATTTGAAAGCTGTCCACTTGTCTAAATCTTTGCCTTTTGTTTCTTTGTCACTTCTTTTCATGTCACTGCATTTTCTTTAATACTTCTATAATTTTTGTAACCAACCGCCTTAGTGATATCTTGACATCTGTCATCTTAAATCTATCTACCCTCCCTTTAAGTTCATCAAGATTGACCTTTGTTTTACAAATGCATGCTGACTACAGCTAGTAATCCTCACGATACATTCTACATAATTGACTTTCAAAGTTTGCCAATAACAGGAAAGCATTAATGATCAAAAGGAAATATTTACACTACTTATACCTGGTTTTAAAAACCAATACAGTATAGTTCAAAGGATCTTGGCCTATTGTTGAACAGGACTAATAATTGTTTCAGAAATAAGGTATGGAAATGCTTCTTCTAATATATGGAATCAAAACGAAAATGCTATTACACAGTATTTTGCAGTATAGTGATCTTGATCGGGGAGCATAATCTTAAATCTAAGATAATGCCTCTTGAGTGAATAATTTTTCTGTGCTATCATTCAAGGTTATTTTAAATGCATTTTGATGATCTCTTACTCCCAAAGTATTTAGCTTAATATAGGGGAGGGGCATTTCAACTGAGTGCAACTCTTAAGCCCTGAATTGTTTATTTATTAATAGGTTGGTGCATTATGAAAATCTGCAGTTCTAATATCCAGATAAGTGCACTGTCAGCAACCTGTCAAGTTACTGGACTCAGTATTCCTTGGTATACTGCAATAAACTCTCTGCTGGGCAAGAGTTAAATGATACTGCTGAGATCACAAAATAATTGATCCACCTTGCTATTTTGTTTGGCTAGGTTGCATTTTCATTATCCAGATTAAAGTGGTGCTGGAAAAGCACAGCAGGTCAGGCAGCATCCAAGGAACAGGAAAATCGACATTTAGGACAAAAGCCTTTCATCAGGAAGGTTAATCAGGAAGTTCATCAGGTTCTTGATGAAGGGCTTTTGCCCGAAATGTCAATTTTCCTGCTCCTTGGATGCTGCCTGACCTGCTGTGCTTTTCCAGCACCACTCTAATCTAAACTCTGATCTCCAGCATCTGCAGTTCTCACTTTTGCCCAGTGGGTTTTCATTATACCCAAACATGTGACTTGATTGTTTTCCATTCCCATGGTGGCAAAGTCACCTTTTAAAGTGCACAAGTCTTAATCAACAATTTAAGCGTCTGTTCTCCCAAGTTCAGTAAATTGCAATCAATAATCAGTTGCTAGGTCAATGCAAGTTGAATGTCTCTACATAACTAATACTGACTTAGCCAGAATATGATCTGAGGTGATGCTTCTACTCTTGCACAAGTCAGTGACTATGCTGACTAAAAATATGTGCCATTGCACAAATTTTAAAATTAGCATTTTATTGCCTTGTTATGTTAATTAATTCTTGATGCTTATTGTGTAGATGCCACTGCAGTCAATTTTTTTCCCAATTAGCTCATCTCTCAACATTTCAGTCAGCTGGATAGTAGGTGCCTGAATTTGGTATGTTTGCCTGTATAGGCCCAAGTTGATCATGGTAACATTGCAGATAAAGCATTTTTTATTGAATCTTAAGTGGGTGGAGAAAACCAAATAATAAGCAATGCCTGTCGCTTTAGCTTTAAAATCTGTGGTGTTGTATCCCCTTTGGATATGGCTTAATTTTGGAATTGGAAAGTTTTGTTTTTATCATGACCAAGTGAGGAGGGATGAATCAGCTCTCCTCTTAACCTCTTCAGTCAGTTGTAACAAATATTAAAATAAAAGTAGCCAACAGCTATACCACACTTCAGTTAAAATGTTATACTAGTCAAAATTAAAGTACCCGTTGCAAGGTTTTCTTGAGTGAAAGAAAGAGGAATTTTAATACTTAGTAACATGGCAAAAAATAAATGTAACATCAGACTTTTGGAGGCATAAAGTTTTAAAGAGCGGAGTATCTATTACAGTAGAAAGATGGAAAAAATGCAGTTTTAAAGGTTCTTGGAGCACTTGAGTTATTGCGTTTAAACCTGAGAACCTGGCTGTTTAATAGATGTCTCGTAGCCTCAGCAATATTGAAAATTGTAGAATCCTTGAGTTGTTAGTGAATAGATGTTTCTTTTTCTTTCTATCACCAAGGAGAAAGTGAGGTCTGCAGACGCTGGAGATCAAAGCTGAAACTTTATTGCTGGAACATGCCCTTCTTCAGGAAGGGCATGTGCCCGAAACGTCGAATCTTCTGTTCCCTAGATGCTGCCTGACCTGCTGTGCTGTTCCAGCAATAAAGTTTCAGCTTTCTATCACCAATGCTGGCATTCAAGATCTTGAGGAGGAAATGGGGCAAGAAGTCAGTCTTTTGATTCTTTACGTATCAATTTTTAAAAATCACTTCTGCCCAAAAGCTGGCTTTGTGAAATGCAGTTCGCTGGCATATTCCCACACCTGGTATCATTACTTTTTCAAGTTGAATAATCCACAGATGACTTGTACCCTACAATGTGAAACTTCCAGGAAAATGTAAATTTTTAAATTCACTCATGGCACATGGGTATCATGAGCTGGCCAGCATTTAATGACTGTCCCTTGAGAAGGCAGTGAACTGCTGCAGTCCACACTATGGAAGTAGAAATCAAAAAGAGATGAGGATTTCTTCACTTCTGACAGAGTTTCAGTGCCTTTTGATAAAATTTAATTTTGGCTTGGACTGTCATTGATCATTGTTTATCTTTAATTTCATGAGCTTGGCTCAACCTGGTCAAGGCACCACAGTGGCCATCCTAAGACCATGTTTCAGAAACTGATGAAATATGGACCAGTTCGGTCCATGCTGATCTCTGATATTAAAATCAGATGACGCAAGTGGACGAATGATGTCAATAAAATCAAACTCAATTATATTTGTGTGAACCGGAATTAAGTTTATAAATCAGTTGGTGGTAGACTTGCACCCATACTACTTTATTCAGGCACACTATAGTAACAAGTCCCACATTTATTTTATCTCTAACTCTCATGCTTGCTTTCTTCATCTCCTGCCTTTTCTGTTACCTGCTTGTGGCAATAACACCTTGCATATTTAGTGCATGTAATTGAGAAAGACATTATAAAGTGTTTCAAATGTCAGAAGAAAAAGGTGCTGAACCAAAAGGCAAAAGGTTAAGTCACATGACCACAAGATCAGTCAAAGGGCTAGCTTTCGGAATCTCCAAAAGGGATGGTCTCTGAGAAAGCTCTGAAAACAACAATGGATCAGCCCACTGAAGTCTCGGCTATCTGTGATGGAGCAAAGGAGATGGGCTATAAGGCAGCCAGGGGTGCCAAGAAGGACACGTTTCAGGCTGTGGTGCTGGAGGAGATTATAATAATGGGAGCAATGAAGGCAAGAAGAGATTTCAACTCACAGGTTTTAAATTGAATTGGTGTAGATCTGAGACAAACTAGTGATGGAATTTTTGAATGGTTGGAACTCATCTAAATTGGTGATTGGCAAACCTGCCAGGAAAAGCATGAAAATTGTCAAACTCTAAGATGTGAAAGCAGATTTGAGTGGTGGATGGTCTGAGGTGGAAGTTGGGGACGGAGATGTTATGGAGGAGGAAGAAGTTTTTTTTGTGATTGAAAGAATGATGCTGGAAACTTAGTTTGGGGGTTGACTGGTGTTGCAAATATGCACACAGATTAAAACATTGATCATGAGATGATGTAGTTAGCAAGCATGCTATCAACTACATCATCAGGGATGGCACCTGGGTTCAATTCCTGCCTTGGGTAACTGGCTGTTGTGGAGTTTGCACATTTCCTCCGGGTACTCCGGTTTCCTCCCACCATCCAAAGATGTGCAGGTCAGGTGAATTGGCCATGCTAAATTACCCATAGTGTTAGGTGGCTTAGTCAGGAATAAACATAGGGTTGAGGTCTGAGTGGGTTACTCTTCGGGGAGGCGGTGTGGACTTGTTGGGCCAAAGGGTCTGTTTCCATTCTGGAGGAAATCTAATCTAATCAACTACATCCTTTGTACTGGGATTTAAGAAGAACTGTAGGCTGGTACTTATGCAATTTTTGAATGAACAATCTGGTTGTACGGTGTCCTTGGAGGTGTCAAGAGCACTGTTTGGAGACATGAAGCTGTGCTGCCAGTGAAAGGTGAACCTTGCCTCTGAGGATGTAAATGAGCAAGAAAAGGATTCCAGATCCCCCTCATGCACAGTAGTTTGCTCATTTTTATTTTGTAGTTATTAATTTCTTCAGTAGCTCTGTTCAGTGACATGTAATTTAATTGTCCTTGCTATGTAGGAATTTGTAATTTTGAATATGCATTCACCCTTCTCTTTTTGTTTTTCCTGATTTGTTTTTGAATGCTGTTTCCTTCTTCTAAAGAAGGGTATGTAATGGAAATGTAGCCCCACATCTTTATCAATGCTGGCTGAATTATTGTGTTCCTCCAGCCTTTGCTATGTGCTTTCTTTTGGGTCAGTTTGCAGTGACTTTTTTTATTGCAATGAACTTCACTTCTCATGAAAGGTCTATGCCTGAAATTTTGATTAATCCTTTTCTTTACAGATGCAGACAGACGGGCTCTGTACTTGCCCTAGTTTAAAGTTTCAGTTTGCTTTTGATTTCCAAAAAAGCACTCCCCATTGCGCTGGTATGACATTTTACAATTTTGACAATAACTATTTAGTAATCTTTGAGTGAAGTTGATGGAGCAAAACAAGTCTGGTCGACAATACAGAGTAAGGTTTGAGCCTGCAATAGCTGATTTCACATGGCAGAGGGGATCAGTTTAGAATGGTGACATGGTCAGCATAGACATGGTGGGCCAAAGTGCCTGTACCTCTGCTGAAGTGTTCTCGTTTGTTTATGTTCTATGAAATCCTTACAGCTGAGGGACGCAGGATTTTATTTCCACTAGACTGCGCTGGATTGAAATCTGGTTCACAGAGGTTACAGGACAATATTTTAAATAGCAGTGTTGTTACAATTACCTATGAGACCTATTATTTTGAGATAAACTAGTCATAACTATTGCTGAATCATCTGAAATTATTTCAAATTAGCCAGCGTAATGAATTAATTATTCTGTTTGTGTTAACATTGAATTGATTTTAAATCTAAGGTAGTGTTGTCAATATTATGTTTCCCCCCCCTCCCCCACCACCACCACCGACGCACCCATCCAAGAATAAAGTATTTAAAAGTTTGATGAGGAAGTTTCTTTTGTGACTGTTGTACAATTCAAGTATGGATTCTAGCCATCAAGCAATATATTTGTATTCACAGCAAACAATTGTGCTCTTTTTCTTTGGGTTTTGATAAACTGGAAGTTTTCAGAAATGGAAAATCCAATATTAGTTTCACTTAGTCTTAGGATTAGACTTAGTCAACATTGACTCTTCATAAGCAGGATGCAGTTCCAATTTTGGACACTGATATGCACAGAATCTGCAAGGTTACATTCTGTTGAAGACTCTCAAGCTGCACCTTTTCACAACAGTTTCTGACAGAACTGTTCCTTTAAGAAGCTTTAAAACCATTGTCGATCCAATTTCTCCTAAATTTTTGATGCAGAAAATGTTTGCCACTACTCCAGAGTACATTGGGCTCTGAGCACTTGTAGATTTGTATTCATTTTCCTTCTTCATGTTAGAATAAAAAAAAATTATGAAGGCAGGGTATTTTGAAGGTGGTTGTGGTTTGAACATTTTGATCATCTCGCCTTTTGAAGTGATTAGTTTTGTCCCATCCTTATTGCAATTAATCATGCCTAAGAAGGCACTCAGTAAAAGCCAATGTGTTACTTTACGAGGTGCGTGTAAGGTCCAGCCACACTCATATTTTCTCCGCCATCTTCAGAATCCTCTCATTGAGCTTGGGACACAACCTTCAGTTGATCCTTTTTGAAGCCAAACGTAAATGGTTTAGGCGAGCTGGAACCAGAGCAAAATACATCTTGTTCTTTACCAAAGGGTGAAAAATAAAATTTCGAATTACTCACTGAGTCATCTTTAATAAACTTCAATTACTATCTGTAATTTATCTCTCTTACTGCCTGTTTCTTCCTTTCAATCTTACTTGTCTGTGTGGTCCTTTCTTTTTTTTTCCAGGAGTTATATGATTTAATGTAATTTCCTTATCCATTCTCTACAAACCCACAATTCACAATTTGTTCAGTGGGAGAAAGTTAGTGCCCATTCACCCTGTCATAGATACGGCACTACCCATGCAGTGTAAAGTCAAATTTTCATTTTTGTTCACACTATGTGGGTATTGCTGGCAAGGCAAGTATTTATCACCCACCTTATTTAATAGTCAACCGCATTACTGAGAGTCTGGAGTTCACATGTAGACCCAACCAGGATAAGGTTGGCCGAATTCTCTCCTAAAGATGAACCTAAATATTCAAGTGATTGCCTATTAGGCTAGCTTTTAGTTCTATTTAATTTTATTGAATTAAAATTCCCAATATTTGCCATGGTGGCATTCAAACCTTTGTCCCCACCACAGTCGCCAGTGGCTCTAGATTATTAGTCTAGTGACATTGCCATTCCACTGCCTTCCCAATGCACGTCATCATTGGTTGATTAGCTAGTATTGTCATTGTAGTTCATCACAGCAGTTGTTTGTGGTTGCCATATTAAGCACCAGCTTTATAGTGCTTGAATTCTGGAACTTACATTATACTGGTAGATGCTCAAGATGAAAACCCACAAATGTAAGACTGTTGAGTGCTAGTTGGAAATTGGTAGACATTCACCTGAAAACAACAATGCTTACATCTGCAAAGTGAAAATTAAATTTCATTTCAGTTTCAATCGAAGTCCCTCTGTTCCGGTCATTATTAATATGTCGTAGTGGGATGGGCTCAGCTATGGACAACTTGTTTCAGATCAAAGATCCTGTTTCAGAAATCTGTTCAAGTCCTGAAGCACAACCTGTATAGCTGCCTAGAAGACAGACCTCAATTATGGCAATGCCATTTCTGTTTCAAATAATCGTAGGATTGCATAATGGAATGCAACACAGGAAAAAGAATAGGTATAGACCTTCTGAGCCTGCTCAAGATGCCAAACAGCAAGATCATGGCTGATCTTTTATGTCAAATCCACTTTCCTGCACAATTCCTATCCCTCAATTCCTTTAACTAAAGGTCCACAGCCTGTTGTATAAAATTTCTCATAATCTCAGTCTTAAATGGCTGATCCCTTATTCTGAGCCTATAACCCAAAGACTTGGTTCTCAACCACCCAATTAGAGGAAATATTCTCCTCTTGTCTTTCCTTTTGAGCCCTTCAAGAACTTCATATATTCCAATGCAATCGCCTTCTAATATCTAGGGAGTATGTAGGTAGTTACTCACTTCCTCGTCATAAGATAATCCCTGCTGGTTGGAGTCTGACACAAAAGGAATCTGTTGTGGTTGTTGGAATTCAATCATCTCATTCATAGTACAATAGTGCAGGGGTTCCTTGGAAATGCTTAGGCCCAAACATTTTCAGCTGCTTCATTGGTAATCTCATACAGCAAGACCTGGGCAATAACCAAACTTGGACTAAAAAGTGGTATTTGTGATTCAAATACCAGGCAGTGGCCATTTTCAATGAGAGATTCTAACCATCAGTTCTTGATTTTCAATGGCATTAACATAGTGGGGGAATTCAGCAATCAACACCATGGGTATTGCCATTTACCAGAATCTGAACTGATGAGCTTATGTTCAAAACAACGACTCTCCTGCTCCTTGGATACTGCCTGACTGGCTGTGTTTTTCCAGCACCACACTTTTTGACTCTGAACTGAGCTAGCCATATAAAACGTCTGGCTGCAAGAGCAGTTTAACACTCAGAATCCTGCAGTGAGTAACTTGCTGCCTGTCTTTTCCAAAGTCTGCCCACCATCCACAAGGCACAAATGAGGAGTCTGTTGGAATATTCTCCACTTGCCTGGGCAGCTCTGACAGCGCTTAAAGCTCTGTGTGATCCAGGATAAAGCATTCCACTTAACTGACATCCTGTCAATCACATTGTGCATTCATTTCTTCCACCAGCAATGCACAGTAATAGAGGTGTGTTTCATCTACAAGATGCTCGTCGAGGCTCATCTGACGGCATCTTCCAAACCTTCCAACTGTATCGACTAGAAGGACAGGGGAAGCAGATGCACGGAAGCACTTCAACTGCAAGGTCCTCTCCAAACCTCAAACCAGTCTGACTTGGAAATGTATTTCTGCTCCTCTTTGTTGTCAAATCAAGAGAGAATTAAGATTGAACAATAAATTCTGGTGGAGCAGGTATCACCCACATCCCATGAACAATGTATTAAAATAAACATCTGCTCGAAGTCAGGACCCGCGGGACACCAAAATCATCACATTGGAAACAAAAGAATAGACTGCATTAACTACAGGGATATTTCACTCTTTATAGTATCATGTGGATGACCTTTTTTTAATGAGGGTTTTACTCAAAAGGCTCCCATTTACTTGCTACTGAAAAGTGGAGTCCAGTTTGTGTGATGTGGACATGATCATCTTCATATTTTGGCTACAAGAAAAATTGTAAGAAATCAGGTGTACCTCTCTTAAGATCCCACACAGGCATTCAACAGAGTTCACAGAAGGAGAGCTCTGCAAGATTTTGGCAAAGGTAGGCCAGCCAGCAAAGCTCCTCCTGTTTCATCCATTCCTTCCATGACGGCGTGTACATTGCCTCCATTTCTGACAGTTTAAAAGTGCTGAATAGAATGAAAAGGACTGTCTTGGCTCCTATTCTGTTCAGTATTATTCTCTGTGCTCCTGACCACTCCTTTCCTGGAGATATAGAAGGAATTTACTGATACACTAGGTCCATAATACTGGTGGAGATAGAGCTCTAGAATAATTAATAAGTTAACAGATGGGGTCAGAGTAAGGAAGCTTTAACTCCGGTTGCTTTGCAGGTAAATGATTGCATGCAGAATGGTTAATACGATTTCTGTTTTGCAGGTAATTGCTAAGGGGTCATGTTAAAATTGTGGCTATAGCACGCACCTGCTTCTTGGAAAGCAGGGTGGTTGTTAAATATTCACGGATATAAGATGTTCAAGAAAGAAAAGAGAATTAAAAGGGGGCGGGGGGTGTGGTGGCATTGACTAAGGAGATCATTACATTTCTGGAGAAAAGGTCACAAAATGATCATGGACAGATCTAATTCAGAGCAAAAAACAAACGGAAGTGCAATTAAATGGTTCGGGATAGTCTTATAAACCAGTAACTCTGAGAAGGTTGTAGAGGAACAAATCTACAAGGCAATTGCAGAGGTGCAAAAACTAGAGCAGTTATAATGAGGGACTTTGATTATCTGAGTGTAGACTCCAATAGTAGTAGCGTAAAGGGCAGGGAGGGGCAAGAGTTCCTAGAGTTTGTGCAGAGGACTTTTCCATAGCCGTATATTATTAGTTAAGTGAGAAAGGAAGCACTGCTCAACTTTTTCTTGGCAATGTAGTGGACCAAATAGACAAAATATTAGTGGGAGAATATTTAGGTGATAGTGATCACTCCGTCAGAAGGATTATGGTGACTATGGAAAAGGATAATGAGAAATCCAGAGTGCAAATAATTAATTGAAGGAAAATTCACTTTACTGGGGTAAGAATGGATCTGGGGGATGGAACAAATTCCAGTCGTAGGTTTGTGACGATATGCACCTTCAAGAGGGATTTGTTCTGTTCGGCTTCTCTTGATGAAGGGGTATTGTAACCCAGGTGCTGAGGTGCCTACTTCGTGGAAAGCAGAGTAAATTAGACAAAAAAGAATGAGTCAGTGGAATCAGGCTCAGGTAGGCCCAGGGTTTTAGCTATGCTTTCGGGTGTTGAAGTTAAGGTTTAGTTAACTGCAAACTACAGTTCTCTTTACTGCTGCAACAGTTTGCGTCCTCTCTCTGCTGCTAGATTCATGCTTTCTGATTTTCCTTTCTTCTGGACTGAAGACAATCACAAGTGAAGGAAATCTATTTTACTGAATTTGCCTCTGCTAAGAGTGTGTTTATGGGATGTAGCTATATTGGAACAGTTGATGAGTAGTTAAATCATATTTTAAGTATTTTGATAGAGTTAACGTTATGCTAATTTGTTTTGTCATTTAACTGTTGTGTAAGAATTAGTGTTTTGCTTCAAGTCTAGTAGCTTGACCAATCAAATCACAGCTGGAATGCAGCACCATACACTTGCCTTTAAATGAGCTACAAGTTAGGGTTATGCTATCTCCTATGTTTTGAGGGGGTTTGGTCTGGTTGAAGATGCGAGAGCTAAACAATGAGCCACCTGTATCTGGGTACAGTCAAGGAAAATCTCGTCAAAAGGGAAAGGTAGGACAAATAAATTCCCAGAGCTTTCCAAATGAGATAGAGATTTATGTTAAAGAAGAAAAAGTAAGCTTATAACAGATGTTGGCTGGAAAATACAATTGAGAATCAGGCTGAATATGAAATATTCCAAAGAGTTCTTGACATGTTAATTATCAAAGGTGGTAAAAAGACGATTTACACACCCAGGCAGAAGAGAGGGCTGACTGTGCATGTGTCTTTACCAAAGAGAACAAAAAACCATTGTGAAAGAGGTCATTATGAAAGAGATGGAAATTCAAGAAGGGTTAAAAGAGTTCAAAATTCATGATTTATTTGTCTATCTGTACTTAATGTTGACCAGGCACTGGTACAGGTTGAGCTGTCTCACGCTGAGGAAAGTGAAAATGGAAATTGTGGAGTCACTGGCAATGTTTCAGTCTCCCTTTTGACTTATAGGGTGGTGTTAGATGACTGAAGAGACAGGGGCTAGGAGAAGAGCAAACACTGGGACTCAGTATCAGCTGCTACACTAGTGGAGACGAGATCGATGGAGGTGGAGCAAGAATATTTCGGGCAGCTGCTGCTGCAGCAATGGCAGTTCCTCGTGTTCATTGCGGCCATGTCTGCAAAACCTTCAACATGTTCTTCCATATATTTCTGTGATTTTGGTTTTTATACAATAGTTCTTTCCAAAAACAAACCATCTGATTCCAGGTTTAGTGCAAGTCTTTGCTCATGCTCATTAATTTTAAAGGTATAGAAGTCTTTTGCTGAAACTCCAGTGTTGCACTGCTGTACATCTTACTCTGGTCTGCCTAATCAACAAGATGGCGGTTGTTGTTTAGATATGAGTTTTGACTTTATATGGCGTCTTCAACCATTTGCAAACAGCAGTCTCCTCTTGACCGAATTTTAAAAACAGCAAGGGAAATAGTAACTGGATATGGTGTGGTTGCTGATGTTTATAATGGGCTGCATCTCCAGAGTAGATTGCAAATGGGATGTCGGCCTTTTTTCTGTTTCTTAAGTAAACTACCTTAGATCACTTGGTATAATTGTGGGATTTATAATAGTGAAAAGACGTTCAGCAGGTCACACACAGAGTGGCTGCATCGACCTCGCCCTCGAGCCTTTAATAAACCACTAGGGATGAAAAAGCCTTTCTAATAGGGAAAGAGGCAGATGATGCATCGGAGATGGTGGAAAAAGCCGGAAGGATAGTATTACCCACAGTATATGGAGAAAATTGAGTTGGAGTGGTTGGGTTGGGTTGGGGGGTGGGGAGGATTTACATTAACACTAATAACTTAATAGTAGCCTCAAGCTGCTGCCAGGTCAGATTCATTAGTTGCTGATGTGGATGTGCAGACAAGCTCACTTTGAGCTGGAGCATGTAGTTGCTCGATTGAAGCATGACAAAAGTTGTTGTGTCATTGGCATTGAAGATAGAAACAGGAATAAACCGATGACAGTCAACTTTAGTATATTATACATACTTTCTTAAATTTAATAGGCTTCCTTTAATTTCAAAGAGATGCAGTGGTTTTTGAATGCATTCTCATGATCTTTGTCTTGCCTTCAAAGCTTTATTGAATTGAGCCTAAATACTTATTATTCAGTTTCCAAATGCTGTCAGACCTGAGTAGTAGAGAGGGCAAAGAAGGAACAAATTCTTGCCTCCTTGAAGCCAGACTTTTTTGAATTGGTGTCCCTTCAAGTAACTTGTTAGATTAGATTAGATTACTTACAGTGTGGAAACAGGCCCTTCGGCCCAACAAGTCCACACCGCCCCGCCGAAGCGCAACCCACCCATACCCCTACATGTACCCCTTGCCTAACACTACGGGCAATTTAACATGGCCAATTCACCTGACCTGCACATCTTTGGACTGTGGAAGGAAACCGGAGCACCCGGAGGAAACCCACGCAGACACGGGGAGAACGTGCAAACTCCACACAGTCAGTCGCCTGAGGCGGGAATTGTTGAGCCTAGCTTTTTTAATACATTATTTTAATGTCTCCTGCCTTGTGCTGGTCCATGTGTAATAGGAGTATGAAATTGCCCAGGTTAATCATTTCCGCACGCTTCTCTTTGCTAGGTTATAGGGTTGACAAGACAGCACAGAAACCCATATCACACTGTGCACCCACCTCCTTTAAACTCAGGATTGCTTCGGCTAGTTGTTAGAATGGAGGCCAGGGTTACTCTTCTCTTACAGACTGTAAAGTTAATACTAATCCTCATCACCATTGAAATTGTAACCTGGAAAGCAGCTTTACCAGAAACGTTTTACTCTTACTACTGACCTCTGAATCTGATTGGGATACTGATGAGGTTTTTTGCCATTTGAGATGAGGGGCCCCTGACCTCCATTATTAGTTTTTTTTGGATGCCCAGTGTCATTACTGAGTACTAATAGGTGAAGATTACTGAGGCTGTCCTAGAAAACTGCGGTGGACCATCTACTATGTTGGTGTGACAACTCTTGCACAACACCATCTCATGAAGAAGTGAAGAAGAACTATAGGCAATTTTCTGTGAGAAGATATATTTCATTAGAGTTGACGAGGTACAAATCACACTTTTTAAAGCTGAAGAAGCACTATGTTAGCTGGCATCACCCAGTCTCTTATGCGCCTCCATCTCTCCAATCAACCCACGCTATAAATGTTAGATTTGCTGGTTCCTATGCAGGTTCTAAAGTTGCATTTTTCTGGAGTTTGAGAATATAGAACGTTTCGGAATGGCATATGTTTAAAATTGAAGCTAATTTCAGCTTAACTTTTCTTTTGGGGATAAAACAGGCTTTCATATTTGTGAATATATTTCTGATGTATTGTGAATTCATAAACAGCTGAATGATACCCTAATATAAGTACTTGATTTTGAGATTGTACAGACTGAGAAGGTGGTATGATGTTAGAACAGTTGTAATTATTTGCAGAAATTCTGTTAGTCTAGTCTTCCAAATTGGCCTGTTGATTTGGATGAAAGGAATTTTTGTGTCTGTAGCAAAGCACAATGAGAACTGCATGCTCTGGCTGTTTGAGGATTAAATAGTGAAGCTGTATTTTAAACCAAGGGTTCAGATGACTTCATCAATTCTGAAAGCAAGTCCTATTCATTGGCAACTGAACCCTAATATTAAATTGGTGCCTAATGCTCCCAGAAACCAATCCTGTTGAGTTTTTACTCTGAATCTGTCTTTAGGAAAGTAAACCTATTATTCTGGCTTTGCTGCTGGTTTCATAGTTGAGAAACTGCTGACATTGCATAATAATTGCACAGCAAGATTCACAGTATAATTTAATAAATAAAATTAGTTTGGCTGTTGCAAATTAATGGAGAATGAGAAAGTATACACAAATTACAGGACATTTTTAAGTTGCACTAGTTTCTGGAAATCAAAATAGATTATTGTTAATACATTTCACACCAAAAAGAGAGTTGTATCATTTTCCACAAATTTTAAAAACATGACATTCACCTCGGAAGTAGTTCAGTGGTTAAAATAAATATTGTAAATTTCAACCTTAAAAAAAGACTTCTACCAGCTCTGTACAGTAGTTAGTTGCTTCATTTTGATTTCATTGAATGAGTGCTGCTGTCTGTAGAAGTTTCTGTAGCTCTCTGCAATTTGACAGTGCCATTGCATGATTTGTGTCAAATAACCTGACCTAATTTTGGTCATTTGAGACTAGCTCTTAATTTGCATCTTGACACTATAGCTTTGGATCCAGATGCAACCCTCCATTTGATATGTAAGACATTATTATTTACCTTTCCACAATACCATTATATAAAAATATTCCAGTAATGGGTAACTGGGAAAATTGCAGCTTTATTGGCTAAACCCGAACTGATTCAGCATAAATATCACATTTGACCTGAAAAACTCTTATTAGCATTTAATAGCCTGATTGACACTATTTAGGCTATTGACAACCTGCAATTTGACTGTACTCTGAGATCCTTTTGTTATACTAAGTAATGTGCATCTACACTAAATAAAACTACCGATTTAGTTTATATTTAATTTTGATTCATAATTTAAATGTTGACATAACTGTGTTTATCTTGAGGCATCTGGTGTAATAATGTACAGTCATCTATCATTGATGATAAAGGTTAATTTTTGCAATATCCGCAGTATTAGAAAGAATATCATTGCAGACCGAACGCAAGAATGTGCAGTTATTTTAATGTGGCGTGCCCTGCTGATTTATTTTTTAGCAAGGAATCACAATCAAGTTCTCATATGACAACATATTAATGTGCTCTGTATCATACTTGGGCAGTGACTATTAATTCTGCTGCGATTCTCGTCTGCACTTAGCAGTTAGAAACGACACTTTTGTGATATTGCTTGTTTAAATGGCGGAAGCTGGTAAGTCTTCCCACTGGATAAGGGAAGGGAGAAAACACTACATTTTCTCTCCGTGCTTCATGACATATGCTAATAAAGGACGCTAGCTTAAGAAAATAGCTTCACATCTGTGATTAAATTGCACAGCTCCCAGTGTTGCTTCATTTTTGCAGCCGCATTTACCTCATTAACAAAACATGACAGCTAAAAGGATTATTAGCCTGATTTCAAGGCAGGATGTCGGAAGTCATCAAAAATTCCCATTAGCATAAATTGCAGTGGGCCAAAGGAGGGAAAAAGCTTGAATCATCTTTCCATCTCCTCTTTCCCTCCCCCCCCCCCCCCCCCTCCCCGCACCACATTCTCTCTCTCTCTCTCTCTCTCTCTCCTCTTTTCCCCCCCCCCCCCCCCCACATCAAATTGATATGGTACAGTCCTTTAACAATAAAAAAAAATCCAGTGTAACCCTAAAATCATAGCACACATCAGAGCAGCCAGCTTCAGACTGCTTGGATGGTTATAGAATGCATGTTTTTCACTGCTGTGGAATGGGTGAACTGCGGTGCATGCACTCCTGAAATAGACTCAGCTGATTTTCAGCTCCCTAGACACTGAGCTGCTTGTTATTTATGCTCCTGGACTGTTGACTGTATCAACAGTTCTAAGAATCTTTGTGCTCTTTTTGCTGTACAAGGGAATCTATAGCAATGAGATGTACGTTACACAGTATCAGAAATTGATCAGGAGTATGAAGCATCCCAGAAAACCTTGAGTACTTTAGATATATTATTAAGTAGAGCATTGCAGTATATCTGAGCGAACAAACTCCATCAGGTGCATCCATTGAACCCATTTACATTCCTTTTCTTTATATATGTAAACAGCGGTCTCATTCTCCAGGTAAGGAAATTGATTTTTAAATGTATTTAGTTATGCTCTGACCATCGAAGAACCAATGTATGGCTAATTTAGGGTGGGGTCATGCTGCGCCTGAATTCGCAAGCTTCGTAATGCGTATGCTTATCAGTTTCCATTTTCAATTGTTCTGTTTCGTGAAGTTTACTCACTAATAAGTATAATGGGCTAATTGAATTAAGTATTTTTAAACTGCTTAACACTGGGACATATTCTTTTGAGAGCTTTTAAAAGCAATTCTTTGTCCGACCTTGTTCACAACTGGAAATGGCAGCTGTATGGATGCTAGACCAGTCGTGTTAATCCTGCTCCCTAATACACTTCAAGTGATCTGTTCACTTTCTCCCTGTTTCTCAGTCTTCCCCAATGGACAGAAGTAAACTGTACCGAAGGCTCAGACTGCTAATGCTGAATTTGCTCTCCTCTGTGGTCGCTTGTTTCTTATTTTTAGTACTGAACTATTTTCCCCAGTTTAGTAAATTAGGAAAGCTAACGGGAAGATGTTTCTTAAATTTGCCTAAGCTTTAAGTTCATCAGTGAAAATTCTAATTTTAACAGCACTCTGCAAAGAAATAGCTGTGTGAAATGCATCATCTCACTTTAATTATTGAGTTACAATATGCAAGGTTTGAACAGTTTCAGATGTTTTTATAATTTAGAAAAATCAAATGCAAATGTTTGGCAATTTTTTATTATAATCAAATGGACAATAACTTAGAGTTGATTAATCTTGGTGTCATTTAGTCATCTGCAAGAAATAATTGAATTGAATTTGTTCTCCATTTAGTTGGTTATAAATGTGAATTACAAAATATTACTGTTAGCGTATGGGCTTGTAAAATGGTCATTTAAAGCTTGTAATTAACTTTTATTTGCCTACATATGATTGTGCATTGTGACTGTCTTCTGTGTCTTGTCTGCACTCTTCCCTTTTGTTTTAAAATGTATCCATTCAAACATATTCTAATTATCCATTGTTTCAAAGGACTTGACTCTGAAGACATGGGTGTGTCAAGTAACTGCGTCATATATTGCCTGTTTGCAGTTTGAACCCATTTCTCCATTCTTGCTTCCAGTATATTAGGAAGATTAAGAAAGAAAAACTACCTCTGTATGAAGGAAGAACTAGAGTAGATAAATTTTTTTTGGAGAACATGCAATTATATTAATTATTAACCCAATACTTTTTTTTTTGCATTTCCACATTGCAATTTTCCTAGAAATGTACAAAACTGATAAAGATATGGAGCACTAAAGTTATTTTATCTGGTGCTTAATATTTTGAAATGGAAGAAGTGGTCATTTAAAATCACCATTTCCTTCAGTAAATTTAAATCCCACAATTTTGCAGTGTTATCCTTTATAATTGCTATTCAAAGCCATAAGTCATTGTCCAACAGACTTCTGAGATGGGGTGGGGTCTTTTGAATGATTGCTGCACCATTGAGCACATGCTGCAAAGAAATGGGGACAGTGAATGAAGACACCCTGCACAGTTTCGGGGTGAAAAACGACAAAGAAGAAGATAGATTTAATTAGAATTATTTTTCGCTTGTCATTGACAGTATATTTTCATGCAGGTTAAGGAGATGCCTGCAGAGAGAGAGAGGGGCTGTGGGAAACTGCCATTTCTCCTCATTTTTCCATAATAATATTTTGTGCATGCCAGAATGACTTTGTTACAAATATGAAGTGATAGATCAGAATATGTTGTCTAAATAGACTGAATTCACAACTCTCTGATATAAATTTAATGGTAAGCACCCCTGATTAAATTCTTAAGGTATTTCAGCATTCCTATTGGGCTACATTATCAAATAATAATGATTTAGCAGAATATAATTTTAAATTTTTCATCGTTGTGCAGAATGTGTACGAAATAGATTGTTCAAGGCGTTTGTGGATAACTGCTTTCAGCAGGTTGATAATATGCTATGGATTTTTTAAGACCTTTCTCTGGATTTACTAATTATGCAGACTGTGCAGCAATGTGCTGTTAGTTCATACCGTGGTGAAACCTAGTGTGACAGCATTTCAAGCACTGGCATTGATGTGACTTTCTTTACCCTCTAGGGTTTTCTGAAGAATGAGCGTGATAATGCACTGCTGTCAGCCATTGAAGAGTCCAGGAAGAGGGTAAATAAAATTTGGCTATAACATTTTAATACTGTATATTAAGGCGATCAGACTGCAAAATGCTACTTTGTTGGAATTGATCAACCTGTCAAAACAAAACAATTTGAGGCTACATATGTGCCATGTATGTTTTCAATTATTCTCGGCCTCTGATAAAATAACAATGTTTTGGCTTACATTCAAAAGATTAAGCTTGAATATCTTTCATAGTAATGTCAAAATAAACTTGATTTTGGTTTACTTTTGAATCAAAAGATTTGGCCCTTTTTTTTGCAAACTGAGCTATATTCTTGTGTTATGCAGTGTGCAACCATTTTGAAGATCTAAAACTGTACACAATGGCAGTGTTGGTAGAATGATAATGGATACATCCTATTACAGCAGCAGGATTGAAGATTTGAGTGTCTGCGGTTGGTGGCGCATGAGCTCACGGTCTAGTCTATGGCAGCAGCATTCAGTTCTGTATAAAGTCTCTAGGTGGCTCACCATATTGTACTTGAGCTGGCAAATGAAGTCCTTGCTGCATTGTAAATTGTTAATTCAACACAATTATACTGTTCATAAAATCATAAAGTAGAGAAGAGGCCCTTCAGTTGAATCTATGTACGTCACGTTCCTTTAAACTTTCTTCCTTACACTTTTAAAAGTATGCCTCTTTTCTCTTAAGCCTTCAACTAAGGGGAACAGCTCCTTTCAATCCACCTTGTCTATAATTTTATAACCTCCAATCACTACTTTAAAGAAAACAACCCAAGCTGATCAGGCTGTTCATAGATGAAATGCTCCATTCAGGTAACATTGTTGTTGTTGAAGTTGGTTGGGCCAAAGGCCTAGACATCTTCATTTAAGGGATGAATTCTGTTTCCTTTCACTAAATTTAATACATTGAGTCTGAAAATCTTTGGAGATATTCAAAACCACTTGTAATACAGTGTATGAAAGAGACAACAGGTTGGAACGTGGTAATGTTTGAAAGTGAATATTGCCACATTCTTTAACACTTCAGTTCAGTCTCTGTTAATAAAATTGTGAAATTTAAGTATTAAGTAAAGTTTAGTGAACTTTGCTGATTTTTAAACATTTAATAATTCAATGAAATCAAATTTAGCTGAATTTTGTTGTTTGATATTTTCATTTTCCAAATTATAGACACAGGATTTGAAATATCTTTAATGGCCTCATTTTGTTACTGGCATGGCTGTGTTAAAGCAGAATATTTCTGATCCTTCCTCTCCAACAGCTGTCTTGCTCTTACTGGCATGCTTTGACTGGCACTTGTTAGCCTTTTGAAAGCTGAGTCAAGTTGTCATTCTTGTGTGCAGAGAAAATATTGATCCGCTGAGTGGCATCGTAACTAAGCCCAGTGTTTCCTTATTTCATGCATCCATGCAAGTGTACTTTCCAGCAGGGGTCGCCAGAGAGCTAAAAGCTATTGACTTGTCTTGAAGTCTTTCTCATTCCCGGTCTTTAAACATTTTCAAGTCAGTTGCAGAACTCTTGCTGCCATGACTAGGTTCAGTGTCAAAGATGCTAAAAATTTAAGATTTGTTTTTAATAAAAACCTGTTTGGCCTTTTTCAATTTGTCTCATTTATTTTGTCAGCACGTTTTTAGTAGAACACAACAATTTTGTGTTTCTTACCAATATTGCATCTTTCCTTGGACGTTGGGACCTTGAAGTCATGACCAAAAGGGTATTCCAAACCCATGCCAGACACCAGCAAGATCAGTGTAATCATCATCCAAGCCACAGCCTCCTGATTAGCCAGCACCTTGTTTGTGCTTATGGTCCTATTAAAGACTCTGGGTGAGCTCCCATTGCTGGCAGTCTAATTAGAGGATCAGCTGATTTGTGACCTCAGCAGCCCTATGGGGAGAGGTAGGTGCTGCTGAGACTGATTGACAACACCTTAGCTGCTTGAACACGCAGGAGCCCTCGCTGAGCTATACACAATTTTTTTAAAAAAAAAGAAAGTAAAGCAGGGTGGAGGAGAAACCCTATCAGTTGACTTGGCATCAGATACTATTGAGACCTTCTATAAATGCAGCCCCTTTACTTGGCACAAAATTAGAATAAGAAATAATGCTCAGTCAACCAACAGTGCACGTTCATTGAAATTATGCTGGCAGAGATCATAGAATTGGCTTTCCATAAAACAGTCAACTCCACTTTCCAGTCTTCATCCCATAACCTTAGATTTTTAATCAGTAAAGGAATCAACCTCCATCTAGAATGTACAGCCTCTGCCGAATTCTGCAGTGAATAATTATGCTGATTCACTACTGTTTGAGAGAAATAAAATCCCCTTTGTCTCTGTTTTAAACGGGCAGTCCCATATTCTGAAATTATGCCCTGTGGCCCTAGATTCTCCCAATGGGGAAACAACTCTTCTGTATCATCCCTATCAATTCTTCTAAAATCCAATGAGTACAGGCCCGACTTACTCCATCTCACCTCGTAAGAAAATTCCCCAGGTCAACCCAGTGAACCTCTCCTGAATTATCTCCAATACCAGTGTATCTTCCCTTGGATAAAGGAACCAGAACTGTTGACAATATTCTAGCTGTGATCTAACTAATGTCTTCTATAGTTTTAGCATGATATCCCTGTCTTATATTACATATGCATTTTATGCTACTTTAACATTTATATTAGCTTAACATATATGATTGGGGAAATACTGGCATCCATTATTAAAGAGGTAGTAACACGACATTTGGAAGATCATAATATAATCAGAGGCAACACATTTTATGAAGGGGTAATTGTTTGACAAGTTTATTGTAATTCTTTGAGGATGTAATATGCAGGCTGGATAGAGCAGCCAGTAACTGTTGTCAATTTGATTTGCAAAAGTAATTTGGTAAGGTTCCAGATAAAGGGTTACAGCATACATTGAGCTCAGCATGTTGTGGGTGATATGTTACTCTAGATGGAGGACTCAATAGAATACAGGAAGCAATTAGGGTAAACGTAGAGCATGCTGGAGAAACTCAGCAGATCTGGCAGTATCTGTGTTGAAAAATTGTTATAGTTTTAAGTCCGGTTAATGTAAGAATAGTTGTACTTTACCCAGATGCTGCAGACCTGTTGAGATGCTCAGCATTCTCCATGTTTGTTTCAGATTTCTGAAATCTGCAGAATTTGCTTTAGTACGTGAAATTGGAGTAAATGGGTTACTTTGAGGAAGGCAAGCTGTTAGTAATGATGAGCCAAAGTGTCCATGCTGGGCATCAACTATTTGATCTCCATTAATGACTTGGATAAAGGAACCTGATTGTATTCTAACCATATTTGCTAATGTTACGAAGATATGCAGCAGTACTTGTTGTGAGCTTATAAAGAGTCTGCAAAGAGATATAGATAGGTTAAGTGAATGGGAAAAAAATTGCCAGATGGCATATAATGTGGGCAAATGTGGTTAGTTATTCACTTTTTGGCAGGAAGAATAAGAAAGTAGAATATTATTGAACTGGAAACTATCACAGTGTTCTATAGATATGGGTGTCCTTGAACGTGAATCTCAAAAAGTCAGCATGTAGGTGAGTCATTAATGCGATGTTGGCCTTTATTAGGAGGAAGTGGAATATAAAAGTCTGGAAGTCCTGCAATATCTGTAAAGGGCAGTGTTGGGACTGAACTCTAGACTATCACGGGCAGTCTTTAGTCTCCTTACTTCTGACATGTATAATTGCATTGAAATCAGTTCAGAAAAGGTTCATTAGGTTGACTTGTAGGGAAAGGTTGAACAGGTTGATCCTTTACCTGTTGGAGTTTAGAAGAATGAAAGATCATCTTCATGAAACACACAATTCTGAGGAGGCTTGACAGGCTAAATGCTGAGAGCATTTTTTTTTTTCAGAAAAGTCTAGAACTAGGCGGGGCACAATTTAAAACAAAATAGTCATCCATTTAATGCTGAGATGAGAAGGTTTTCTTTGTGGATTTGGTGCTTGGAATTCTGTTCCCCAGTGAACAGTGGAACCTTCAATATGTTCAAGGTTGAATTGGATAGATATTTAATTTACAGTGGAGTCCAGGGGTATGGGGGAAAAGTGTAAAAGTGGATGTTTAAAATCACGTTCAGATCAGCTGTCATTTTATTGAATGGTGGAGTGAGCTCAAAGGACTGAATGGTCCAAGCCTCCTCCTGCTAATCTTCTAATGTTACTACATATAATTATTTTTTTTAAAAAAACCCGCATAAGTATCTAGGCAATGACTTTAAATTCTTTTTTGAAAGTTTAGATCAAAGGTACTTAACTAATCCCTCTATGTTAACATGTCCTTCTAAATACTAACACTGACAGTCACAACCTTCACCTGACAAATGGCTACATCCCTTCACCACCCATGGAATCATCCCTCAACAAAAAGTCCTGTTCTAAGAAATGGGGATTTTTTAATATTGTCTCAACAAATGTTGATGGGTTGTGATACAATGGATTAAAAGTGGGTTTTATTTATTTCAATTAAATGGAATATTTATTTTTAAAAATCACACAACACCAGGTTATAGTCCAACAGGTTTAATTGGAAGCACACTAGCTTTTGGAGCGACGTTCCTTCATCAGGTGACAATCACCTGATGAAGGAGCGTCGCTCCGAAAGCTAGTGTGCTTCCAATTAAACCTGTTGGACTATAACGTGGTATTGTGTGATTTTTAACTTTGTACACCCCAGTCCAACACCGGCATCTCCAAATCATGTTTATTTTTAAGCAGCTTATGAGCATGCGTGAACGGATAAGCAATAAAATATCAGATTAATTAACCAGAACTTTAGTGGGTGTTATATCCTTCATGTAGTAACTCTATACCATTGATCTGTAATCTGTCCTTATTACCATTTCAGATTCAGCACTTTTGCTGAACAATAAATTTGTGCTGTGTAAAATTTGGGAATAAAGGACACCCAATGGGCTGCACTGTTCCTTCATGAAGTTGAAATAAATTGTTTTTCAGTAGATCTGTGATGGCAGTGCTCAACTGTAGACTGATGTTAGATTTCCTGAAGCTGCACATCGTAAATCTCATCCTCCAGTAGAAGATGCATAGAGTATCACCGTTTTATGTCTTTAATAGATAACTGGAGACCGATGGGTATTGGAGTGGAAGTTAAAACAGAAAGGAATATATTTTTGCCATGCTCCACAAGATGTAAAAGAAAAGCTTTTATTCACCATGATTTCATCAATAAAAACAGAAAATGTAATTACCATGAATTGGCAGTAACTGCAGTGAGGGCAAGAGAGTTCATGGTTCAGACCGGTGATCTTTCTTTGGAATACCATCAGGTCAACATGGTGGCTCAGTGGTTAGCATTGCTGCCTCACAGGGACCCGGGTTCGATTCCAGCCTCAGGCGACTGTCTGTGTGGAGTTTGCACCTTCTCCCCGTGTCTGCATGGGTTTTCTCCGGGTGCTCCGGTTTCCTTCCACAGTCCAAAGATGTGTTGGTTGGGTGAATTGGCCATGCTAAATTGCCCATTGTGTTCAGGAATGTGCATAGGTCGGGGAATGGGTAGGATACTCTTCGGAGGGTCGGTGTGGACATATTGGGCCAAATGGCCTGTTTCCATCCTATGGGGATTCTGTGATGTGGTTTTGAAATAATTGAATGGAAGTCCAGTATCTTGCAGGTGAAAATTGTATGACAATCCAAGAGGCAATTAATGCAGTTGACCCAAAGTTTTAAGAAGATCTGGGGTGCCCTGTGATTGGCTTCAGAGTTCATGTGCTTGGGAGCAGTTTCAAAAGGTACTCGTGTAAATCTGATCTCCAATATTGTGATCATTGTTTCTCATTCATAAAGAGCTGGAGCTCATTGCTTTGTAAGTGCTTGAATTAGCTAGCCAGTCTTCAGATTTGATTCCAATGGGAATCTTTGTGATAACCCTGACAGTTTTAATTTAACCTGTTTTTCGAATCAACTTATCAGAGATACTCTTGAACTCTTGGGCAGGTGGGACCTGAACATGGGCCTCCCAGTCCAGGGATAGGGATGATACCATGCCACAAGAGGGTCATGATGATTCCTATAAGGAGGGTCGCTAATTAATGTCCTTCTGGAGCTTGTTAGTGAGTTCCCTTGGCAGCAGCCCTGCTATAACTTGTTACTTGAATCCTTTGTGGTACAATGGTAGTCTCCCTACCTTTTGAGTCAGGAGGCCTGGGTTCAAGTTCCACCTGCTCCAGAGGTGTGTAATAACATTTGTGAACAAATTGATTAGAAACATTGATTTAAAAAAAAACAGACCCAGTGACTGCTCCTGTTTTGCAGTTATGTTTATACATGGGTGTCCCTGGAGAGGGAGCATGCAATATCCATTAGTGTTCTTGATGTCTTTACAGCAAGGTGGGCACTACAGGGGATACAGTGCTTTACTTCCCACTCGAATTCCATTTTGGTTTAGTCCCTTCCTGCTCTCCTTAGCAGTTTCCCCCTCACTTTTGATGGCCTGCATTGCCCATAATTGCCTTTGCATGTAAACTTCTAATTGGCTGCACGGGTGATTATTAGTGATGGTTAATAATTAAAAACAAACAAAAATGTTTTGGTGGTGGGAAGTTGTTTGGTTTTGTGTGATAATACTTCCAGATCTTTTGAGGAAAAAAAGGAATATGAAGCTGACACAGTGGGTTCTTGTGGTGCAGTGGTGGTGTTCATACACCTGAATCAGGAAGCCTGGGTTCAAGTCCCACCTGCTCCTGCAGTGTGTAATAACGTCTGTAAACCAATTGATTTTAAAAAACTATTAAGCAGACCCAGCTATGGGTCTACAGAACTGTCTGTCCCACTCAGCGACTAGCTTGTGTATGCCATAAATAGTATCTCTATTTTGGTGTTCTACAAAAAAAATCCTTTCCAGTCAGGCTTCCTGAGTTATTACAGCCAATATTATTTGTATTGGAATCTGTTAGCGTCCCAATCCTAATTTAGCAGCTGTGGGTCTGCAGTGCAACTGTGATTGGAAGTCATGCCCTGATAACTGCAAAAAACAATCTTTCCCAAAAATGGGATTATTGGCTGTCGCCGAGTCACGTCTTTCAGGGTTTGACTTTTTTGAAAATGATTCAACTTGAACAACCTCCCATTATGTAGTTTAGCAGATGATGTAATTTTCACCGCAATTTAATTAGTGCCCTTCCTAATACTGTGAGCTGAATGCACACAGCTATGATGTTGAAAGGATATGTTAATATTGATTAGTGCTACTTCTCATTTTCTGCATGTTCATGGCCTATTGTAAGGATGAGCATTGTTGTCCTTTGGTTTACTTCCAAGTGTAGCCAGATTTTCACCTTGTTTTGAGTACCATCGGAAGGTTATGTGATCAATGGTACTCATTTTTACTTTTGAAAAGTCAAAAATAAAAGTTAGTCTTAGACGATGTGACACCACAGTGAAAGGAATAGTTGGGCTGGATATCATTTGTGATGGAGGGAGAGAGTCATGTTCAATTTGAAACATTTGATCAAGTATCCCCAGCTCTAGAAGGCTTGGGCTACAGGAAGAACTGAGATTGGGAAAACGCCAATCCTCAACAGCAATAGTCTCATTTTTCCCTTCAGGTTTTAATGACGAGGTGAGAATTTTACTCATTAGTGACAAGGTCCTTATTTCAAGTATTTATATCTCATCTGCATTCCCACCTCATTTATATGTAATTTGCAGTTGTCTCAGGGCGCTGGTGAGAAACTAGATGGCAGTAATTTTCAACTTGGAAAGTCAGACTGGTTACCTTCAAGATGCAGCTGACTGCTTGCCCTTCTGGATTTCCATCTTCAGCTTTGTTCAGCAGTATCTCCATGGCCATTGACTGTCTGTACTCTTTGTTCACAGAAGTCGGCCGTAGCAAATCGCCAGCCTTCCTACATCATTGTCTTGGATTAACTCGAGGCACTTCAGCATGTCACCACTGCATTTTGAAGCCCATGGGCACTCATCTTGCAGAGTTCCAGCCAGGCCACTCCACACACATGGCCATCTTGTGCACCTGAACAGGGCACATCGTAGCTGGCTTTCTTAGTAATCATTGACTCTGCACTTGGAAATTCTCATCATGTCTACCTTATCTTTTAGCACATTGCTGCTTCATTTCAGAACATAGAGGCTCACTATTTCTGCATTAACTTGCTTCTTAGCACAGGTAGAAAGGCAGCTGCCTTGTTGTGATTGATATCACCAAGTAGTCAAGAGAGTGACCATGTTGCTATATGGCACAGTCTTACATCGATATCAAAGTTGAAACTTTATTGCTGGAACAGCACAGCAGGTCAGGCAGCATCCAGGGAACAGGAGATTCGACGTTTCGGGCACAGGCCCTTCTTCAGGAAAGATATCACACTTACAACATGTGCCTGCTGCTTCCATAATAAATGCTCTGCATGTGCTTTAGCTAAAGGGGCATGACTGAAAGTTGTAAAGGAGCAGTCCTTAATTGAGTGATGGGGACTGTGATCATTTGAGGGTGTGGCTACACTCAGTTGAATTCCACCCAGGGGTTTTGCTGCTGTTAATGTGGTGTTTGATCTGATCAGGATCCTAATATTTTCTAGTCCATAGTTTGGGCCATGATCTGACCTGCGAATCAGGCCCAGTCAGTCTGAGGAGTATTAGAGTCGCCAGTCAGTGGTCAGTCAGGGCAGTCCCTCTGAGATGTCTCAGAGCTAAGCCATGGCCATTTGGTTTGGGTAGCACATGTCAGGAGGAATTATCGGGGTCAAGTCCATGCTTTGTAGCAGGAAGTAGGAAATTCAAGTGTGGGAATTAGTGTTGTTACACTCTGAAGTGGAGGCGATAATGACTGTGAAGTAGCAACTGCAAATATAAGATTGGCATGAAGGGTGGGTGGGGACTCTTGACTTGAAGGTGGAGATTGGGACTCGCACACAAGAATGTGACCTGGACAACATGCACTCTTCCACCAAATCCCAACCAAGCAACAAATGGAGGCAAGGGCCTATTACAAGGTGTTCAAGTTAACTTTGATATTGGTGTCTCCTTGTTAAAATTGCTAGGTCTTGGCAGTATTGTGAACGTAAGGGATGTGGGATGTAAGATGTATAATATCTGCTGCTGTCCAGAATGCTGTTCAGAGATGAGCAACATCTTACCACTATAACTTCTATCCTCAATGGGATGTGCGATCATCTGGTTCAACGGTGATATAGAATCTAGTTAACCAGGTCCTTAAGCTAAAATGACAGTCCGTCACACAGTGACTAAGCTGCATATATATTTCTAGAGATAAGAACTATCCCCATGCTGTCTGTGTGTCTTCAGAGGGCTTTTTTTTCCCTTGCCATCCTGCTGCATCTAGCTGGGGCGGAGACATGAAAGGTTTGGGTGAACAGCCCCATGGCATTTGTGGCTAGTGGACACTGAGAATGTTCTGTACAGATGCAGGCTTAGTTTCCTTGGTGACTTCTACAGGATTGGGGTTTGCAGTTAGGGTTCACATGGAGAGATGTGACTCATCTAGAATGTTCTGAGAAAAGGCTTCTGGAAAGGGCCTGTGTGAGCTTCCTACTCTGTCCTAGTGTCTGCTGAAATCACCTTAGCTCAAGATAAAGGGCCACCTAGAATGTGGTTAAAGTCCCTCGTCGCCCCTTTCAACTTGCTGTTGATGCTGAGTACCATTGATTAGAGCAATGGAATGCAGTTCTGTGTACAGAGGAACCTCAGTTTTCTGAAGGACAGGGGAAGGGAGTATTTCATTCAGTTAATCAAATGCCAGATAACCTAGCCACGCATCGGGACCATGTGATCTTGTTCGGATAATCTGAAATTTGGTTAATCGAATGCCGAATAATCAAGGTTCCTCTGTACATTTCTGGCAGCCATTACGCATTTTGCAGGACCTGACTTGACATGGCAGCTACCACCCTTTATAGAGATGTTAGGATATATGCCTGCCTGGTTGGTACCAGTCAGTTTGGTACTGATAACATTGGTGGACTCCTCCAGACTTTGGTGTCAGGATCAGAGTGGTGGTGGAATAGCACAGCAGGTCAGGCAGCATCTGAGGAGCAGGGAAATCAACGTTTCGGGCAAAAGCCCTTCATCAGAAACTCCTGATGAAGGACTTTTGCCTGACCTGTGCTTTTCCACCACCACTCTAATCTTGACTCTAATCTCCAGCATCTGCAGTACCCACTTCCTCCAGACATTGGTCCAGTTTACAGAATATCTCCAACAAACCTGCCTGCTGTACCTGTGACAATCTGTCTGCACACTTGCACAAAGTCATTAAAGACTACTGCCACAGGACATTGATGGCCTGGGCCTGAGCAAGTGCCTGACCTCCAGCGTCAATGTAACCCTCCAGCTGCAGGACCAAGCCAGAGGTGTGCTCACCAGAACCTGCCCCCGAATCCAACTCGGCCAGGGACCTCAGCGAGTTGAACGTATCTGAACTAATGGAGGCTGCAGGATCTGTTGCTGTTTTCTCTGAGGTGGAAGAGAAACTGATGGGGGTAAGGAGCTAGCTTCTTTGTGGTTGAAGCTGTGCTAGCACCTGCACAAGAGAACAGAGGGCACTCACTTATGCAAGAGAATAAGGGAAGAGAAAATAGTGGTCCTGATCCACTTCAGGGATTTCCTTGTGGAGGGTGAGGATGCTAATATCACCCAGCCTACTCTCTCCACTCTATAGTGCAGCATTGCCTCCTGGAATGAGACGAGAAGAGGAATTGAGTGAAATGAAAGTGGCTGAAAGAGTAGTTCATGATAATGCAACAGCAGGAACGGTGATGAGTTGTTGCCAGTGAGTGTGTAGGAAGTATAGCAGCAACAAACGAGAACGCTGGCAAAACTCCGCCTGTCTGACAGAATTTTTGGGGAGAATGTTTTAACATTTCCAGTGTTGAGGTACAACAGAGTGGCTGAGGTAGGTGAGAGCTGTAAAATGGAGATGCTACATGCAATTATGAGCAGCAAACTGTTCACCTTAGATGGGAAGTGTGTGCAGTGACCGTGCTTTAATGAATGTGAAACGGCAGAGAGGATGGTGGCATTTACACTTGGAGAACACAGAAAGTCAGTGATCCTTTTTAGACATTGCTGGGTGTTCTTTCACTGTAGAGACTGCATTTACTAGAGTGGCTGGCTATCTCCAAGCTGAGCGAGTTTGGTGTAGGTTTCTTTGGAAGTCTGGAGGAGAAGGTATGGCTCTCCTCTCCACCACCTAGTCCAGCAAGGACTCCGGGTCCCGGTTGGCAAAGCATGGTGTCAACTTGCCCTTTCGCAGCCACACCCCTGCTAATAATGTTAGAGTAGCATAGTGTGTGAAGGCCAGTTCCTGCTTGCAGTGGCTAAATGCTGTGGAGCTGGGTTTTCAAAATAGCTGTCACAATGTGAACACAGAAAGATGCCAGCAGTGGTGAGAGCTCTCACGACAATGACTACACAATTGAAAGTGGAGCCTTGATGAGTAAAGAACGAGATGGCCACTGAAATATTAAATGACTAGAGGCCATGAGAGGACATTTTTCATACAGCTCTCTGAAAATGACACTTAGCAAAACAAAAGAGACAGTTTAGACTATTGTATGTTTCTCCCTCTACAGAAATGTTGAATATTTCCAGGGCTGTAATGTGTGTCCTTCAGAGTTTTGCATTGGTTATGTCTGTAATGGTAACTGAACTTTGTCAATAGTGGAGTATTTGAGAGCAACACCAAATAAAATGTAACAATTCTATTGAATATTAAAGTTATTGGAATATTCATAATGGGCAATTCATAAGAACACCAGTTTTGCATAGAAATATGGTGGCATCATGCTGATCAAAACTCCAACAGGCTTTGAACCTAATTTTCTCCAAGTTAGAAAGCAAGTTGATCAGTAAAATACTGTTAGAAGTGCAAGAATAAAAATCAGGCATTCCTGTTGAATTGTCAATTTGGTGTCAAGGTTGGTTGACTATTTTACTTTTAATATTTCTAATTGATCTTTAAAGACGTGCAGAGCAATTTGAGGTTTAAATGGAACAATTCATTCACCACCTGCAGGACCACTAACCACATATATTTGCTAAGACAGCAATTAAATAACTTTATAAAATCCATTTGGAGAGCCTGCGTTTATAATTCTCTGTATTGACATGCAGTCTGGTTCATCTAATTTAGAGACAAAGTTTGTTTTGGGTATCAGATTGAAATGTGGCCACAAATCATCTCCATGCTAAAGTATGAACTAATTTGAGTTAAATTTTGATTTTAATATGAAATCCAGGGTTTTGACATTGTCACTAAAATGTTAAATAGTATACTTTAGGCATTTAAAATTTTTGTTGTTCTTTTGAGATGATGTGAGCATCATCGGCAAAGACCGTATTTATCACCCTTTATAACAGAGTGGCTTGGAGTTGAACGTTGACCATAATGCTGCTGTTCCAGACCTAGGACAGACAGGACAAGGATAGCAGATTTCCTTCCCTAAAGGATAGTGAACTAAATGGGTTGTAATAATCATTTATAGTTCCATTACTGAGACTAGGTTTCAAAACCAGATTTATTAGCTGCCATGGTGGCATTTGAATCCCTGTTCTCAGAGTATTAACCTAGCCCTCTGAGTCACTAGTCTAGTTGTATTATCACTACACTACCATCTCCCTGAGAAGGGTGCTGTTTCTTTTTTTTAATGGATCATATAGTTAAAAGGGTGCTCCCAGCACTCCTCACACATATATGTACCCTTTGGTATTAGTCACAAATGTTTGTAGGATTGAAGCTCATATTGTCAAGAATCCTTGCTTTCTGACACTGACGGTAACAGTGCTTGGTGTGTGGAAACTGGTTTGTGAATAAATTAACATTTAAATTGAATAAAAACCAAAAGAATTGTGGATGCTCTAAATCAGAAAAAAAAACAGAAATTTCTGCAAAAACTCAGCAGATCTGGCTGCATCTGTAGAGAGAAATTGGAGTTGAGGTCAAGTGATCCTTCCTCAGAACATTTAAGTTGAAGTTTTGTGTCCTGGAATCATTAATCCAACTGTAAAAATTAGTTTATTGATCACATAAATTAAAATTTGATGTAGCGTCTGGTTTGTTGGGTTAAATTATGTTTACTGCACAACTTTAATATGAATAGATCACAGCAGTGGAGAAATCCAAAATGCTCACCACAAGTTGTTTCTTGACTCAACCAGGTTAGAACTGTAGACTTTTATCATATTTTATAATGTATCTCTGAATTCTAATTCTACTATTCAGATTAGCATCCCTGTACTAAAACTGTAGCTTTCAAACCAGAAAATAGCAGAAATTGAGAATTGCAAATGAAGTAAAATGAATGGAAAGTAAAATGTGCTGAATTTGTGATTTTTTTAAAAAAACATAACTACTTCGTTTGGTAAAGGAATAATCAGTTTTTGCTGCACTATTTGGGTATTTTCACTACTGATGCAATCTATGCAGAATTTTCTCTACAATAACCAGAGAGAGAGAAGTTAGGGCGTATTTGATGTAAATGGATAACAGCTCGGTTTTTCTATCAAATTTGGAGGATAGCAGGTGTGCAAAACCTATTGGCCAACTAAATTAAATAAAATAGAACAGTTGTAAGAAAACCCCTGGCTGTGATTTATATTTTTGAAGTTTGTAGAAGCATGGGTGAATGGAAAAGCTCAAAAAAATCTTTTTGAGCATTATGACGGTGTACTGGTATTTTCTTCAATGAACTCATTCTGCTTTGAGATAAAAAGAAATGCTAAGAGGAAATATCTTGTTAAAACTCATAGATCAAAATATTTGTTAGTGTAAAAAGAGAAATATTTGTTTTTGAATGACTGGATTCAATATTTAGCCCATCTAGCTCACCCTGCCTTCCTGAAGAATCCGCAATCTTGCTGCATCCAACTGCCTCTTTAATTACTCCAGGCTTTTACATTACTACTGTCTCCCGAAAGTTATTCTGTATTCTGATTGTGAAGACGTACTTCCCAGGAGGTTGGGAACAGGAGTAGGCTGTTCAGTCCCTCAAGCCTGCTTCACCATTCAACTAGATTTTCACTGTCCGATCAATGACTAATTTTTCTGACATGCCAGCAAGGTTACTGATGGTAGTTAAATGTGTCCCAATGAGGTTATCATTGAACCAAAACATTCATTCAAACAGATTTATTTTAAAATCCAACTTTGAAATTTGATACTGCATTGCTATTATGTTTTAATTCTGTAGGTCTTCTAAATTGTTATGTTTATGGTTTTTAGATTTTTATGAAGCGGACAACATTGGTCTGGTTCTCACTTCATTTCAGGAGTTTGAACGTCTCAATCTTGCAGGTTAAATGTACTTGCACAGATTTCCAACTTCCGTGAAAAATAACTTCCTACGATTGAGTATTATTCTGCTGCAATTTCTCATAAATTGTGCTTAAAGGTTGGAAAATCATAAGTGGAAATTGGGTTTTACTGTTCAAGTTTAACTTGAAATCACACCTGTAGGTTGACTGCATATATATTTTGACAGACGTTTGCAATGGCAGAGAAGTATCACTGGGAGTCCATGCTGGTGGAATGGGAACATGAGAAACAGAAGATCCTCCATACACTTCTGACATCAGGGGAGGATGCTCTTGACTTCACTCAGGAAGCAGAGGTAAGTTGAGAGGTAGCTTGAGAAATTTAGGACGTAAAGTAAGAGATGCTTTTAATTCCACACTAAGAGTCATGATTTTGTTTACTTATTTATTCCTACATGGGATGAGGGCATTCATCTGGCTGGGCCTATTCCTAATTGCCTGGGCGAAGGTGGTGGCTAGCTGCCGCCTTGAATTGCTGTAGTTCTTTGGATATAGATATACCTACTATGTTGTTAAGAAAGGAGTTTCCATGATTTTGACCCAATGACTGTGAAGAAACGTTGATGTAGTTCAAAATCGAAGCTGTTTGCTGATGGTATCCGCTGTGCGTTGATAGTGGAAGTAATGAGCTGGAATGTTTGCGGATCGGATGCCAATCAAGCAGATGGTTTGGTCCTTGGTGGTGTTATTGGAGTTGCATCCAACCAGACAAGATGAGAATATTCCATCACACTCCTGACTTGTGCCTTGTCGATGGTGGAAAAGCACTGGGAGATTGGCGATAAGTTACTTGTTGCAAAATTAATACTCTCTGAGCCATTCTTCTCATTTTTGATAATCTTCAGGTATACTTTTAAACAATTTATTGTGATAAAGTATTTTGTCCCCGAAGCTGTGTCGTTCTGCTTTTATGATACATCCACACAAAAATGAAGATAGGCAAGAAAATCTCATTTACGATATATTGAAAATAATGCATCTAGCTAACTCTTTGCATCTGTTATGTCAAAATTGAATTGATATTAATAATACATTTGTGTGCAAATCCTTCACGTAAAATTGTAACAAAGGTATTTACCTCTTCTTTTCACATTGAATTTGTTTAAGCAGCTAAAATGCTAATTAAGCAAATCCTTCCTAATAAGAGTAAATAAAGGTAGCAGTGAACTGTAGACATCACATCAATTCCCTGCTTGTGACGAGCAAGCTGGTATCTCCTGCGGCCACCACTAAATTGCTATAGTGGATGACGCTATGTTCTGGCTATGAAAGGAAAGATAATTGCCCAACATCCTGTACCTCTGTTGCCTATCAAGTGACCTTTTGTTAACAAATGTGTGGATGTTAGGTGATGTTTTGAGCTAAGTTGCAGTGTCTTGTATCTTGCATCTTACAGTTTATGTAAACATGAAGTGTGGATCAGTTTTCATGCTTTTGCTCATTTCTGTGAGATTTGCCTCAAAGATTACTTAGATTTGGAGAGGAGCAATGACGGTCAACAATAAAAGGTGATGACCTACAAGAGCAGTGTAGTGATACATTATTGCTAATCTTAGAAAAGGCTCTCATTTATTAATCCAAAATTAAGAGGACAGAATAAGAATTCATTCATTTAAAAAAAAATGTTTCTGGTTGGTGATGAAAAACTTGTTTTGCTTTAGTAAAGCTTTGTTTATGTTTCTTATTTTTTATTAACAGCCAAGTTTTGTCAGTGAAATGGGACCACCAGGACGGAGTGCAATGGACAGTGTGGAAGTGGCATATGCACGGCAGGTGTGTATACGTTATTTATATGTGCAAATATTCACTTTTAATGTCAGGAACATGTTTGAAGGTTCGCACTAGTCTTTGCTAAAAGGAAAGTTTGCAATTAACTTAGTAATTTTCACATGGTTTAAATTTGTCTTGAGATATGTCTACAGATGTTTCTTCAGATGCATGTAGTCTTTTCAGATCCAGTGTGATATGTGCTAAACTTTAAAAAGTGGCCTAGGACGTTGTAAGAAATACGTTTGGAAAAAAGCAAACGTTTTGTAGAAAATGCAGTGAATGTTTGAAATACAAGTTCAAGGTAGAAGGTGAACCATCAAAACACTTTTTTTAAAAGCAAAGTGATTGCTTTCAAGATTTACTAAAACATATCACTGAGTGCAGAGCTTTATTAATCCACTAAATATAAAATTAGCTTTTCAAGGTCTAAGAGATTGATCAGCAAAATTCATGACGCGGTACACTATTTTTAAAAACTCTATCTCACCTTATTCAACAAGGCGTACTTTATGATTTGTTAAAAAGAAACTTTGCATAGTGGAGAAGTGTCAAATCAATGATTTGAAAGTGTTTCCAATTGTGGGGACTGCATTGGTGCACCCTGTGCAGAAAGAAGGATGCACTGACAGAAGCTTCTGGATTTCTGTCATTAACTGTGCATGATTAGATTAGATTAGATTTCCTACAGTGTGGAAGCAGGCCCTTCAGCCCAACCAGTCCACACTGACCCTCCGAAGAGTAACCCACCCAGACCCATTTCCCTCTGTCAAATGCACCTAACACAATGGGCACTTTAGCATGGCCAATTTACCTGCCTGCACATCTTTGGACTGTGGGAGGAAACTGGAGCACCTGGAGGAAACCCACGCAGACACTGGGAGAATGTCAGTGTGGAGTTTGCACAATCACCCAAGGCTAGAATTGAACCTGGGACCCTGGTGCTGTGAGGCAGCGGTGCTAACCACTGAGCCACTGTGCCGCTGATTCTATTAATACTAGTAAACATTGATAATTTCACTGTCACTACAAATGCATTCAAGAGGTGATAGCTTTGTGATATTATCATGGACTATTAATATGGAAACCCAGATTTAAATCTCACTGTGACAGATGGTGAAATTTGAATTCAATAAAAGTGAGAATACAACGATGATCATGAAACCTGGAAAAAGTCAGGAAGGTGACTGTTGTTCTTACTTGTCTGGCCTTTGTGTGATTCCAGATCAATACCAATGTGGTTGACTCTTAACTGGCCTGTGGGTATTTAGGGATGGGCCTGGTCAGCGATGTCCACATGCTGTAAATGAACAGAAAAAAAATCCAGGCTAAAATATAATCTGCAGCTATAAACAGTGTGTAATTCTGTACGTTTTAAATGTAAAAATAAACAAAATTCACCCGCCTTAAAACTGCATTTAAACATGTGGAAAAATTCTTTTGCTTATTGTAGATCTATATATATAATGAGAAAGTGGTGAATGGACATCTACAACCAAACTTAGGAGACCTTTGCAGCACTGTAGCTGAATCTTTGGATGACAAGGTACCCAAATATAAAACTTTAAGCTATCATATTAATTTACATTTTGCGATTCATAGTTAAACAATACCCACAAATTGGCTTGCTTTAAGCAGTCGTAGATTTCCAAACTTTATTATTCATGTTTTTAAAGATTGGTGTCACTGAGACTTCGAGATAATAGATCTTTTCCAAACCTGAAGGAATGCAGTAGCTTTATTGCACTTCCTTTCATATGATTCATTACAACCTCAGAATCTTTTAACCTTTTAGAGACTGCTTGATTTAGCTTACAATTGTGCTGTTTGAGTTATTCACCCTCTCTGCAATGTCTTGGACCTTAAGACCTTTTATTCCATTAAAAGCATAACCTGTATAAATATAAGCTCTTGAAATAGCTTGTTTGTGTTTTGGTTACACAAGTCCACTTAATGGCTCAGAGTTCCAACCGTGGAATGAATTTGTGTTTGAATTTTGTTGCATCTTAGATAGTGAAGACAGAATAATCCCATTACCAACCCTTTGTACCATTGTATCCTAGTTGTTGATTTAAGAGGTTGCTATTCTTCCCCTTTGCTTAGAGAATAAAATCAAATGCTATGTAAAGGAGTTTAAAAAGTTATAAAAATAGATTTTAAAACCTGGAACTGGGGAAGGTATTATTTTGCCTGTTCTTGAAATTGATTTTTTCTGTAATTGTGCAACATTGCAAAAATCTGGGCATGTAATGAAAAACATCTTTTGGGTATGATATACATAATTCAATACAAACACCTGCTAGGATAATATAAAGTTTCCAGGAAGAAATGATGATACATTCTTGGAAAATAATGTATCTGCCTCAAGCTCATTATTTCTGAAGCGATCAAAGACTTTGGTACTCATTTGACTACTTTCTTGATTGCAGAATGTTTCTGAACTGTGGGCGATGGTGAAGCAAATGACTGATGTGCTGTTGGTACCTGCTGCTGATGCACTGAAGAGCCGGACCAGTTTGGAAATGCAAATGGCGTTTGTACGGCAGGCCCTAAATTTTCTGGAGCAGAGGTGAGAGAGAGCATATTGAGGAATGGTTAACATCTTGTTGCTAATTTGACATGTGCCTGTTTATGTTATCTCTTAGGATTACTAATTAGAAGCAGTTCTAAGAACTATTTTGTAGTTGTTGATTATTAATTTGTGACAAACTAGCTTAATTTGATTACTCTTTCTCTAAGGTCTTATGAAAGAGTTGGAACTTAAGCTTCAGTGCCACCCGTTGCCTGACTTATTTTCTTTGTTCCCATTGATAGCTACAAGAATTATGTAATGGCAACTGTCTATGGAAACCTGCACCAGGCTCAATTAGGTGGTGTACCCGGAACTTACCAACTAGTCCGTAGCTTTCTTAATATTAAACTGCCAGCTCCCTTGCAAGGGCTTCAGGTATTTATTCTCAAATGGTAATCCTTTCTGTATTTTGTTCAGTATTAAAACATAACCAGAAATCATGCATTTTAAGGTTCAAGATTTTTTAAATTTCCGAATCATTTTCCTTTTATTTGTTGCTGATGATAAAAGATCTTATGATAAAATATTTTAAGATAGCAGCAGAGTATCAAAGTTCATGCCTGGGGTTCGTCTGCCTTTCTTTTTTCTTTCTTCCCACACTTTCTTTTTACTTTTGCCTTTCTTGGCTGTTTCGGTCTCTTTCCCAGAGTGTCGGCAGTGGCAGGTTCCTTTGCTAAAATGACGGTCCTAGGAGGCAGTAGTGGCTGCAATGTAAGCCAAAATGAAGCACTGGTGGCTTTGGTGTTGGGTTTGAGCCCAGTTTGGGACACTGCGTCTTCAGCTGTGGCTGTATTGCCGCGATCGGCCCACCACGGACTCATGACAGCAATCACGTCAGTGGGTTCAAGATGGCGCCGATGAAAGCTGACATGGTTACAGCACGGTGGCGAGGCTCCAGGATATGGCGAGGCTCCAGGATATGGCATGGCCCAGCTACCTGACTGCTGAGGTGGCAGCATGTGGGAACTTGGAACACCTGATTTGAGGGATAGGCTTTGTAGCTTTGTTGTTCTGGTGACGAAGACTCCTGCCAGAGGCATGGGAGTGATCTGGACGTTTCCTTTTTCTCTTGGATGTTTCTTTTATTTCTGCTTGTGTTTTTAATCCCGTCTTTTGTATACTAAGATGGTGCTAGAGAATGGCGATTTGACGCTTTTGTCACTGTACTCAGGTGCACATGACAATAACATCTAAATTTAAAGATCTTTAGGATATTCGTAAGCATCTGTGACATAGACTTAATATAAAAATAGAGATTGCTGCTGATGGTTCTGCAAGCTACATGAGTGTGATGGCCATTACCACTTCCAGTTAGTGCACATTTTTGGCTGGAGGATGAATCCATTAGAGTCATACAGTCATACAGCATGGAAACAGACCTTTCAGTCCAAACAGTCCATGCCGACCATGTTCCCAAACTAAACTAGTCCAACCTGCCGGAGATTGGCCCATATCCCTCCAAACCTTCCTTATTCGTGTACTTACCCAAATGTCTTTTAAACTTTGGACCTGCATCAACCATTTTCTCTGACAATTCATTCTATACACTAACCACTCTGTGTTATAAAAACATGTTGCCCCTTGTGTCCTTTTTAAATCTTTCTCCTCATAATATGCCCTCTAGTTTTGAACTCCTTTTTCACCCTAGGGCAAAGACCCTTGTCATTCACTTTATCTATGCCTCTCATGACCTTATAAGCCTCAATAAGGTCACTCCTCAACCTGTTATGCTCCAGTGAAAAAGGCTCCAGCCTTTCCAGTCTATTTTTTTAATATCCTGAACCTTCCATTCCCAGAAACATCCTTAGAAATCTTTTCTGAACTCTCACCAGAATAGGCATCACTATCCTCAACATGACGTCCCAACTCCTATACTCAAAGGTCAGATCAATGAAGGCAAACACTTTAACCACCCTACCGACCAGTGCCAAAAATTTAAAGAATGATGTATCTAAACCCCTGGGTCTCTCTGTTCACCAACATTGCCCAGGGCCCTACAATTAAGTCCTGTCCTTGTTTATTTTACCAAAATGCAATACCTTGCATTTATCCAAATTAAGCTCCCATCTGCCACTGCTGAGCCAATTGACCCAATTAATTAAGATCTCTTTGTAATCTTAGATAACCTTCCTCACTGTTCGCTGTACCACCAATTTTTACTAACCATGCCACCTATATTCATATCCAAGTAATTTATATAAATGAAGAACAAAAGTGGACCCAGTACTGATCCCTGTGGAACCTCACTGGTCACAGGCCTCCAATCTGAACAAAATCCTCCCCCACCCTCTGCCTCCTACCAAAAGCCAATTTTGTATCCAATTGGCAAGCTCGCCCTGAAACCCATGTGATCTAACTTTACTAATTAGTCTCCAATGCGGAACTTTGTCAAAGGCTTTACTAAAATCCAAGCAGACTATATCTATTGCTCTACCGTCCTCAATCTTCTTGGTTACTGCCTTAAAAACCTCAAATCAAGTTTGTGAAACAATTACCCCCTCACAAAGCCATGCTGACTATCCCTAATCTCTCTCCATACCTCAATTAGTTTTCGACTAAACTCTCTGATTCCCTTAAGTACCTTGACTACACTCCTTACTATGCTTCCTCTGAGAACTCTATTTCATTTGTCCAGTTTCTCTGCTGCATCTGTTCTGGCAATGCCATCTTCCATAGCAGTACCTCAAAAAGCTTCTATTTTTCTTTTAACCAAGGATTTATTTCAGTGCGGTTGATAAGGGCTTTGATCATGGTCTTTTGATTTCCTTTCTGCTCTCTTTCTTACCCTGCCCCCCCCCCCCCCCCCAAATACAGGAGTAACCCTTCTCTTCCTCACTTCCCACTCCACCAATCTGTACATTCAGTGGATTGTCATTTGCACCCCTTCCCAGCATGATGGCACTCAGATACACACCTTGCCCTTTGCAGTAGTTTCATGAGGCAGTCCCGTCCAAGATACCCAGCCCATTCCTTAAACGCCTGCAATGATCTCCTGTCCCACTCCCAATCACAGCACCTTCCAGTGCAAATTGAGTTGTTGCAGCTGCTGTTCTAGCACTTTTGTCAATATTTGGGGTCTTGGGGCTGAGAAGTGGCAGATGGAGTTTAATTCAGATAAATGCAAGGTGCTGCATTTTGGGAAAGCAAATCTTACCAGGACTCCTACACTTACTGGTAAGGTCCTAGGGAGTGTTGCTGAACAAAGAGACCTTGGAGTGCAGGTTCATAGCTCCTTGAAAGTGGAGTTGCAGGTAGATAGGATAGTGAAGGCGGCGTTTGGTATGCTTTCCTTTATTGGTCAGAGTATTGAGTACAGGAGTTGGGAGGTCATGTTGCGGCTGTACAGGACATTGGTTAGGCCACTGTTGGAATATTGCATGCAATTCTGGTCTCCTTCCTATCAGAAAGATATTGTGAAACTTGAAAGGGTTCAGAAAAGATTAACAAGGATGTTGCCAGAGTTGGAGGTTTTGAGCTATAGGGAGAGGTTGAATAGGCTGGGGCTATTTTCCCTGGAGTGTCGGAGGCTAAAGGGTGATCTTAGAGGTTTATAAAGTCATGAGGAGTATGGATAGGATAAATAGACAGACAAAGTCTCTTCCCTGGGATAGTGGAGTCCAGAATGAGAGGGCATAAGTTTAGATTGAGTGGGGAAAGATATAAAAGAGACCTGAGGGGCAATTTTTTCATACAGAGGGTGGTACGTGTATGGAATGAGCTGCCGGAGGAAGTAGTGGAGGCTGGTACTATTGTAACATTTAAAAGGCATCTGGATGGGTATATGAATAGGAAGAGTTTAGAGGGATATGGGCTGGGTGCTGGCAGGTGGGACTCGAATGGGTTGGGATATCTAGTCGGCACAGACAAGTTGGACCGAAGCATCTGTTTCCGTGCTGTACATCTCTATGACTACTCAGGATTTCAAATATCCCATCCAGTTGGAATAACCATTTACTTATCTTAAATTATAAATTTAAATTATAGGCAATCCTGAACTGCCATTCCTGATAGATCTGTACACTGGGGACACCATCCGTTGGGTGGCTGTTTTTAGGAATACTTGAATTCAGCCCACAAGGGAGACCTTGAGAATCCAGTCACTTATTGTAATTTACTGCCTCACTTACACTTTGTCATCATTGACTCTGCTTCCTTTGCTGTTCAAGTTAAGTTCAAAGTAAGCTTGAAGATGCGCACCTCCTTATTACAGATGCACAAGCACCCCTTTGTCATTTTATCCCTTTTGTTTTCCCACCCCCCCACCCCCCCCTGCCCACATTTGCTTAAACCAGTTTCAGCTCTTAAAATTTTCCAGTTCTGCCAAAATGACATCTGAAACATTGACTTTGGTCCTGTGTCCATAGACAATATATAACCAGTTTTAAAAAATTTGCTTCTATCCTGTGATGCTTTTAAGTATTCAAGTTTTTAAACACACACAAACTGAAATAATTGTTGTGTATTTGAATTAATTTGAGGTTGAAGAGAATTTGAGTCTGCATTGGGGTTACTTGACACACTTAACATTTAATACAGTGATACAAGAATCTGTGAAGATGGAATTGCACCATATAAGCAAAGTCTAGATTAGAGTGGTGCTCGAAAAGCACAGCAGGTCAGGCAGCATCCGAGGAGCAGGAAAATCGACGTTTTGGGCAAAAGCCCTTCATCAGGAATAGAGGCAGGGTGCCTGCAGAGTGGAAGATAAATGAGAGGGGGTTGGGGGTGGGGAGAAAGTAGCATAAAGTACAATAGGTGAATGGCGGTGGGGAATGGAGGTGATAGGTCAGAGAGGAGGGTGGAGTGGATAGGTGGAAAGGAGGATGGGGAGGTAGGACAGGTCATTGGAACGGTGCTGAGCTGGAAAGCTGAGCCAGTTTTATATAGATATTTTTATTAGAAATTTAACATTTTTACAAGTTTACAAAAATAAAAAAAACTCTCAGCTATAAACATTGATATACAATTAGCTCAAATATACAATAGCCAAAATTTAACAAAAAAACAAAACAAAAAAAACCCGAAAAAAAGAAAAAAAAACAAACACAACTCAACTATCTACTAATCTAACCTACAACTAACCAGAGTGTATATTTAAGTCTCTTACATGCTCGGGATGTGTTAGCCTCAGATATAATAAAACCCGTATTCGTGCGGGATTCCTCCCCCGAGGGGCCCCGGACCAGCCAGGTTTGTAATCTCAATTAAATAAAAGCCCTTGTTAGGATAGCCGAAATATCTGTATTTATGTAATTCAAAAAGGGCTGCCATATTTTATAAAATAATTCGGTCTTTCGGTGCACCATATTTGTAAGGAAGTCAAGGGGAATACATTCCATAATTAGTCTGTGCCAATTTGAAAGTCCAGGGGGACCCTCAGCCGCCCAGTTCACCAAAATATTTTTCCTTGCACAGAAAGAAAGAATAGAAAATAGTCTCTTCCCGTACGTGTCCAGGGAGGGAAAGTTCGAAAAGCCCAAGAGGAGAGATACAGGGTCCACTTTAATTTCAGTTCCTAAAATTTCTGTCAGGGTACTTGCTACTTTAGTCCAATATCTACGGATCTTATGACAGGTCCATAAGCAATGTACAAGAGTGCCCACCTCTATTTTGCATTTAGGACACATTGGAGATACTCCTGCCTTAAATTTTGCCAATCGAACCGGTGCTATATGGGCGCTATGAAGTATCTTCAGCTGGATAGCCTGGGTTCTGTTACAAATAGTAATTCTTCTAGCATTTTCCCAAATATCATTCCACGTTTCTGTGGAGATTTCTAGTCCCAGATCCTGATCCCATGTTTTAAGCAGATTATCCATATCTCCCGATACTTCATCATGTAGTTAATGATAAATAGTACTGACGGAAGATACCCCCACTCGTCGTAGGATACTACATTCTCTATCGGATTTATAAAGACTATCTAATAACGTAGTCTTCTTCTGTATATAATCTAGAATTTGGAAGTATCGAAAGAGGTCTCCATTGGGTAATCCGAATTTCTGACGCAGCTGTTCGAAAGACATCAGGACCCCATCTTTAAATAAATCCCCTAGACATGAGATACCCCTGGATCTCCAGAGTTTGAAAGTGGCATCTGTTAACCCCGGTTGGAATCCCCATGCTCCCACTATCGGTGCATAGGGGGATGTTTTATGTGAATTGCCCTCATTTTGCTGCATTATATTCCAAGCCTTGATTGTATTTAGTATTATAGGGTTTTTACAGTGATCTGTAATCATTTTCCTCTTGTCTGAGAATAAAAGGTTAATAAGTGGGTATTTTACTTGAGAAGCTTTGATGTCCAACCAGATTGATTGTGGATCAGACAAGACCCAATCAGCTATGTAACTTAGTAGGGAACTTAACTGATATTTCCTAAAGTCTGGGAAGTCCAATCCTCCCCTTGCCTGTGGAAGCTGTAGCTTCTTCAGCTTAATGAGGGGTCGCCTATGATTCCAGATAAAGGAACCCAGCCAGCCATATAATTTACATAAAGCCGTCCTCGGCAGCATCACCGGAAGCATTCTCATAGGATATAGGAGACGGGGCAGGACATTCATTTTGATTAGTGCTATTCTACCCAACCAGGAAATTGGTAGGTCTCCCCATCGCTGGAGGTCCTGCCTTATCTTTTCCAATAAATACACAAAATTAGCCTTCTACAACTGACCAAATACTGGAGTAATAAAAATGCCTAAATATAAGAAGCCCTCCAGGGACCAGCGAAAGGGAAAAAGGGATCCGTCCGCTAAGCGGGGTATCATAGCAAGGCCACCCATTGGCATAGCCTCCGATTTTGAAAAATTAATTTTATAGCCTGAGAATGCACTAAATGTATTAATAACTTGGATTAAGCGAGGTATGGACATCAAAGGGTTACTGAGGAATAGAAGAACGTCATCTGCATAAAGGGTAATTTTATGTTTACCTGTACCAATCCTTGGGGCCACTATATTAGGATCAGCTCGTATAGCTTCTGCTAGTGGTTCAATTATTAGCGTGAATAACAATGGCGAGAGGGGACATCCCTGACGCCAGCCCCAACCCACACTGAAGCTATCCGAACCTAATCCATTGGTAACCACAACTGCTTTGGGATCACTATACAATGTTGAGACCCATTTGGTAAACACCTGTCCAATGCCAAACCTCTCCAATGTGTAAAACAAATATGACCATTCGACCCTATCAAATGCCTTTTCCGCGTCTAATGAAACCACTACTCCTGGTATCTTTCCCTGATGACAAGCTTGAATCATATTCAGAGCCCTTCTAACATTATTGGATGATCTACGGCCATTAATAAACCCCGTCTGCTCCTCCTTTATAATATGTGGCAGTATCCTTTCTAGTCTCAGTGCTAACGTTTTAGAGAAGATTTTAAAATCTACATTTAGCAAGGATATTGGTCTGTATGATGTACAATCTTCTGGGTCCTTTCCTTTTTTAAGGATAAGAGAGATATTTGCCTCTTTCAGCGAAGGCGGGAGACAGCCCTGACTATATGCATAGTTATACATATCCATAAGTGGGCCAGCCAGTATTTCTGTAAATTCTTTATAGAATTCAGCTTGAAAACCATCTGGGCCCGGCGCCTTACCATTTTGAAGTTAGCTGAGCCAGTTTAACCTAAAATAAAACTCAAAGTTCATCTGACTGGCTCATAGGATGAGGAGGCCTTGAGGAAACGTTGGACAGACTGCTCCTGTATTTCTCGGAGCTGAAATGAATAAGAAGTGATCTTATTGAGACATTAAGATTCTGAGAGGAGTTGATAGAATGGATTGTAAAAGGATGCTCCCCCTGCAGAAGAAACCAGAACTGGGGCATATAGTTTGGAAAATAAAGGCACTTGCATTTAATATTGAGATTTTTTTCTTTTTGACGGTAACAAATCTTTAGAATTCTCCTCCAGGGAACTGTGATAACCGAGACATTCAATATTTCTAAGGCAGAGGTAAGACGATTTTTGATTAACAAAGGCATTGAAAGATATTGTGGAGGTGAGGAGGAATCTCATGGTGAGGCCATGGTCAGATCAGCAATGACCTTATTGAATGGCAGAGCAAGCTCAATGGATCAAGTAGCCTTTCCCTGTTACTAATTCATATGTTGGTACATTTTGTAGGTTGTTGGATAGAATCCAGTGATAACAATACTTATTGATGGCTGTAATGTTTGTATTATAAAAACTCAGGATCAGAAATTTTAGTGTACATCATTCTAAAATATTTTTTTATTTTCAAATCTAGGATGGTGAGGTTGAAGGCCAGCCAGTCTGGGCCCTCATTTACTACTGTTTACGTTGTGGAGACTTAATGGCAGCACTGCAGGTGGTGAACCGTGCACAGCATCAGCTGGGGGAGTTTAGCAACTGGTTCCAAGAGTACGTTCAGAGTGATGACCGGAGGCAAGTACCAATTTCTAACAATCATTCTTGAAAAGTACATTTTGAAATTGATGCTTGCTACCTACCTAGTGGAATTGTGAGGGGGCTACTTTTAAAACAAAAGATTTTTAACGTGCAGTATGCAAAGATGCATTTACCCAGATTTAAATTTCTTTTGACCTAGATCCATTTATTAAAAGCTGAAAGGGTGTTGGGTACACAATATAACTAATTCTTTGCAGACACCTTCTCTGTGAGTCTGTAGGGGATAAATCCAGGGTGGAGAGTGACCCTTTGTAGACCAGCATTAACTTGAATTGGAATAGTTTTCCCCATTTATATTTCAACAGCGTGATGGAAAAGTCAGGAGGAAAAATACTATATAGCTCAGCTAAAATGATTGAATATTTTTGCATATGAATGACGAGGTTGAAGGTTTAATGTGTATTTACTTACACACACTCAAAATGTTGTTCTGCCTCTAGGCTTAGCTTTCTGTTTGAACTTACATTGTGTATCCTAGATTGCCTCCCACAACAGAGAATAAACTTCGGCTACATTACCGACGTGCTTTGCGGAACAGCACAGATCCATATAAAAGAGCAGTTTATTGTCTGATTGGTCGATGTGATGTTACTGACAACCACAGTGAAATAGCTGATAAAACAGACGACTATCTCTGGTTAAAGGTAAAGGCACTCACTTCATTCTTTCCCTATCGTTCTCATGTGGCTGAAGTGTTGACTATCCTGGTGTCACAGGTTTTACTTTGGTATTACCTGATCAGTTCCCCTCCTTCAAGGCTTATGACCATTGGCCCTGTGACTACTTAGTTCAAAATTGTTGGATATATGCAGGATCTGTATTTTCATTGCAGCCTTGTAAAGTATTATTGGACTGTGGAAAATATGGAGACAACAATGTTTCAATTTCAACTATAATGTTTGATGTGATTGTGGGTATGTTTGCTGAGCTGGGAAGTTGATTTGCAGGCATTTTGTCCCCTGTTTAGGTGGCATCGTCAGTGCTTTGGCACCTCCTGTGAAGAGCTGTTGTATTGTGTCTTCTGGAATTTATTTGGTTCTGTTTCTGCTGCTTCTGGTTGTTCATTGTAGTGGCTGGTATATTGGGGTCTAAGTCAATGTGTTTGTTGTTGGAGTCAATGGCTGAGTGCCATGCTTCTAGTAATTCTCTGGCTGTCCCCTGTTTAGCTTGTCCTAATATCGTTGTGTTGACCCAGTCGAATTTTTGGTCCTTGTCATCTGTGTGTATTGCCAATTTGGACAGCTGGTCATGGTGCTTAGTGGAAAGTTGGTGGTCATGGATACGGATTGCTAGTTGTCTGCGTGCTTGCCCTATTATACCGATCCAACATGCCAACCATTGCAATGAACAACCGGAAGCAGCAAGATCGGAACCAAATAAATTCCAGAAGTCGCAGTTCAGCACTTCACAGGAGGCTCCAATGCACTGAAGGTGTCACCAAGATGAGGGGTGAAATGCCTGCAAATCAACTTCCCAGTTCAGCAAATATACCCACAACCATGACTACCAGCATAATGAGTTACAAATCTTTATATGCACCTTGAATGCTTGTTTGAGTTAAATTGTTTATTAAAATAGTTTCAATTTTGGAAAATGAACCAATTTATTATGCTTGGTACCAACAGCAGAAAGCTTAATTTAGGCACACCAAGAATCTGAAGTATTAATAACCTGGAACAAGCAATGGAAATTGGAAGTGCAGCTTTGCTTGCGATATTTTTTTAAAAACAAAGTTACTTTTGATTGACTTAGGCAGTGAAAAGAGATATCTGAAATATCTTACACAATCATTTGAAGCTTGCTTTCAAATAAATACAGGAATTAAAGATGTATTGGAGCACAATTATAAAAGATCCTGAGTGCTTTTGACTTGTGCAGTGTTGATCTAGTTTTTTGAGCACAGCTTGCTTATTTTTCACCAAACTGGTTATTTAGTGCACAATACAAGAAATATGACAATACTCTTACGGGTTTGGTTTTATTGTTGGGCTGTTGTATCTGGAGAATTATCCTACTTGGGGCCAGAAGGCCCAGGCTCCATTTCTACCTGCTCCAGAGGTAAATAAAGGTTTCTATTCCCTACATGTGTTATCCAGTGAGTAAATTTCCGATTTCGGCTGGAACTTTTGTATGATGCATTAATTGTGTCCTTTCGTTACGCTTTCAGCTTAATCAAGTATGTTTTGACGATGATGGTAGCAGCTCTCCGCAGGACAGGCAAACCCTACCACAATTGCAGAGTCAGCTGCTGGAAGAATATGGTAAGCTTCCGGCGCTAAACAATTATCAACCCAGCTGTTTATTGGTCCTGAACAATTCTGGTGATTGGTTTACTTAAGTCTCTGTGTTGGTCAGTATACCAAATGCTGTAACTTTAAAATATTGTTTGGTAAGTGATTTGTATTTTTTTGTAGGAAATGTCTAACTTCTGTAAATTAATATTCTGTTGCTTCTACAGGGAAGGTAGATATCACCTGCAGCAAAATTCATTTGTCAGATAACTAGAAAGTGAATGCTTGCTGTAAGGTGTTCTTGACAGTTGCAAGGATTTTGGGTCTTTAAACAGTTCATATAATTTTTATTGATGTAACTATTTATTCATGCCATCTCTCAATTACAGCTTTACTGTGTTTCTATTTAGGGTGATTCGATTATTATATCAACTACAGTAAGTGAATTATAGAAATAAATGCATTATTCAACTTCTGTATTAATTTTCAATGTTCTGTTAATTGTAGATCCACAAAGCTGCAGTCATTCAAACCTTTTATTATGATCATGCTCCTGAATGTATTGTTCTTCCTCCAGGTGAAACCCACTTTGCAGCCAACCGGCATCCTTTCCTGTACTTCCAAGTCCTTTTCCTTACAGCCCAATTTGAGGCAGCTATTGCCTTTCTCTTCCGTATGGAAAGACTGCGTTGTCATGCAGTGCAAGTGGCCCTGGTTCTTTATGAGTTAAAACTACTTCTGAAATCCTCTGCTCAGAGTGCACAGCTGTGTAAGTACAATGCTAGAACTGTCTTCAATAGGCCCTTTAACTATTTTGTGGTTTTCTTCATTGTGATTCTCCAGTTAATATTTTAAGTTTCAGAATTCAGCATACTTAATAACAGGATTGTGATAATTGAACATATGAGCAGTTTAGTCCAATCAGACCCTTGAGATTCTACTGAAACTGCATTTTGCACCTTTAATCTAATACCTTCATGCTCTTTCATAACAAAAATCTCACTTAAAAATGGCAATAAGCAGTTTTTGGGGGGCAGAGTTTCAAATTTCCACTATACTTTATGTAGAAAAAGACCTTGTGCTTTTTCCTTTGAATGACAGAATTATTACTTAAAACGATCCACTAGTTGGCCTGTTGATCCACTGGACCAAAGTTATGGTGTTGATGTTTATAGTGAATGAGAACTCCATTGATCAGACAGCTGTCAGGGATCATCATTTACTGAGAATAGTGTCTAGTCATGCACCACTAAAAGCTGCCCACATCATGGCCACAGAAGTGCAGGCCAGGTTAAAAGAAAAAGTCAAATTATCCACATGTGTAACCTGAAAATCTGGATGTTGTAACAAAGGAACAGCATCATGCTATACAGTCCCAGGTTGTCATAGATATTCCCGCACCTTTTTTTAAGTTTTCAAGTCTGCTCCACTTTCTTCCAATGTTGATTGAAAAGAGCCTTCGATTGGGAGAAGCAAATTATCTACTCTTTCCTCAGCTTTTTGCATGTTAACAATTATGAAATAGTTCAATTTTTCAATCCCCTAAACCACTCCTGCACTTGTCACTATTCCTAAGTGCAGGACAGTAGCTAATGCAGTGCTAAGATACTGACACAAAGAAAATTATTTTTCATCCAGGGATTATGATCGCTAAATTTTTTATTAGCCTAATCAATGTTGAAGCTCAAGTTGATCAGTTTGGTGTACCACTTTCCCCTTTGGAAAGCCCCAGTTAAAAACCTGTACTCAGATACCTAAACTGTTTTTGCAGTTCCTTTTATTTGGAGGATTATGGTAGCTGAATTGTAATTAGCTTAACCAACTCAGGAGTCGTAATGATCATTTGTACACTGTACATCAGAATGCTCCAGTAGAACACCATTTTAAAAAAAATGCAAGGTGCATGCCTTCCCCACACATGAGCACCATTTATAGTAGATTATTATTCTTGAGATCTTAATTAGATCACCCTTCAATTTTGTAGACTTGAATCTGTTATCCTAACTTACACCTTTTAAACTGTGGTATCAGTGTAGTGACTCTGCACTATCTGAGGTCACTATACTTATCTTGAAAAGAACTCCCCAGGCTCTGTGTAAAAGAAGCAGAGAATTATCATAGAAATGAAGCTTTGGCTCAAGTATTTGGACACAGGCAGTTTAGTTCTGGTCCAATTTGTCACTCTTTTCCTATCGCTGCTTTTTATGCTCACTTGGGGATTGGTACTCGAAGCACACTTGAGTATTTTATTCAACTGGCCATTGGATATTCGAGTCTGTATGGTGACAGTTTGTAGTAATTTGACAGTAGGTGAGTGTTGCTGGATTTAAAACACTTATCAGTTTATCACGTTTCTAACTTGTGTGTTGAGGCTAATTGGATTGACCATATTCGGGTTCAGTGACTTGGTATAGACCTTGGTATTGATCTTGGGTTCTTCATGCTTTGTGTGGCTCACCCCTTATTGCTTTAATCATTTGAATAGTTTTGGAGATTTCTTAGTATAATGACATGTATGTTACTGCCAAAGGGGGAAAATGATAAAATCACAAAACACTTGAATACAGTCAAAACAGTTTTATCTCCTTATTCTTTACATGACTTGAAACTAGAGGTGTCCCAGTTTAAATTTCAGGTACAAAATAATGTGCTATTTCTCCAGTTTATCAATCCAGTGATCTGGCTGGATATCTCTTCGCAGTCAAATGATTTAGGAACTAAAGAAGTCCTGAACCAACTTAATCCTTATACAATTAGTCTAGTTTGTTCAAGAATCATTGTGTATGTTTCATTTGCTCAAAAGCTCAATAATAAAATTTTCAGCATTATTGTAACTTAGGATTTTTTCCAACTCTTGTTGGAAAAAATCCTATATTGTTTGCAGATGTCTTTGTAACATGAAGCAAAACTGTTTATTCCATCATTTAACTTTCTCTTGGTGCTTTGAAAACCATAAAATTTTGTTCTAATGGTCGATTTCATATCGTATGACTCTACTCAGTACAATATTTCCTATAATTTATGATGTGGAGAAAGTCATATTATCTCAACTTAATCTTTCAAAATGCAAACAATGGTATACCTTGAGTTTGATTTCCTAATGTTTAGAGTCATAGAATCCCTATAGCATGGAAGCCGGCCATTCGATCCATCGAGTCCTCACTGAACCTCTGAAGAGTGCCCCACCCAGACCCACTCCCACACCCTTTTATCCCTGTAACCCTGCATATCCCATGGCTAATCCACATAACCTGTGCATCCCTCGACACTATGGGCAATTTGGCATGGCCAATCCATCTAATCTACATATCTTTAAATTGTGAGAGGAAACCAGAGAATGTAGAAAAACCCAGAAGGACACTACAAGAATGCAGATTCCACACAGACAGTCGCACGAGGGTGGAATTGAACCAAGGTCCTTGGCACTGAGGCAGCAGTGCTAACCACTGAGCCACCGTGCTGTCTAATTTATACTAGTTTGTAGCTGGCATTTCATGTTCTCTTGAGATTTTACTGACCAGTCATATACTTTTTCAGTGAGAATACTGAATTTCACTTTTTAAAATTCTTTTCTGTTTCTATGTTATTATTTTCAGTCTTTTATATTTGAAATTTGTAATCTTCTAACAGTGAGTCAGGACGCTGCTGATCCCCGTCCAATACGACGCCTTAATTTCATCCGTCTGCTAATGCTGTACACCAGAAAATTTGAACCCACTGATCCTAGAGAAGCACTCCAATATTTCTATTTCCTCAGGTAATATTCCTTCATATTTATCTATTGCAATCTAAGGAAAACTCAGGGGCATAATTTATGCTCTATTCCTTTAAGCAAGTTATGAAATGCTTAAACAGCAAAACAATTTTTAATTCATTTGGGACAGTTTCAATTGTGGAAATCCAAATGTGTATTTAAAAAACACCTAACCTAGTCAGGAATAAACTAAAACCAAGGCTTTTGGAATAGTAAACCATTATTGTTAAACTGGCCTAACAATGTTGTGTCTAAGATACCACAAGCTACCTTTTTAATTCAGCTACTTCTTAATAAGTTTCTCAGACAACCAAATACTGAAACAATTATTTAAACAATATTGAATGTAGCAAACCAAATATGACTCCTCAACTAAGCAAGTTAAGCCCCACAACCTAACTTGATGATTCCCCAGTTGAAGGTGGAATGTACGATTTCAGCCAACAGCTGAGTCTAGATGAGTCCAGGTTCAATCCTTGTGGAGAGGTGTACTTCAAAGTTCTGCTGCTAAAGATTCTTAGACATGAATTTTTATACAGATTTCTGTCCTTCAAGTTTACTGTGTGACATTAGTGACGATCCTTTTGACTCTTTCATCCACAATATTGACTACTCCTCTGGAACTATCAAATCTGCAGCTTGCCTTCTTATCAGAAGTAGCTTCCCTGTTTCTTGTTACATTCGGCATTAACCATCTGTTTGAAGACACACAAGTCTTCCGAGATTAGCTCCTTAAATTCTTTAGCAGGGCAATAATTTGTCCTTATGATATAAGGCAGCCAGTCATGAAGCAGATGTCAAAACAGTTTTGTTCATGTCGTTTTGTCTCTCTTTCCCAGGCATGACCAATTGCTTTCAGTTCCTGGATAACAATTTGTCCTTGTCCCTTTTACAGTGTATTCCAGACAGTGTTATTATTGATCCTTGCAATCTGTGAACAGTTGTTAAAAGTTTTGAAGTTTACAGTAACTCAACAGCTTTGAAAGCCATTATGGCCTTAGTGTCTATTTATACCATATCTTCATTTTTAGAGGAAGATTTGGGGCCAAAAAAATAATAAAAGGTGCAGATATTAATTATTTGAGCTTCTTGTCCTTGGCTTAAATTGATGGTCACAGAAGGCGATCATTAGTGGTATCATTACTGCAAGTTGGTTGGAAAATGACCATCTGTTGCTCAATAATGTTCACCCTACAGAGAATTTCCACAGGATTTGATATGGTTGTGGAATTATGGAATAAGCATATAGCTCTTTGGGTGTCACGTTTGTAAATTTTGAGCATGCAGTTGTTGCAGATGTTTCTATTTGATTTGAGAATTGAATATAAATTGAGAAGCAACCTCAAGTCACATGACTGAACCTGCATGTTAAGTTGCTAAAGATCGTTGTTGGGGTTTGATCAGTTGCACTCCATAGCCAATGGTAAATCAGAATAAACTAAAATGCTGAAGACAAAGGGAGAGAGAAGCTAGAAATTGGCTTTTGAACCTGAACAATTCGCTCTTAACTCAACTGTCACATTGGATCGACGCTTATTTAACTCTGTTTGCTGTTTCTAACAGGAATGAGAAAGACAGTCAAGGAGAAAACATGTTCATGAGATGTGTCAGTGAGCTTGTCATTGAAAGTCGAGAGGTAAGTAATGCACCTACTGAGACGTACTGCAAAAAATTGTAGCATGGTGCATTTTGTTTCTTTAATTGCATGCATGTGTACACACGAATTTGAAGCAGATATAGGCCACTCAGTCTCTTGAAGCTGTTCTACCTTGCATTAAAATCATGAATGACCTGATCACTCTACATTCCTGATACTCCCGACAACCTTTTACTCTCTTGCTTGTTAAGGATCTACCTACCTCTGACTTTAAAATATTCAAAGACTCTGCTTTCCTCACCTTTTGAGGAAGAGTTCCAAGGGCTTGCAACCCACTGAGAAAAATATTTTCCTTATCCCTGCATTATATGGGAGATTCCTTATTTTAATCAACTTTTTTTTATCCCTTGTTTCTAGTTTGACATGCTGCTTGGGCGATTAGAAAAGGATGGCAGTCGAAAGGTGAGATGAGTTTTACTATGGCGCAGGATATTCCTTTCTTTTTCCCTTGCTGTCTTTAAATGTGTTATTGATGTGTAAGAAGGTGTTTAGACTGGTCAGTTTTGCTGCATCCTACTGCGTAACATAGATATAAAAGTTGCCTGTAGTTCCATCATTGGTTCACATTGGTGGTGCTTGTTCTGTTGCTTCTTTCCCTTCCCGTTTCCTGCCTTTATGATTTTTCAGAGGGCAGCAACTAATGCTCAATACAAACCTATGGATATTGGCAGCATTAAGGCTGCATGTCCAAGCAGATGTGGCAGGTCTAGTCAGAGAGTTTAGACATTACTACCGAGTCTTCTGACCTTCTCGCACTCGTGCAGTGGTGTTTGCTCAGTACCAGAAGGGCCATGGATTTTTGTTGCCACTGTGCAAACCTTCCTACTACCCTCTGCACTTTACAAAACAGTGTATAAGGAGACTCAGGACTGACATGCATGTCGCCATTCTAATTCAACATTGAATAGAAATAGAAGCCTGGCTTAATGGCTCAGTAACATATCGATTGGTATGAATCTGTTGAACCATTAATGTACTTTGTGATCTATTATTACAAGATGAAGTTGCAAGGGAAAGGGAATTCTCACTGAATATGCATTTATATCAGGTGATCAACTTTATGGAGAAAATGTTATTTGCTGCTTTATTTTCATAGAATCCCTAAGTGTGGAGGCAAGTCATTTGGCCTGACAAGTCCACACCATCCCATCCACCTTTTTCCCTGTAACCTTGTATTTCCCGTGGCTAACACACCTAACCCACACATCCCTGAACACTGTGGGCAATTTAGTTTGGCTAGTCCATCTAACCTGTTCACCTTTGGATTGTGGGAGGAAGCCAGAGCATCCGGAGGGAACTCACGCAGACACAGGGAGAACATGCAAACTCCACACACAGTTGTCCCAAGGGTGGAATCAAACCCAGGTGCCTGGCGCTGTGAGGCATCAGTGCTAACCATTGCACCAGTGTGCCTATAATCAATAAAAATGTAGTATTTTTGTATTGTCGAATGGCTATTAATGTAAACTTTAATCCTATTAAGAAACCCTATTCTGTGTAACAAAAAACCTTATCCTGTTATGTATTGATATTGCACTATTATAGGATCAATATAGTTTTGTCAAAATAACTTTGGCCAGAGCTTTAATTTGGAGTTATTTATCTTGGAAGATATCATGGTTGATAGATATTTTAAGTTGTCCAGTTTTCTTTACTGGTAAACTGAATATTCTTTGTATTGTAATGCATCAGTCTTAAACCTTGCACACCTGTACTACTCTGCAGTAAGTGTGAAGCATCCTCTGGGTAAAATTGTTGACTAAACAGGAATTCTAGCTCTGTAGATTTCTCCATTGTTTATTTTAGAGACTGCTTAGCAAGTTGATGTGTTTCAACCATATATATGGTTGACCAAAAAACTTGCTTAGTAAACCTATTTTCAAGAAATGCCTGAGTACAACTTTCGCAGAATCCCAAGTGTTTAATTAGGTGTTGGAGCTAAACTGTTTCTTCAGTAATAGTATTGTGAAGTGGTTGTGAGAAAAGTTTCATATTTTACTTGAACTCTTTTTAAAAATGTATAATTTTTTTTGCACTCTGAAAATGCTTTATTGGAATTGATTTGTATTCAGTCCCCCAGTGATTGAGTTAAGCAATTAGCAAGGCTTAGATGTAAAGCAGTATTTGCTTCATTCTCACTTCAATCTGTTTACCCCCAGTCTCAGAAGATGAACAGTGCAGCAGCAGAGATCACAATATTTTCATTTCCTGGGGTAGATTTTCAGTTACTATCCCAAATGCGGTTTCTTATCTAGCTTTGGTACCTGGTTGCTGTGGAATATTCAACAGATTTATGTAAATACTTGAAGCAAATTACAGAATGTCATTTCTCACCTCTTCAATTTTGTTTCCTTGCACAGCCTGGTGTAATTGACAAGTTTGCTGGTGACACAAGAGCTGTCATCAGTAAAGTAGCTTCAGTGGCTGAAAATAAAGGCCTATTCGAGGAGGCTGTGAAGCTTTACGACTTGGCTCAGGTAGGCAGGACCTACAAAGTATCGAAGTGTACTATATGTGAAATAAATGAGATGTCTGCCAAACTGCATTCAATCTATAGTGGTATAGTATAGATTTTATAACTGTTTAAAATTGTTGGGATAAATGTGCAGTGTGCAATTTGTATTTTCTAACTTTTTGGAATTTTTTTGTTTTGTTTTGCTATCCTTTCCAGTTTAGAATTCCCCAGATATTTTGATTTAACTCTCTATGCTCTGTTGGGTGCCTTATGTCAGTTTTTCCCAGCTTGGGAGTGAGGTATTGGAATGGAGAATGAGTGGGTAAATTCTGAAGGCTCAGCCACTAACTGTGCAGTATGTCTTGCAGTGAGAATTAATTTTATTGGTCCTTCTTACTATTCAATAACACAGTGATAGGATCTTGTAGATTTTTATACAAAAGCTCTGAGAATAAGTGAACTGTTCTATCTGACTGTGTCCTTGCCTACTGGTGAACTAGTTTGTTGTCCATCTAATGCCCTGTGTACTATATGTTGAAAATACTGAAAACGTTCTGATACAGAATCAATTTTAAGAGTATTTAAAACACATTTTAAATTATAACTGACTGATCTCAGTTTTCATCAATCGGACATATTTTTTGATTTGTCTTCTCGTTTTTCTAACAAGGTAATCTAGTCCACCAGTACTCTCCCTGACATTTATTTGGGTGCTTGGCCTGATTAAAATAATTATCATTGGCATCTCACCATTTTGAATGGAGACACAGACAGACATAATTTACTAGTGACTCTCCAGTTCATTTAATTTTAATAGTGCAGTCTGTATGCTTCACTGACATCAGTTTTTGCAGCCTTTAATTTTCCCAGGCATAAGGATCTAAATCTCACAAATGATCATTAAAGGTAGATATCCTTGGCAGAGCTGACTCTGATGTTTCTTGTGTCCCTGAACTTTGGAATAGGCTGTAATTGTTTTCTAAGAGCGGATCAGTTCCTTCGCTGTATATAGCTGCACATTTATTTCAGTCCTTTTCACCAGGAAGGTTCCATCAGCTTTAGTAAAGTGCTAAAGCACTGAGTCTGCTATTTGTGAATTACTATAATAAGAGTTTCTTCAGTTGGTTACAGGCATCTGCAATCATTCTTCTTTTGTGACCCGTAGAGAAAGCATGTTTTACATTTGTGCAGCAAGATCCATGAGGTTGTTAAGCACATGTGAGCCATACTCAAACAGCGGACTGTTGGAGCCTCTGTGCATTGTGCCAAAGGATATCAGAACATAGTTTTGTGCCTGGACTTGGCTATTCCCAGCTCTCAATTTTCCCCATACTGCTGTGGACTGATTGTGCAAGTGGGCAAGGTGAAGGAATTACCACAAATTATCCTGGTATCTGTTTGTCACTGGCAGTAAGAAACTGGAGTCAGTTTGCTCTCGTCTGCTGGTGAAATGGAAAGATAAAAACAAAACTCTGCATTCTAAAACTGGCCAATCACCACTCTTGGAGTCAGTTTATCTTTATCAATGTCGGCAGCTGATGGGGTAAAATTTTCACTTCCATTTTGTGGAAAACCAGTGATAGTGACCTCCTTGATCTGGATGGAAATTCAAGTCATGACTAGTCTCCTGCTCCGGTTTACCACTGTTTGTTAAAAGTGAAAATACTTTTATGATGTTGCAAAGTTCCAGTGGATGTTACAGGGCACAATTGTACAAGCCTTTAGGGCTTATGGCTGGACTGTAAAACTGGTCACCTCAGTATTCCATATCACTAGAACATTCTGTCGTTTTATGTTAAGGTAAGAGCATTCTGCCATATTTATCATCTGTGGCAGGCACAGCTCGAGAGCCTAGTCAACCAATAGAGCAAAATTATCTATCACAATTTTATATGTACAGAAGCTTTTAACCAGTAGATTAATATTTTGTTAACATTCTGTCTGTAGAATCCAGACAAGGTCCTGGAGCTAATGAACAAACTGTTGAGCCCTGTGATACCACAAATCAGCGCACCCCAGTCTAATAAAGAACGATTGAAAAACATGGCACTTTTAGTAGCTGAGAGGTAAGAGTTGTAGGTTCTATGGATAATTCTGTCTTTACTGTAACTCCTGTGTCAAGGTAATGGAAAATGCCTATTTAAAAGTAGAGTGTAAATTATTTACCAATGCATTATAACTTTTTCTCCAATGTCCCATTGAAAATGCATTGCATGCTTGTTCAGTTGGGTTTAATTGTCTCAAGCAGCTCATAAGCATATTTTGAGTTGAGTTTTCAGCAATTTAAAACTTATCTGATTTAAAATGGCTAAGAATCGATTTTTGTTTTAAAATAAGGTGACTAGAATGAAATGTCACGTTGTTCTTCTGAATGCTTGACTTGTCAATATAGACCACTTTTAGAACAGTCAATAGCTTGGGCTCTATATTGACCTGTGGTAAAGCTTAATTGCTAAGCAATTCTAGATTTTATAACATACCAGTAAACTAACTACATTCAGTAATTGCAGTAATTTTTCAAACAGTTCATGGCAGTGCTTGTGTATATGAAAATAATTTGTTTCCACACAGAATATATTTCTTTAATTTTTCCAAAGTTAATTTACATTTCCAGATTGTTTGTTGCATAAAGAAAAGCATCAAAAATAATTTTGAGAAACAGAGTATAAAATTGTTTTGATAGATCCTTCTGGAGAACAGGAGCTTGTTCACATGGCTATGTGCAGGCTAGCTATGCAGTAGTGGTAAATCCAGGACTTGTTTAGAAAGGTAGGATTGCAAAGGCTTAAGAGGAGGAATGAGGGGTGAACGGGTTTATTGACTTGAATTCTGCAGAAGAAGGTCTGAGTGTTTGAAAGCATGGCTTAGACACTTCTCTCCGCTCCTGGTAGGAGTGGCTAGAGTCAGGTGCACAAAAGAATTGAGGGGTTTCTGTGGGTTGTAGGATAGTGCCTACCTTTTTGACTAATTCTGTCTCTGCAAACTACCAGCTAGTCTCCAACTTTTGATGTTTGTGCATATAATTTTCTTCCAATGCCCTTTTTACTGTCATCCAGCTGTCTGGGACTCTGCGCTTGGACTGTGATTCTATTTCTATGGATGAAATTGCTTCTATAATATCTCTTCCAACTTGTTGGTTCAGATGTGGCCCAAGGATCTATTCTTTGTTCTCTCATTTCTTACAGACATGCTGCTCCTCAATGACACCATCAAAAAGCATGCCATCTTTTTCTACATGTATGCTGATGATGTCAGATTTTTCCTCATCACCCCTCCACCTCTTTTCGCTGTCTCTAAATTAAAAGACTGCTTAGCTGTATCCAGTACTGAATGAGCACAAGTTTCTTCTTCCAACTGTATCAGTGCTGTCATTAGTCTAAACCACACACACCATCCTTTTCCCAAGCAAATGTCTGAGGCTAAACTAAATTGTGGGTAATCTTGGCATCCTTTAATCTCAAAATGTGGTTCTGAGCCCACTTCTACACCATCACTAAAATCATTGGTTTCTACTCTGTTAACATGATCCATTTCCAGGTACAAAAGCCTGCATCGTTTTTTTTTTAACTTCTAGACCTGCCTAGTTAACACACTGCTGCTGGTTAACCTTCCATGGTCTACTCTTGCAAACTTGAATTAACCCACTAATTCTGTTGTATCTAATGCCCAACTCCATTTGCATATTATTCCTGTGCTCACTAATCTACATTGGCTCCCATTTAAGGAATACCTCAAATTTAGAATTCTGATCTGTTTTCAAATCCTTCATGACATCTCCCCTCCCTAACTCTAATGTCCTTCCATTCCACAATCCAGTAAGCTATCTGTGTTCCTTCAATTCTGGATGCTTGATCATCCCATTGACAACTAGTCTTTTAGCTGCTAAGGCCTGAGCTCTGAAATTCCCTTCCTAAATGTGTCTACCTCTGTCCCTCCTCAGTCCTCCTCCACTTAAAGTATTTTTTAGAACCTGCTTCTTTGATCAACAAGTGGTTCTAAAACCTCTTGTGGCTTGGAGTCAAATTTTATTTTGGAACTATTCTGTAAAGCACCGTCGGATGTCAGTAAAAGTATTTGGGTTGTTGTTGGAGGCAAGGAGATTATGTGATGCTTTGGAGAATTTAGGCAAGATAAGCTGGCACAGACAGCACAGTAGTGATCTATGAAACACTAGCGTCCAGATAATGATTACATTTTCCTTTTTCGGTAGGTATCGGAATCGGGGTGTTGCTGCAGAAAAGTCAGTTGACAGCACTTTCTATCTCCTTCTGGACCTAATTACCTTTTTTGATGAGTACCATTCTGGCAATATTGACAGAGCAATCGATGTGAGTTCCTTGTGTTTCTTAAATTACAAGTGACTAGCTCTTCAAAGATTCCTTAACTAACTATGTGAAGCACTTTGAAACAACTGATGGTGCGAAAACAGCTATACAAATACAAGCCATTTTTCCCCCAATTCCCCTTCCATAAACCAACAAGAGGGTAAAGATTTATCACTACAAGCTATTTCTGCCCTCACACTGGATGCTCTCTTGTAGTTGAAACATAAGTTAAGCAGTAATTTCAACAGCAGCCTAAGGAGGGCAGCAGTAACATGCTGCTCTTTCTCCCTGAGTTCTGATTAATTCCATAGACTCTCATACTAGCAAGTTTCTTGTTGCATTTTCTGTAATGTTGATCAGGTTGATTTCACTGGGTATTTTTTCATTTAAATTATAACACAAACTCATACTTCTCTTACTCTCTCTAATGTTGAACCTCTAGTTAAAATACCGTTTTAAGCGACCTGTAACCACTCCTTGATTATCCAGTCCTGTTTTATGAATCTTGCTGTTTTTTCTATCAACTTTGTCATGTTTGATTTTAATGTTCTGCCTAACTGCGTTTGCCCTTTTTCCCCTATAGGTCATGGAGAGACTGAAACTTGTGCCTCTCAGTCAAGAATGTGTTGAGGAGAGAGTGGCAGCTTTCAGAAATTTCAGTGATGAGGTGAAAATCTTTTGTTGGGGGTAGTTTCCTTTAATATAACTGTGCATGATCCTTAAAATGATGTGAAATTTCTGGCCTGTCATTGGGATTATGTTGCAAAAGCTATGCATAATAAATTCAAAGTCCGAATTTCTGTAGCTGTTTCGGAGATATTTGAGAAGGGTCTGAATTTAACATGGCATAGAATTCAGTTATATTTGTTTTTGATGGAGAGACTCCACCTTATTTGTGATATCCAGAATAGTAAAAGATTGCAATGATTATGACTGGATTAATGCTGTTATCCATTGTCCATTCTGTTCTGGGACACGTGTCTAAATTCAGAAAGAATCTCCAGTCTGCTAGTTGTAAAGGCCCTGTATGAAATAAACTTGAGCTTTCCTCTCCGGCAAAGGATTGTAGCATTAATTTACCTACCATTTGGACATTGTTGTTGAGGCAAACTGACACCAAATAAGAGAAATGGGGGAAAATTAAGTTCTTTTTGAGGGGGCTTCTCTTAGATCCAAGCAGTACATGTTTAATATGCACTAAAAGATTTTTAAAAATGCATTTATCCTAGTACTGTTTGTAAAAGGGCAGTGGAAGCCCATTTAATAACTTTCAAATGGAAATTAGAGAAATACTTGGGTAGCATACTGCACAGCAGTAGGTGGTAAAGGACAGAGTGGGACTGATTAAGTAAGCTTGTTTGAAGCTCACAGACAGGATAGGGCAATGACATTGTTCTTTGCTGCATTCTCCGGTAAACCCCTTCACTGCTCACTCTTCTATCTTTCCGTTTGACCCACTATTACGAAAAGCTCTCAATTGAGCTTGGTCGTTAACAGCCTGTGATGGTAGCAGTTCTTTTTAAACAATTTAATCTTCAATACTATTGACATTAAGAAATCTGTTACGAGAAAAGTAAAATCTGAATGGCTGCCATTTGTATCTAGGCAAAAGTGAGGACAGCAGATGCTGGGCCCCAGAGTCTAGATTGGAGTAGTGCTGGAAAAGGACAGCAGGTCAGGCAGCATCCGAGGAGCAGGACAGTATTCTTGCTGATAACATTTGTACAGCAACAAATGGCATTGCTAATGAGCAAATCTCTTCTATACAGATTCGACACAACTTGTCAGAAGTGCTGCTTGCCACCATGAATATTCTGTATACCCAGTACAAGAGATTGAAGGGCAAAAGCCCAGCCACCCCAACCAGACCTCAGCGTGCAATGGAGGATAGAGACTCGGTAAGATTTCATTAGAGAGCTTTAGGATGTGATTGAGCTGTTGAGAAATGTTAAACAATTTAAATGACATGATGTCAAAGTTTCATTTTCATAAGCAAAATAGAACTTTCTTTTGTAAGCTTCACAATTCATAAAAGAAATAGAGGGAGGCTAAACTTTTTGTGAGACATAACTGAATTGAACAGAAATTGCAGACTGAGGAATAGAATTCCAGAAGAAAATCTTCTTTCTCCATCAGTATACCTATTTAGATAATTAGATGACATTTTGAGAGTATTATATGTTAATTTTGACCTTTCATGAGAGTAGATACCACTACTATGCCAATTATGGCTAGGAAAAGACAATGTGTGGAAACATGTACCACAAACCTAACAGCCATTGGTACTTGCATTTCAATACAGGGAAGCAGACAGTTTGAGTGTCATTTCAAAAGAACACAAGAAATAGTATCTCACAGTATTGTCTGTGTGGTGCTGAAAGTAATATTTTTGTAGATGTAAAACTTTCTTTTGATTGAAATTAGTGAATTGTATTTGCAGTAACAAATAAAAAAGTCCATCTTGCTGTTTTTGTTTCATTTTGCTTGATGCCTTGATGGAGTATCTCTAACAGTTTGATTTGTTTTTTTGTCAGCAACTCCGAAGCCAGGCACGTGCCCTGATAACATTTGCTGGAATGATACCATATAGAATGGCTGGTGATACAAATGCACGCCTAGTACAGATGGAAGTCCTCATGAACTGACAATTGTGTGGAATTCTAATATTGGAGCAGTAACCCGGTGGTGTAATAATAGATTTTTATATTCAGAATTCTTTTTTGTATGTTTCAAATTGGAAATAAAATTATCTTTCCTGCTTAACATGATTTTTGGAATATTTTGTTCATTTTCATTTAAATACCTGGAGGTGAATCAGAAACATTTGGTTTGAATTTTGTTATCTCAATAATGCAAACCAAGAAACTGTGATTAATTTTATTAAATTACACACAGCTCTGAATTGTTTCATGAAAGTGTCATCAACTCTTGTGATATAATGTTTTTTGATCAAAAATGTAATTGTCGTTTTTTTTATCACTTCTTTGATCAGCTGTTGGTTTTTGTGGATCATTTAACTCTGACCAAATTGGCAGAAAGAAATGGGATTATCTACCTGAGAATTTGTCTATGAAAATTGGGTGACTGCTATTCTGTCTAATTTTGTTTATTAAAACGAAAGTTAGCCTTCTTGGGTGAGTTGGATATGAAATTTCAGTGCTGTCTAATAGGGTCAATAATATTTCTTTGCCCCTTGATCTTATAAAAGCACTAATATGCCTCCTGTAAGAAACTGATTTTCTTCAGGAATTTCATACATTCCTATAAACCTTTTGACACAGAAGCAGGCTATTCAGCCTGTCATCTTGCCCAACAGTTCGAAAAAAAATCCAATTAGTCCCACTTCCTTGCTTATTCCCCATGACTATTGTGGATATTTACTATTCAAATGTGTCCAAATGTTTCATCGTCGTTTATAACAGTGCATGTTGAATTAACATGACTCATTTCAAAAACAAGCTTTTAAGTGAGATTTCTCCTAATTTCCCCTCTGGTTAGACAAGGAGCAGTCTTAATGCTCTTATTATATTTGTGTTTAGATGCAGATTGAACAAGAGTGGCTGGCAGAAGCTTGGCATCTGTCCTGTACTGCCACCTTTGCTTCTGCTGGGATGCTACTACAATTTGGAAATTTACTTGTGAGGGTTCTTATTTCTGTCAACTTTCATTGTCAGTTCATTTCCCTTGCCTTCCTGAATGCTTTGACTCCTTGCTGACAAATCTACACAGTGGTGAACCTTGCAATCTTTGCAACTTCTCCTTTGGTCCCACGCTTGGGTGGTTATTATTTGTGCTTTGAGAATAAATGTCTGGCTAATAGGGCATGTGCAGTGTGCCCCTGCACAGGATTCACTGAATAGACAATAGGAGCAGAAACCATGCCTATACTTGCACCCCCCACAAATCTCCTCCACCACTGTCTTCCAAACTGGGATGCCAAAGATCATTTTGCACCTTACTAGAGCTTCAAATTACAATACCTTAAACTGGAACGAAAGCTCAGAATTTTCCCGAGTTGTAGAGTGCAGGAACTCACTGTACAAACTTCAAAGTTATCTGCGAAGTGTCAATTAGTATTATGAAGAATATCTTGGTTTCAACCTTTCAAGGTAAGATCCTGCGTTAAACTGGCCTAGTGCTGAAGAACATTAAACTAAGCTGTAAACTAGATCTGATAAACTAAAGACTGTTAAATGGAAACTGCTTTTTAACTTGAATTCAGTTGTGTATTTTAGTAATCTGGAGGGATGTATTTGATTGTATTTTTCTTACATTTAGAAATTTTTTTTTGCCCTTTTATCTTTAAGTGAATAAATAAATTTTGTTCAAATAAAATGTGTATTTAGATAACCCCAGTTTTATAGCCGCCTTGGGAGAGACTTGTGGAAGTGTCAGGATAGCTGGATGACGTGCCATTGCCATGCGAAACTTGGTATCGGTGCAGCAGCTGGTGTTGTGAATCAGGCCGGTAAAAAGCAACTGCTACGATCCGGCTATTTCACAACACCAGGGTTGCTTCATACCACTGTCTTCAATGCAAAACCAACCGCTCTGAAAATATGTACATACCACATGGGTAAGTAGAAATCACAAAATTCAGCTTGTAAAAGGATGTTGTTTTTTAAAGAACAAACAAATTGTACAATGATTTGTAGGTTACAATTTCCAGACTGAGATTACCCATCTCAGTTTTAGAAAGGGGATAGAGAGTATAAGTCAGGTTCCTCAAGCATGATGGAAAGGTTAGTGAGTTGCAGTGGCATGTCTTTTTCAATCTAGTGGGAAGCCACAGAGCTAAAGTGAACAGATGGAATGGGATGGGGTGGCGCCAGCAGCCATGGAGCAACTGAAGTATAATGGAATAGCAAAGGAAACTGTAACTGTAGTATCATTTCTGAGATCTGTAGTAAGTGTCTTTGGCTTCAGAGGTTGATCAGGAATACAAGATCTTTATTGGATAAAGGGCAATTATGAATGTACATCTCTATGACTCTAAGAGGGCAGTTCTCTCCAGGCAAACCTTGTTGGCAGTGGTCCTCAGCTGTCTTCAATAAATGCTGACCTATACATTCCATGAATAAGTTTTTTTTTTAAAATGCAGTTTATCATGCTATTTAGTTAAATCGTTTTGGAAATTAGAGTCCTTTAAAAACTGAATTTACCTAGTATTTACTGTGAAGTTGGAAATTTTCATTTACAGCTATTACAGCAGCAATAACTTTTCCAAGCTTTTTAGCATTTTTTTTAAAATGTGAAGAATTACAAGGAGCAGTAAGGTCACTATGCCCTTTGAACTAGAGTCAACAATTTCAGCTGGCATCCAGTAATACCCTATTATAAGTGTACTGTTTGGGAAAAATAAATATTTGTTCTTAGAATGGTAAACTGATGCCCAGATGAAGGTGGGCAAGGAGACAATGGTTATGCAAGCATCACAAGTAGCTGTCCCATGGTCATTGGCCAAAAGAATTCAAACAATTGATTGACAGAGTAAATGTAGAAATAGAAATGTTCCCTCTAAGCTGCATGGATGCATGTGCACAGCAGTTCTGATGCATTCTGATTATGGTATTGTCTTCTGGTTCCTGCCACTCTGAACCTATGTAGCTGTAATGAAAATCAAAAGGGAATATTGTCACAAGTGGGCGGCATGGTGGCACAGTGGTTGGCACTGCTGCCTCACAGCACCAGAGACCCGGGTTCAATTCCCACCTCAGGCAACTCTGTGTGGAGTTTGCATATTCTCCCTGTGTCTGCTCCGGTTTCCCCCCTCAGTCCAAAAATGTGCAGATTAGGCCGTAGTGTTAGGTAAATGTCGGGGAATGGGTCTGGATGGGTTGCTCTTCGGAGGATTGGTGTGGACTTGTAAGTAATCTAATTTAATCAAGAGGGCAGTTCTCTTCAGGCAAACCTTGTCGGCAGTGGTCCTCAGCTGTCTTCATCAGCTGGAAGATGGACCAGAGGAAGACTCGGATGAGTTCCCTAACACCTCGGCAGGAGAGCAGGATACTGCCTCCGCAACCATAGACATACTAACAGCCTGTTAATCTTCTGATATCAATAAACCATCCCCAGTAGTCATGGTTGTATATCTGCCTTTGTCTAGTTTACTAATATATCATTTCTAAGCTGCATAAGATGCTCAATAAACTATCAGAAAACTGCCTGCAAATTTAGACTGCCTATACAAGGTAATTGGTCATGACTTTGACCTCTTCCAAAAATCAAGACTGTTTCTTTCTATGGCATCTTTACTTCCTCAGCCCTATATCAAATGACAGTCCATTTTATTGAGCTTTCTTAAATAATGCATTGATAAGGCCTGTTTTTGATTTTGGTAAGCCAGTCTGAAATAATGCATTAATTAACCTCTCCTTGTCATTGCATTGTTAAATGTTATGATAATACCCTCTTCTTTCCTGAGGTAATATCCTAACACTTTGATCTTTTCCTGCACTGTTCCACTGCCAACCCTCTTTAAATAATCTGGTGAGAGAAGATGTTTCCAATATAGTGTAGTTTTTCTATTCTTTTCTGGTATCTGGGCATTGCTATCTGAGCCAACATTTATTGCCCACCTTGACCGAGGTGGATTACAGGGGCAGAGAGCAGTTTGGAGTCAAGTGTAGGCCAGACCAGGAAGAACAACAGATTTCTGCTCTAGAGAGCACCGGTGAACCAGATGGATTTTTGACCATCAGCAATTTCTTGCTGAACTATTGACTAGTTTTCAATTCTAATTGAAATTAAATTGCATCAGCACTTGTGATGGGATTCGATCTATATCCTTAGAGATTTAGCCTCTGGATTACCAGTTTTGTGACATTATCAATACATCACTATCATTCCTCAATAAATGTTTACAAACATCTCTAGATTTATTTGCATCTAAAAGCCCTCTCTTTCAGTTAGACACTTGAAACGATGTGATAGTCTATTCTGTTTAAAGTTGGCTTTGCTGACCTATTTTTGAAAGCAGATGTTCTTTATTAGTTTAAACATATTTGAATGTAGAAGAAGTTAGCAGTTGTTCATGCCATATCAAATATTATGGCATAGAAAATGTATGGATGTGAATAGATGAAAACCAACAGTTGGATTATTTTTAATAAAATGGTACCAATATATGCTATGCTTATATGAATCTTGAGCAACTTGAAAATGCATTTGATAAAGAATCTCCAGCTTGGAGCAGGCTCGAAGAGCCAGATGGCCCACTCCTGCTCCTAGTTCTTATGTTCTGATGTAGAGATAAGAATTGGATATTATTTGCACTGCAATATAACATCACCACCTGAGTTGTTTCCTTTGATTTCAGAGTAACATGGAAAAAAGAATTCTGTGACAGCATCTGTTAAGCAAACTTTCTGCTACCTAGATGAGCTGCAAGAGAGCGTCGGAACCTCTGCAAGTTCTCCTTCAAGCCTCTTGCCACCCTGATTTGAAAACGTAACTTCATGATTTCATAATCACTAGGTCAGGATTCTAAAACTTACGCTTTAACAGCACTGTGGATGTTTCTGCTGAGAAGCTACAATAGTTCAGCATTACAGTTCCACCGCTACCTTCTCAAAGAAGTTGAGCCCCAAGCATGAATTTAAAGTATTCTCCTGTGTAACTTGTATTTTCTTTTAAATGATTAACCATCCTCCTCCTCCATTGTATTTGCTAGCTAATGTTAAAATAATTTTGGTGGGGGATAAGTGCTGCAAGAATTAGTTTAATGGTTCGTTTTTCGAGGAAAAGAAAATTACATTCATAACATGAAATGTCATTATTACTGATGCAGAACACAAAAGAAATTTATGCCTACGGCTTTGTTTCATAATTGCTATAGTCCTTGAATGTGAAGTTCTGAAACTTCTGCATTGAATGAAACAATCAATTAATCCTGACTTCCCAAAGGCAAATTGCACAGGTTATAGGGCTTGTTTTCACATTGTTCCCATGTGAAACAGCTCTGGTTTCATTCTTATGATGTATATTAGATGATTGTGCTTCTCTGTTTTAACTGGCCTTCGTGCATCAGGATAAGTACTCTCACAGACCAAAAATAAGCAAAGTTCAACTCTGAGAAAAAGAATATTCATGAAACATTTCGATAAAACAATTAATTCAATAACAAACACCATTTCATGAAAATGGCATGCATAAATCCAGTCAAATGCTCGGATTTTTTAAAAGACTGTAAGAAATAGGAACAGGAGTAGACTGTTTAGCCCCTTAAGCCTGCTCTACTGTTCAATAGGATCATGGCTGTTTTCCCATAACCCTCGATTCCCTTCCCAATTGAGAATCTATCTATCTCCATCTTATACAAGGACTTTGTCCCACATCTTTTGGTGGCAAGGAGTTCTAAAGACACACAACCCTCTGAGAGAAGACATTCTTCCTCATCTCAATCTTAAATTAGCGCCCCTTAATTCTGAGATATTGCCCTCTAATCTTAGACTCTTCTATCTGGAGAAATATCATCTTGGCATTCACCCTGTCAAGCCCTTTAAGAATCTGATGTTTCAGTAAGATTGCCTTTCATTCTTCTAAATACCAGTGAGTACTCAACCATACGGGAGACCGTCCCAGTGAACTGAACTGCTTCCAATGCAATAAGATCTTTCCTTAAATAAGGGGACCAAAACTGCTCACAGTACACCAGTTGCAGTAAGCCCTCTTTTCTCTTAGACTCAACACCCTTGAAATAAGGACCAACATTCCATTAGTCTTCCTGATTACCAGCTACCCCTGTGTGCTCCCCTGTGTATCCTCAAGTCCCTTTGCATTGCCATTTTTCGCTATTTAAATAATACTGTATTTTGTTCTCCCTTCCAAAGTCACATTTTCCCACATGATATTCTGCCAACTTTTTGCCCATTTACTTTATCTATCAATATCTTTCTGTAAACTCTTTGTATCCCTCTTGCAACCTGCATGTCCACTATTTTTGTCATCTGCAAATTTGACTCCAATATATTCACTTCCTTCTTCCAAGTCATTGTTATATATTGTAAACCATGCAATCTCAGCACTGATCCCTGTGGAACCCCACAGGTCACAGGTTGCCAACCTGAAAACCCATATTCCCACTCTGTTTCCTGCCCGTGAGCCAATTTTTTTTTATCCATGCCTGTATACTGCCTCCAACAACATAAGCTCTTAGCTTCTAATTTAGCCTTTTGTGAGGTACCTTGTCAAACACCTTCTCAAAGTCCAAATGCAAAATATCTGCTCATTCCTTCTATATACTCTGGTGAGAGGTCTTCAAAAAACTCCAATAAATTATCAGACATGATTTCCCTTTCATAAAGCCATGGTGACTCTGCTTAATTAGATCATGATTTTCCAACTGTTCTGCTATTATTTCCTTTAATTGATTCCAATACTTTTCCAGCAAAAGTAGGCTAATTGACCTACGTTACCCACCTTTTCTCTTTGAGTAAGAGTGTCACATTAGCAGTTTTCTGATCCTCTGGTACTTTGCCAGAATGCATGCATTTTTGGTAAATTACAACGAATGCATCCACTATCTCTGCAAACCATCAAGACCTGGGACTTCTCTGCCTTTAGCCCCATTAGTTTGTCTAATACTACTTCTCTAGTGGTGACAACCGTACTTAATTCTTCCACCACATTCTTTAATATTAATGCGATGTCCGACGTATCTTCCACTGAAAAGACTAATACAAAATATCTGTTTAACACCTCTGTCATTTCCTTGTTCTCCGTAGCTGTCTCACCATATCCATTTTCTAAGGGGCTGATGTTCACTTTGACCTCTCCCTCTTTTATATATTTCAAGAAGCTCTTATTATCAGTTTTCTTAATATACCTCGTTAGTTTGCCTTCATAGTTGCTTTATGTCTTTTTTGTCTTTTAGCTCTTCGCTGGATTCTGAATTTATCCAAGTCTTTGGGGCTCTCACTGACTTTTGCCTCCTTTATGTGCCTTTTCTTTCAATTTAATGATCTCCTCAACTTCCTTAAATTAGTCATAGATTCTCAGAGGATAGATCATCTTTCTTCCTTACTGGGATATAGTTTTAGCGACAGCCATCAATTACCTCCTCAAATGTCTGCCGCAGTTTGCCTACTGAGGTTCCTGCTAACCTATTCACTCAGTTCTCTTCAGCTAACTGTAGCATTGTAACTCCCTTTATTTAAGTTAAGCACAATTGTTTCCAACACAAGTGTCTCACCCTCAAACTGAATATACAGTTCTATCATGTTATGATCTTGTCATGTTGTTTGCCTTCTCTCAAGTTGTCATTGTTCATCCTATTGGTCTGAAGAAACACAGATGAAACACATTTGATATTGCCTGGAAAATTCATTCTGTTCTAAATGATTACATTAATTAAAGAGATAAAGTAATATTTATTTTGTTTTTTTTTGAAAACATGTCACACCTTTGGCTGGTGTTCTATAGGCAGTGTCCATCTTCCAAACTAGTGTTTGCTCAGCTGGTCTGTGAGCATTGAGTTATTGTTATTTTGGTGGAAATGTGAAGGTGAGTACAGGTAAATATGTTTCTGTCCATGTCCACTTTTTTTTAGTGGAGGATGCTGGATGTGCTGCTTAGTCAAAGATAATTGTATCATTGCTCAGTCCGAGATCAGCTAACAAGAAAGCAGAGATATGGAACCAAGATTACTTTTCTCTGGGAGGGACTGATTCTACATTTCTTCCAAAGTTGCACATGAGGCTGTGAAACTGAGCCACTCGTAATGAGTAAATTCTGAAACGAGGCATTGGAGCTGGATGTTTGGAACCGCAAGGTGGTTGGTGAGCCTATCTTAAGTAGTAGGTTACACGACACTGAAGAGGAAATCCATTATGTAGCTAATGACCTTTACCAGGACCATGGTGACTGTTGTTCACAGGTATTGCATGGAGACTGGTTGCATGATCACCAATCTCTGTTTTGGTGCTTACAATGCTTTGAGTTAAAAAGAGGCGGGAACTGCGACTAAGCCTTCACCTCCAGTTGTTAACTAGTCGGTACAATCCTGGTGTCAGTTCACTGGTGCCATTTTTGGTAAGTTGTGATTTTTTTTGATAGGGTGACATTTCAGATGCCCTCTGTAAATTTCTTCAGGTATGTAAGAACCTCTTGAGTCTGATGCCACATCTAAAATGTACATGGATCAATTTGTTCATAAAGGGAAAAGCCATTGCGTCTCATGTAGGGAAATCCACCCAAATCCACTTATTTGGGTGGCAGCATCTTCATATTGTGGTGGGTTTCGATACATGGTGATCCTCAGTGCCAAACCACTCGTAGAGCCAGACTTTTGGATTTGTCCAACAGGGCCAGCCACTTCATTAACTATGAAGTGTCTTAGCTGTGGCTGATTCAGTAACACATCTAAAGCACAAGGATCCAGGTCCAACTCCTATTCCAGGACCTAGAGTGTGAGAAAGGAAGGATGACCGTCTAGTGCAGTGGGAATGAAACTACCTATTCAACTGGATGGCCCATGTGGAAGAGTGGACATATTATCCTGTGTCCTGGCCATAATCTGTGCCTCTTCCAACATCCCCTTGAAAAACATTATTTGGTCATTCTCACATCAATGTGACCCATGTTGTTGGCCAGTGGTAGCTGAATGCATTAAACATCACAATTGTCCCTGATGTGGACTGGACCAAAGCACAAGTTTTGAGATGCACTGTGTAAATGCAGATTTTTGAGGGGGGTGGTTGGAAAAACTGAGTTAAAGTCACTTTTTAATTAACTTTGAGTCAGCACCATTTGTGTTCTCTTTCCCCTCAAAAAAAGCTTTCTTCCAGTTGGCATTTCACTTGCCTATAGAACTCTAAACAAGTTCAACGGAATATACTGAGAGGGATGGCGGAGGCGGTCACCTCTGGCTTTTTTCCAAGATTACTCTCCTCGCCTTCAGGCAATCGTTGTAATTATCACGCCATCCCCATCCTGAAATAGTTGGAGCAAAGAAAGTTTAAACATCAATTAGTGGTTTTTCTGGCGATATGGAAAATAAGTTTTATCAGATGAATGATCGAAGCTTGCAGCTGACTTTTGCAATAAAATGTCTTTTCTTCTGGCTTTTGCCAGCTACCAATGCCCTGTGGGTCCGGCTACATATCCGTCTGCTGTAGGTGTGCGCCGGTTCCCTGCTCTGTCCTATAAAATAAGGTACGGTTTAGCTTCACATGGCACTCCCTTCATTTCCCCAGCAGCTCCCTCTGCCTGAGTCCCCCTGACTTCATGGCAGTTTCTACAGCCTGCGAGAGCCCAATGGAAGTCCCTAGTCTGGCTGTAGGAGACATGACCCATGGCAGATTCACCATCAGTGCCCACTTTGGCCAGGAGGAGGACACAAAGGACATCTACTGCCTGCCTGAACCCACCAGCGACAGCATGAGTGTCAGCAGCCTGACCCAGAACAACACCTACCTGAGAACCTTTGGCTACAACACCCTTGATGCAGTGCCCAATTACCAGCATTATGCCAACACGCCAATGCCAGGCGAGGAGAAGAGGGCCAGACCCAGTCTGGTAGATCTCCACTGCTACATGATGGTAAGGCACTCGCATCCTCTGAGCAAGCCAGTCCATAATGTAACATTCCCCCTAGACCTGCATTCTATCTCTTTCAATTATCCAACCATTCAGTTGCAACGTGTATCAATTTAAAGATTGTCAGCATCTCATTCTCCATTCTAATTTTCAAGTTTCTTCGGGCTTTCCCCTTCAATATTTATTTCAGAAGCGTCCTTGAATACAGTTTTCCAGTTTGTCAGGCATTTGTCTTTAATTCACAATCTCGAAATATTTCTGTCCACTTTCTTAAAGTGCACCTTTTACACTGAGTTTCATTGCAAGTTTTTCTTTGGGATCTTTTACCCTCCAACACACTGTTAAATAGATAATTATTCCATAAATTGCGCCTATTTTAATCAAATGTCAGTCACCCAAACAAGTGTCACTTACGGTGATTTCCAGCAAACCTTGCATTTGTTTAATTCATTCATGAGATAGGGATGTCACTGGCTCAGTCAGCATTATTGCACATTCTGAATCATAAAATCCCTACAGTGTGGAAGTAGGGTATTCGGCCCGTCAAGTCCGCACTGACCCTCTGAACAGCATCCCATCCAGAGCCCCTCCCCAGACACTATAGGCAATTTAGCATAACCAGTTTACCTCACCTGCACATCTATGGATGTGGTTAGAAACAAGAGCATCTGGTGGAACCCGAGCAGACATGGGGAGAATGTGCAAACGTCCTATGCAGTCACCAGAGGGTGGAATCAAGCCTGAGTCCCTGGCACTGACAGACAGCTGTGCTAACCACTGAAAACCACCATGCCAATGAATGGAAGGGTTTTTCTTGAGAAGAGCAGTTGAGTAGGTTAGGCCTGTACTCATTGCAGTTTAGATCTTACTGAAACAAATAAGATGCTTTAAGGGCTGAACAGGGTAGATACAGAGAAGTTGTTTCCCCTGGAGAGAGTGTAGGGCCAGACAGCATAATCTCAGAGTAAGAGGTTGCCCACATAAGTCAGAGATAAGGACAGGTTTTTTTTTTCCCCTCAGAGGGAGGTGAATCAATGGAATATTTTACCCAAGGATTCAAGGCTGTATCATTACATATAACAAGGCTGAGGAAGACATTTTCATCACTAGGGAATCAAGGATTATGGGGGAAATGGTAGGAAAATGGAGTTGCGGATTATCAAATCAGTTGTGATCCCTCAATGTTGGAATAGATTTGGTTGGCTGAATGACCTACTTCTATGTCTTATGGTCTTAGTTGCCTCTGAGAGATTGGTAGTGAGCTACCTTCTCATGTCATCCATCAAATAACTGAAGCGCAGTGTGAGTTTCACTGGACAAGGCATCCATCTCTTTCTGATTACGCTGAGGTGCACACCCATTGCATTGTCACCCAGAGGTGGCTTATTTTAAATATGGTTTAAAATATGTTTCTTTGACATGGGCTGGGCTTTTAAAATTTTCAATCCTAGTTCTGTTATGAAGACTTTCATCAAATCTTACAATCAGCTCCTCCATTGAATTCTCAGATTCATGCTGTTCTACCTCAAACTCCCACTCCTTCTGAAGTCATAACCTCAATGTTGTTCCGTTACCTAACAATGGCAGAATTCTTGAGGCATTGTGGCACCGTGGAATGTGAGAACAGAGCTCGTGTTTAAGAAAGGAGTAAGACCACAGTTTAAATTTCTGTATTTACTAGGGGAAGCTCTGCGCTCATGAAGGTCATAATATAAACATGGTTCTGTTTGACCAGAAACTAGTTCAGCTTCTTTAATTGTAATCATTTAATGATCTACCTGCAAATTCCTAGAAGTTGGCAATAATATCCAGTTCTTGCTCCAGAGAACTGGATTCACGCTCATAGTTTGATTTGTAAGGGAAACTAGGAATATGCAAACCAAGAGACCATTGAAAAAGTGTTAACTTTAAGCTTAAAATTTTACACCAGAAAAACACATCTAATAACTTTCAAAACTGAAGAAGAGTTATATCAAACTCAAAATGTTAACTCTGTTTCTCTCTCCCACTGATTTTCTTCAGCATTCTGTTTATTATTTCATTTATCTTATGCTGCTTTTCTATCTTCCTTTGCACTAACTGGCTGCTATGTTTGCCTAACCCTGGAGACAAAATTTAAAAGTAATTTTTGGAAAAGATATGGGATGTGGATATTGCTGGTTAGGCGAGCCCATCCCTAACTGCCTTTAGAGCCAACCACAGTTCTGTGATCTGGAGTCACGTGAAGGCCGGAGCAGGTAAGAGTGGTAGATTTCCTTCCCAGAAGGCATTAGTGAAACAGATGGGATTTTACCATAATTGACCATGGTCCAATCAGGCTAGCTTTTGGTTCCAAATTTTTATTGAATTTAATTTTCACCACTTGCCACGGTACGATTCAAGTTATTGTCCCCAGAACCTGGGGTTCTGGATAACTAGTCCAGTAATACTGTCACTAAGCCGCAGCCTCCCCTGATTTTGATAACTAGCTTCTTCAGGTATTACACTTGGACCAACTGTTTCTCTCTCCATAGATGCTGCTGAGATTCTCCAGCACTTTTCTTTTTTTTTCAATAGTAGATTACTGGTTGCGAAGCACTGTGGGGACATATGAGGACGTGAAAGTCACTATAAAAATGCATGCATGGTCTTCCATTTAACAAAGCTGATTTTGTTTGTTTTCCATATTGTCAAACGTTTTGCAACACAGCCTGTTATTGTTGAATTATCCAGCAGATATCCAAACCGATGTCATGGAAACCAAATCAGTAGAATCTTCAACAATGCATTTGGGTCTTCAGTTAAAGGAATTAAAGGCCAATATGTTTAGTAAATAAAAACAAAAAATGTTTGAAGAATGCTAGAGATCAGGCAACATATGTGGAGGCAAATTGAATTAATGACCCCTGAACTTCTGAACTAGGTTGTCAACAAGAAAAAGTGGGGAAAAAAGAACCAAAAGGAAAGTTTGTGACAAGGTGGAAGGCAGGAGAGGATAAATTATTTTTTAAAAAACCACAGGGAAAGGTGTTAGTTAAAGTACGCTTATAAAAGATATGTCCAGCTAAGATGTCAGTGATTGGCTGGCAGCCATTTACGGCCAGTCATGAGGTGAGACCTGGGTGTGCCCTTGGCAGGTTGCAGGCTTGTATCTCACTAAACAGGGGGCAGTGTGAACGCATAAATAGATTACCATCATCCGACTGTGGTTTAAATGAATAAATAATGCAGCCCTGGAAATATTGGCAGGTTCAGAAGCTAGTTGAAAAGAAACAACAAGTTTGTGTTTTGTATCACATCTCTCAAAGCAGCATTTTCTGGTCCTGTTTCTGATTTTCAGCCTTTGCATTCTTTTGTTTTTCTTTAACATGTAGTGAATGCAGAATAATGTTTGTTTGGAATTCTGTGTTTATGCTTCATGCCGTCCTATACCCAATGTCCACTGAAGGAACCTGGATAATTCTTGATATTGTGTTTGTGAACTTTCAGGAAATGGGACAACATCCATCCCCCGTGAATGAGATTAGACCCGATGATGAACTTGGCAAAGAAAGGCTGGGTTGTGCATCAATAAACTTGTAGAAGAACCTGTCTGTTTTGGCTGGATAAAAGGTGTTATGGTATGTCTAATTTATTTCTTGTACCAGCGCACGACAAGGTTAACTCCCAAGGCATACCTTCTTGACTGCTAATTAGTTTTTATGCCTAGAATTTCATAACAACAAGTCTGGATGACACGGCAAGTTTATACAGTTGCTATGTTATGATGGAATGATCAGTCATTGCATTGTGCATCCAATGTCCAGTAATAAGAGACAACTACAAAGTTATCTCTGCTAAACTGTAAATCTCAAGATTTGTTTTTGAATTTTTTTTGTCTACTCCTGTTTAAAGGTAATGAAGCAGTCCATGCCCACATACTGCAAATCCTGGGTGACATTCAGGCTTGGGCTGATCAGTGGTGAGTTACATCTGTCCTTGATATTAGCCAACAAGTGACCAAGTGTGGCACCAGGGAGCCCTCAAAAAATGTTGAAGTCAAGGGAATCAGCAGAAGGATTTCCATTATTTAGCACAAAAGAGGATAGTAGTGGTTATTGGAAGCCAATCGTCGTAATCCTAGTTTCAGGAGTACCTCAGGATAGTGTCCTGAATACCCATTTTCAACTGCTTCATCAATTTCCTTATGTCCATCATAAGGTCATGGATGAGGATGCTGATGATTACAGGGTGGCATGGTGGCTCAGTGGTTAGCATGGCTGCCTCAAAGCGCCAGGGTCCTGAGTTCGATTCCAGCCTCGGGTAACTGTCTGCCTGGGTTTCCTCCGGGTGCTCCGGTTTCCTCCCACAGCCCAAAGATGTGCAGGTTAGGTGAATCGGCCATGCTAAGTTGCCCATAGTGTTTAGGGATGTGCAGGTTAGGGTGGATTGGCCATGCTAAATTGCCCATAGTGGTTGGTGCATTAATCAGAGGGAAATGGGTCTGGGTGGGTTACTCTTCGGAGGGTCGGTGTGGACTTGATGGGCCACACTAGGGAATCTAATCTAATCTAATCTATTCGGCACCATCTGCAACTCTGATACAAAAGCATTGTTTCTGTGTGAAGAGATCTGAGGATTGGGAAGAGACTATGATGAACCTGTTGAAATGTTGGTTTCAGCCTTAACTAGAGTACTGTGTTTAATTCTGGGCATCGCACTTTAGGAAGGATGTGCAAGCATTAGCGATGTGTAAATACATTTTACAAGACTGGTTCTGAGTCTTCGATTGTGGAGTTGAGGCTGAGAAGACAAACTTGATGGAGATTTAATAGAACTTTTAAAAAATCAGGAAAGGTCTGGACAGAGTAGACAGGGAGAACAATCCCCACTGATGGAAGGATTGAGACACAAAGGGTATTGATTGAAGTTGTTTGGCAGAAGTGGCAATAGTAACAGGAGAAGATTCTATATATGGTGAGTGATTTGGATGTGGAATACACTCCTGAGAATTTGGTGGCAGCAGATTCAAATGTGGCTTCCAAAAACTGATTGGACAATTAATTGAAGAGAAATTTGCAGAGTGCAAAGAAAAGACAGGAGAAGTAGGGTCAGCTGGCTTGTTCTTAGAGAGCTGCAAGGAACTGATCATTTTATGATGAAATAATTCTAAGATCTTTACGTGAACTCTGTTCCTCACTAAAGGAGATTTCTCCTTTAATCGGTGACAGCAGGGTGACTTTCTTCAGGCATGGCATGTTATTATTGTTTCTGTTTCTCCTTTTACATAGATCCGATGTATGTTAAATATCTGGGGTGTTATCTTGTATTTGCGATTGTTATGGATTACAGCACAAGCTGGAATAGGTAAGGCTACATTTATGAACTTCAAAATATGCCAATTTCACTGAACATTAATAAGCATTAGTAGCAAAATCTGAATCTATTGTATTGATAAAGGGAATAAAATGTAATTTGTTTTTGACCAGTATGTAAAATGTTAAAGACGAGGCAAATCTGGGTATGTACTGGTGATGTAAATATTGTACATGTCAAGTATAATTTTTTTTTACAATATAAGTTAGCATAATTCCACAGGCTCTTTGTGGAAAACTAGTGGGTGAATAAAATGGGTGTTGTGCTACTGAACAGGATAATAGTACCTTCTCTTTGTTGAATTAGCTGACCTGGCATTTAGGAAGGAGAGATCAGGTAGGATTCCCTCTACTTATGAACTAAGAGGGAATCCTACCTGAATTCCCTCTTAGAAAATGAGGGACAAGAAAATGCTTATGTTTAGGGAGGACTAGGTGCAATTGAGGTCATTCATCATGTCCCTGCAGATACTGGGTTGGGGTTTACAGTCCCACTGCTGGGTATGTTTTTAAGAGGAGGTGGGGAGTAACGAGTGATTAACCCAGCACGTTCTTGCATTCCTTCCGGCCCAGCTGCCATGAAGTGGTACACAAATGAGAAATCATCAGCCTGCCTGCCATTTTTTTTAAGAAGAATAACCTACCTGACAACTGATCTTGTTTACAAGCCAGTGGACTTATATATTTTGTTGCCCCCAGCACAGTACAGTTCTAGGTTGAGCTTTTTAATCCATCCAGTTTAAAATCGAGAAATGGAAGGTGGGTTTTGTCCTTTTTTTGGGGGTGGTGTATGCTGTACACTATTGAGGGCATTGTTCCCAGGGTATTACCCCAACTTTGCCATTTCCCACCAATGACCACTTTGCCTCCAACCCATTCCTGCATTCCCACCCACACTGCACCCAAGGTTTCCTGATCCTTCCCGTCCAAAACCTCAGATTTGCCATTCTCGAGAGTCCTTTCGTCCTCTTCTGGGACATTGCTCCATGTAGGGTCCAAGGCTGAGGTCTGGTACTGGGACAATCAGATTGATCTCTAGACAGTAACACTCACTCCCATTGGAGTTGTGGAATTTCAACCATGTGCTCCTTAAGGACATCAAGTATGTGTTGTTACTGGGGAGTGGGCTTGTTTAACATTGGTTAGTTTGGGACTGTCGTATCTTCTGGAGTGATGAGCACTACACTCCCTTTCCAGTGTAAAATTCAGCCCACCCATTTTAACTGTGGCTTACAATAATAAAAATGGGTCTTTGATATTTGTGTGCACTACTTTGTGTGGCTTGCTCTGTGTAGCTACACCTGTGTGTACTATACTCCAAGTGAAAGACGTGCTGGGAACACAATAATGGTGCAAGAGGACATCTTTATTGAGATAAGGGACAATTAAGAGATGCAGCATCATAGTCGGTTGATAATGAAGATGAATCAATGAGCAGCTCTTGCCAGGCCGAAAAGACAGCTGAAGAACGACTTGAGAAAAGAAATGGGAAGTGAAGTGACATTTGTTTCACTGTCGGAGGATCACAGCTTTAGAGTAATTGTTGTGTGAGGCTGCTGCTATGAGGGATATCCTCTATGCCATTCCCTGGTACTTTTCTCCTGGGTTGATTTTTGCAGCATTTTTGTAGGAACTGGCACCCAGTTTCAGGCCAGAGCTAGTGGGCGGCACGGTGGCCCAGTGGTTAGCACTGCTGCTTCACAGCACCAGAAACCCGGGTTCAATTCCCGCCTCAGGCAACTGACTGTGTGGAGTTTGCACATTCTCCCCGTGTCTGCGTGGGTTTCCTCCGGGTTCTCCGGTTTCCTCCCACAATCCAAAGATGTGCAGGCCAGGTGAATTGGCCATACTAAATTGCCCGTAGTGTTAGGTAAGGGGTAAATGTAGGGGTAGGGGTATGGGTGGGTTGCGCTTCGGCGGGTCGGTATGGACTTGTTGGGCCGAAGGGTCTGTTTTCCACACTGTAATCTAATCTAATCTACTCATTATTAGCTGCATGGCAATTGCATCTGGTCCTCTGATGACCTGAATATGTGGAGACTGTCGCTGATTGAGACAAGGTTTATAAAGACCTGTTTATGTTATTGTGGAACTTGGATGTGGTTAATCAGGGGGTTCATTGTTGGACACTCTGCCACAGTGGCAGTTTGGCAGGTGAGAAAGAGTAGCCCAAGTCTAACAAACTCTTATTTTCTTGCTTGGAGCACCATCAGCCTAAGAATTCCACTTCCTTCCAAAATCCCACCATTACCCACTCAGAGCAACCAGAGATGCACAGCAATGCATCTTGCTTGAAGTGTTCACATCACAAGAGCAAGATTTTGAAAATAAAGTGGGAGAGCTTATGCTCGAAATGTCAATTCTCCTGCTCCTCGGATGCTGCCTGACCGGCTATGTGTTTCCAGCACCACTCTCTTTGACTCAAAAATAAAGGCAGAGCAAAAATTGGGAGAGACGGTCGCAACTATTTCCGAGGCGATTAGTGTCTTTACATCTTCGACAATAGGGTTAACACAAATTCTTTTGTCAAAAGCCATCTCTGGCCATTACTTACACCCTGCTGCTACCATGCTGTGTCCAAGACCAGAAAGAACTGATCACCCAACCAGCAGCTTCTATTTTAGTTATTTCATCTGTTGCTGGAGCCTGTCTTTGATTTACTTTCACTCTTTTAAAGAACAATCAATGCTTCAAGTTAGTCAATGGAATTACGTGTAAAAGGCCTTGCAGTGCCACATTTTATGATGCCAATTTCCTTGTATGTTACTGCAGCTTTTCTGAAATTAATACCAGCTATTCAGTTCAAATGAATAGTTTCATCTTGCATTAGATAGAAAAGATTTTATTCATTCATGTTCTTTCAAGGTATAAAAATCATGTGGTGTCTTCACAGATTGTGTTTCAAAAGAACAATGAAAATGTCTATATTCCCATTATAGTGATAGAAATCCATGGACGTGTGTATTTCTGATAAGGTGAGAATGTTAAATAGGATATACAGCACAGATACAGGCTATTCTGCCCACTGACTCTGTTCTGGTGTATGTGCTCCTGTTAAAATTCAAACCTACCCTTGACATGCTAAACAGATTCTTCTGTAGCAGTGATTCCAGAAGAAGTAAATAACTTGCACAACGGTCTTTTTAATGAAGTACAGAATAAAAATAAATTACTGTATCTAAGTGGCAGAGTGCAGAGTGATCTCTGTATCCAAACAATTAACAGTAGTTCCTCAGTCATATAATTGGGCAATCCGTCAAAGCAACTGTGGGCCTAATGGACTTAATTGAGATTCTTTGTCGCAAGCACTTAAGTATGATATACAGTGGTGATGAAAACACAAATAATTTTGGTTTTGTTCCCTTCCATTGCAGCTTTAACATGGTTAATCATCATTATGTCCATAATTGTAACCAGCATTACAGGTCTGTCCATATCAGCAATATCTACAAATGGCAAAGTCAAATCAGGTATTCTTTAGTTCTTGCTTCTTCACAATACTTCATACTGTTTCATCTGCCAGCTTTATATTTCCATGCCTGCTATTCAGAATTTGTAGTGAATCAAAACCAGCAAGGATTCGTGGGTTTAATAATATTTCCTGCAGGATTGGATATGATAGTAGAGTTTTGATTCAGCAGAAGGTAGGTAATGAATGATGATATCAATTGTCAGCCATGTCTCCATTGGGACACTCTTGCCTTTGGGTCTCAGGTGGGATTGATGTCCCACTTTAGGACTTGAGAACTAAAAGCTTGACATGGCACGAGTGATGGAGGTGCTTTTTTGGATAATAAATTAAACAAAGGCCACATCTACTTGCCAAGGTGGATGTAAAAGATTTAACAACACTATTTTGAAGCAAAACAAAGTAGTTATCCTCAGTTCCTGGCTAATGTTTACCCTTCAATCAACATCCCAAAATCAGATAAACTGCCTATTAGCATATTGCCATTTACGGAAGTCTGTGCACAACTTGGCTATTGCATTTCCCACTTTATAGCAGTTCCAATACTTCAAAAGCTCTTCATTGGCTGTGAATTATTTGAGGCATCTGTTGCTTGTGAAAGGTGCCACATAAATGAGGGTTTTTTTTTTCCCCAGTTGATCTGTTATTGGTGCAAAAAGGGTTGATGTTACAGAGATGAGGTAGTGGGGGAACATTTAAAGTTAGAATAAGTTAAGAATTGAATAGAGTACTGAGATTGCTGAAAACAGTGGCTTGGAAGTGGGGTGGATTGGCTGAAGTACAAAGCTTGAGAGAGAGGTTAATGCTAGTGATTTTTTGTCTTCTCACTGTTTAACTAGAAAGGAAATTGCAGTCCATTCAAGATTCCGCTTTGGACAAGCCCCAGCCTAACACTATAGCAGTTAGAAAGATGGAGTTGGATGTCATCAGTGTATAGATAGGAACAGACTCCACATCTGTCTGTCTTGAAGCTGAGGCTGAAGGGTGAAGGAAAGACTTTCACAATTCGGCGAAATGGCTCAAGGGCTGGAAACTAAACTACAGCAGGAGGTGATCTGATCATTAGTTAAGATTGGAACGAAGCAAAGACAGTGAAACAAGCTGAGTGTGGTAGAGGAAAAAAATCAGAGCAGGAGTGGGCCATTCAGCCCTTTTTAACTTGTCCCACTATTTGCTCACGTCATTGCCGACCTTAACATTTGTTCCTGCAATCTTGCTCGCCTTTGTCAAACAATGGTGCATTGAATGTAGTTTTGAGATTTTTCAACTGAGCCCCAGAGCCTCACAACAGGAAACGTTTGCCGATATCATTTCAGAGTGGCCTGACTCTAATCTTATGTTTATTGCCAGTATTTCCAAGCTCTTCAGCCAGAAAAAATAATTTCTTAGTAGCTACTTTAATGAAAAAATTCAACACCGTGAAACGCCTAAATTAGGTCACACTTTAATTGTCAACGTTCAGGGGATGCAAGCAGTGTGACCAATCCTCATAATTTCACACATTTTTAATCCAGTTTGTCCAGGATGGTATAGCTGAGCATGTCAAAGGCTAGAGACCCCTTGAGAAGAATGAGATGGGATAAGATCTCCATAGTAAAATTATTGATGGGGTTGGGCCCTTTTTGTGCCGTGGTTGGATAGAAACTTGATTGGAAGGATTAAAGATGGAGTTGCAGGGCAAATGGGCTCAGATTTGGAAAGCAGCAACAGATTCAAGGAAGTTAGAGTTGAAATAGAGACATTGGTCATGATTGCTTGACTGTTTGCAAGTGTAAAGGGATTGAGGGTGATTTCGCTGAGGGATGGAAACAGTAATGATCGTTACGAAAGGCAATTAGGCAGTATCTTGAGAGTGAACTATTGCATATCTGCTAACAAGGTAGGGGATGGCAACAGCAGAAGAGATCTGGGTGGTCAGCAGTTTGACCATGGAGTGAAAGTAGCCGAAGGTAGGTCTCCTTAATGAAAAGAGCTCGTGTGAGAGTGGGGAGTGAGTCAAGAAGGCCATGTGTTCAGAGTTGTGGGGAAGCTTTGGGAGGTGGGAGGGGGAGGTTTTGCTGTTGAGAGTTAAGTCGGGTTTCACAGAAATATTCAAGTAGCGTATAATGTCTGGGACAGGCAATGGTCTAGCAGTATTATCACTGGACTGTTGATCCAGGTTCGAACCCTGCCACAGCAGATGGTGGATTTTGAATTCAATAAAAATCTGGAATTAAGAATCTGAATCCATTGCAAATTGTCAGAAAAATCTATCTGGGTCACTAATGTCCTTTAGGGAAGGAAACTGCCATCCTCACTTGGTCCAAAGATGTTCAGGTTAGGTGGATTGCCTATACTAAATTGCCCCATAGTGTGCAGGATAAGTGTAGTAAATATGGGCTTACATGGATAGGGTTGGTGCAGACTCAATGGGCTGAATGGCCTCTATCTGGGCTGTAGGGATTCTATGGTCTGTGCTACATTTGACTCCATACCCATAGTGATGTCATTAATTCTTATCTGCCCTGTGGCCAATTAGGAATGGGCAATAAATGCTGGCATAGCCAGCTGCACCCTCAACCTGTGAATGATTTCATTTTTTTAAAAAAGAGAAAAATATAGGTCAGGAACATCACCAGGTTTTTCTTGTTCCTGTTGCATTTGGCAGGATCCCTCTGTTCTTGAACAGTAGCATAAGAAGGGAAGGCATAGTAGGCAGAGAACAGAAATGAAGCAGATTACTGGTTCAGTTTAAATTAAGTACAAGATTCTGCTGAATAAGTGCAAACTGAAAACATGGGGGTCTTCTGCCATTTCCCAAAGACTAAATCCGTAAGTATATTTTTAGAAGCCGTTCCCTTATGTTCTTCTGTGTTTACAGTAAACTGGCCTTCCTTTCTGTGTTGTTCAGGTGGTACATATTTTCTTATCTCGAGGAGCCTTGGCCCAGAACTTGGAGGCTCCATTGGTCTCATCTTTGCTTTTGCAAACGCGATGGCAGTTTCCATGCACGTTGTTGGCTTCTCTGAGACTGTGAAAGATCTCCTTGTTGTAAGTTGGATTCATTTCAATCCTTTGTCACAGTACTTTTGTGTTTTGAAAGAACTACATGTACCAATCGTTGCCTTGCTCAGGTCCATTCTTTGGAATACGTGAGCACGGCTGTGATACCAAATGAACACGAGGATGGAATTCAGCACTCATGGTCTCGCTGACCTTGCCTGTAAGGTAACAAACCCACATTTTCCACCATAGACCGTTCCTTAGTGAAGACCAGGTATTCCCCCAAAGCCGAGGAGAGGGGAGATATTATTAGACCAATTGCTTTAATTGCTTTCCTGAAGAAGGGCTCATGCCCGAAACGTCGATTCTCCTGCTCCTTGGATGCTGCCTGACCTGCTGTGCTTTTCCAGCAACACATTTTCAGCAATTGCTTTAATAGTCATGCAGCGTGGAAACAGACACTGAAATAAAACTGAAGGTCTTTTTTGTTTAATTCAATTGTGTTACTGTTTTGGGAGCTGGATTAGCCCTGCTTCCAAACACAATTTCATTGCTTGCTTTTAAGCAACCAATAGAGGCAGAATAATGACGAGTTTCAGCTTTGTCAACATTTTATGCCGGGCTGGGTTCTGAGTGAAAACCCTCGAGAGGTCGGCAGGTCACAGGTGAGGGGCAGGTCAGGGTCTATCACAAATGCATTTACTTTGGGTCGTGCAGAATAAAGATTCCACACATTCTTTAATTCACATAGATAACCCAGAATTAAAGGACTGTTAGACATAGACATAACAAATCTTTGAGTGATGACATCCAGTCAGCTTGGGAGACCATGTACTGTCCCTGGTCTGTCACTTCCGAATTACTGTGTTCTGCCTGTAGAGGCTCACTTGCAATGACTTGAAGTGCATTGGCCTGAGGTTGACTGAGGAGCATTCCTCCCCTGAGTTGCCTGCCTTTTCTGTCTTCTACTTTCCTACCCAGTTCCTGATAGATGGCCTTAGAGATACCGAGCCACGGCAAGCACTTCCCACATGCCGATTCCAAACTCTGGAGTCCTGTGGAAGAGATGGTGGTGTTTCAGATGGAGGTGAGCAATGTTAGAATAGAAGATCCTTTTAACATCACCTGCAGTCAGGTCCAAAAGTACAGTGAAAGGTTCACAATGTTGTTCCATGTGGCACCACCTCAGGGACAAAGTAATAGGTGCAGATCTTAAATACAAAATATAGAAATAAAGGGAAAAAGAAAGGGGAAAATGTTACATTACCTATAGCTGTCCATTGTACAAGTTGGAAGAATGAGAATAAAGTTAAAAAGATGAGTGTTATAGCCTTTCCGTACAGTCTGCAGTGGATTGGCCCAAGGGGCTTCCATACGTGGTCTGCCTGGGCTTGCAAGCCATTGACCACCCGCTCCTGCCTCCCCCCCCCCCCCCCCCCCCGGACCTCTGCCCGCTGTCCTTCCCTATTCCTGCCCCTGGCCCAGTCTACCCCAGCAGAGAACACTAAGACTGAATAAAGGCACAAAAAAAAGAGAAGAAAACAGGAAATAAACAAAAGGAGCAGAGGAGTTCCATTTGGAGCATCCTGCTCCACAGCCATCTCCACTAGATAGACCTGTGTGTGACAGTGAGTTTGTTATCGAATCTATCTTTAGGAATGCAACACTTGTCCTTTTGCTCACGAGCCAGTCAAGGGAGTTACCACTGATTGTAGAAGGCAAACCTGTTGGGCATCGCTGCATCCTGATGTGCTTTAATATTCGGCACTTTGTCTTGCCACAGGATGCCCAGGAATGGCTTACTGAAGTTGTCCACACCTCCCTGCTGTAAAGGACATTGTTCAGGACACAAACCTAGTACACACTGGTCTTGTATCTTTAGTTAGTTTGCTACATCTCAACTTTACACGACAGTGTTGCTTCGGCAATCCTGGTGCCAATTTCAATTTCACAGGGCATGTAGCTGTTGATCCAACGTATGTAAGGCTGTTAGTGAGCTCCAGTGTGAGCTTGTCCGTGTTGTTAGAAGGTGGAATATCTACCTCCTGGTCCATAACATTGGTCTTTCTGATGCCAATTGTCAGCCCAAGCTTCTCTCTGTTCTGGGAGAACCGATCTACAAGCTGGCCCAGATTAGCTTCAATGATGGATGCCAGTGCAGTTACACTGTTTTGTCTTGACGCACAGTTGCATAGCTAGCTGTCAGCTCTGGTGTGCAGGTTAACAGCCTCCTCATAGAGCAACAGGAATGTAGAGAAATTGGCTGAAGAGAGTCGGTACCAGGACACGGCCCTACCTTGACCACACAGCTGATCTGGAAAGTCTCCAATGAAGCTTTATTGTAACTTGTGATACTCTGCGTATTAATATGGAATTGAAGTAAAGGTGTCCACAAGCCCACATTGGTAGCCTACTTACCGTACCAAAAGGTTGAAGTCTTTGTTGAGGTCTATGATGGTGACATTGTCCGCACAGTTCACACCACTTCCCCTCTAACTGCTGAAGTGAGATGATCATGTCGACTGTCAATCCACCAGGTTTAAAACTGCGCTGAGACTCGAGGTCAATACATCACTACTTTTCATCATTTATATAAATTATTTGGATGTGAGCATAAGAGATATTAGTAAATTTGCAGATGACACCAAAATTGGAGGTAGAGTGGACAGCAAAGAGGGTTACCTCCGAGTACAACGGGATCTTGATCAGATGGGCCAATGGGCTGAGGAGTGGCAGATGGAAGTTATAGTCATGGAGTCATAAAGACGTACAACATTGAAAGAGACCCTTCGGTCCAACCTGTCCATGCCGACCAGAAATACCAACCCAATCTAGTCCCAGCTGCAGCAGCCAGTCCATTTCTCTCCAAGGCCATCCTATTCAATATACCCATTCAGATGCCTTTTAAATGTTGCAATTGTTCTAGCCTCCAACACTTCCTCTGGCAGCTAATTGCACACACGCACCACCCTCTGCATCTTTCCCCTCTCACCCAAAACCTATGCCGTCTAGTTCTGGACTCCCCATCCCAAGGAAGATACTTTGTCTATTTCTCCTATCCATGTCCCTTATGATTTTATAAACCTCTATGAGGTCACCCCTCAGCCTCTGATGCTGCAGGGAAAACAGCCCCAGCCTATTCAACCTCTCCCTATAGTTCAAATCTTCCAGCCCTGGCAACATCCTTGTAAGTCTTTAACCCTTTCATGTTTCATAACATCTTTCCAATAGGAAGGAGACCAGAATTCCATGCAATATTCCAACAGTGGCCTAACCAATAACATGACCTCCCAACTACTGTACTCAATACTCTGACCAATATAGGAAAGCATGCTAAACGCTGCCTTCATTATCCTATCTACCTGCGACTCCACTTTCAAGAAGCTATGAGCCTGCACTCCAAGGTCTCTTTGTTCAGCAACACTCCCTAGGACCTTACCAGTAAGTGTATAAGTGCTGCTAAGATTTGCTTTCCCAAAATGCAGCACCTCACATTTATCTAAATTAAACTCCATCTGCCACTTCTCAGCCCATTGACTGATCAAGATCCCATTGCAATCTGAGGTAACCTTCTTTGCTGTCCACTACAACTCCAATTTTGGCATCATCTGCAAACTTACTAACTATACCTCTTATTCTCACATCCAGGTCATTTATATAAATGATGAAAAGTAGTGGACCCAGCACCAATCCTTGTGACACTCCACTGGTCACAGGTCCCAATCTGAAAAACAACCCTCCATCACCACCCTCTGTCTTCTACCTTTGAGACAGTTCTGTATCCAAATGGCCAGTTCTCCCTTTATTTCGTGAGATCTAACCTTGCTCACCAGTCTCCCATGGGGAATCTTGTCAAATGCCTTACTGAAGTCCATATAGATCACATCTACTGCTCTGCCCTCATCAATCCTCTTTGTTACTTCTTCAAAAAACTCAATCAAGTTTATGAGACATGATTTCCTACACACAAAGCCACATTGACTATCCCTAATTAGTCCTTGCCTTTTCAAATATGTGTATATCCTGCCCCTCGGGATTCCATCCAACAACTTGCCCACCACTGACATCAGGCTCACTAGTCTATAGTTCCCTGGCTTGTCCTTACTACGATTCTTAAATAGTAGCACCACGTTAGCTAACCCCCCAGTCTTTCAGCACCTCACCTGTGACTATCGATGATACAAATATCACAGTAAGAAGCCCAGCAATTACTTCTCTAGCTTCCCACTGAGTTCTATGGTACACCTGATCAGGTCCTGGGGATTTATCCACTTCTAAGCGTTTCAAGACATCCAGCACTTCATTCTTTGTAAAATGGACATTTTTCAAGATGTCACCATCTATTTCCTTACATTCGATATCTTCCATGTCCTTTTCCACAGTAAATACTGATGCGAAATACTCATTTCGTATCTTACCCCATCTCCCGTAGCTCCACACAAAGGCCGCCTTGCTGAACTTTGAGGGACCCTTTTCTCTCCCTAGTTACTCTTTTGTCCTTAATGTATTTGTAAAACCCTTTGGATTCTCCTTAACCTTATTTGCCAAAGCTATCTTGTGTCCCCTTTATGCCCTCCTGATTTCTCTCATAAGTGTACTCCTACTACCTTTATACTCTTCTAAGAATTCACTTGATCTATCATGTCTATACCTGACATGTGCTTCCTTCTTTTTCTTAACCAAACCCTCAATTTGTTTAGTTCATCCAGCATTCCCTATACCTATCAGCCTTCCCTTTCACCCTAACAGGATTATACTTGCTCTGGACTCTCGTCATCTCATTTCTGAAGGCTCCCCATTTTCCAGCCGTCCCTTTACCTGCGAATATCTGCCCCAATCCACATTTGAAAGTTCTTGCCTAATAAGAACTGTCAATTTTATCATCAAAAATGGCCTTTCTCCAATTTAGAACTTCACCTTTTAGATCTGGTTTATCCTTTTCCATCTCTATTTTAAAACTAATAAAATTATGGTTGCTGGCCCCAAATTGCTCCCCCACTGATTCCTCAGTCACCTACCCTGCTTTATTTCCCAAGAGTAGGTCAAGTTTGCACCGTCTCTACTAGTTACATCCACACATTGAATTAGAAAATTTTCTTGTACACACTTAACAAATTCCTCTCCATCCAAAACCCTTAACAATGTGGCAGTCAGAGTCTGTTTGGAAAGTTAAAATCCCCCACCATAACCACCCTATTATTCTTACAGTTTAATTCAGATAAATGCGAATAGCTGCATTTTGGGAAAGCAAATCTTAGCAGGGCTTATACACTTAATGGTAAGATCCTAGGGAGTGTTGCTGAACAAAGAGACCTTGGAATGCAGGTTCATAGCTCCTTGAAAGTGGAGTCACAGGTAGATAGGATAGTGAAGAAGGCGTTTGGTATGCTTTCCTATATTGGTCAGAGTATTGAGTACAGTAGTTGGGAGATCATTTTGCGATTGTACAGGACATTGGTTAGGCCACTGTGGGAATATTGTTTGCAATTCTGGTCTACTTCCTATCGGAAAGATGTTGTGATACTTGAAAGGGTTCAGAAAAGATTTACAAGGATGTTGCCAGGGTTGGAGGATTTGAGCAAAAGGGGGAGGCTAAACAGGCTGGGGCTGTTTTCCCTGGAGCGTCGGAGGCTGAGGGGTGACCTTATAGCAGTTTATAAAATCATGAGGGGCATGGATAGGATAAATAGACAAAGTCTTTTCCCCGGGATGGAGGAGTCCAGAATGAGAGGACATAGGTTGAGGGTGAGAGGGGAAAGATATAAAAGAGACTTAAGGGGCAACGTTTTCACGCAGAGGGTGGTACATCTATGGAATGAGCTGCCAGAGGAAGTGGTGGAGGCTGGTACAATTGCAACATTTAAGAGGCATCTGGATGAGCATATGAATAGGAAGGGTCTGGAGGGATATGGGCCGGGTGCTGGCAGGTGGGACTAGATTGGGTTGGGATATCTGGTCAGCATAGACAAGTTGGACCGAAGGGTCTGTTTCAGTGCCGTACATCTCTATGACTCTGATGCCAGGATCTGCATTCTGGTCAGAGCAACGAGAGTAAACCCCTTCCAACACCACCAATAAAGCAGTTCCTCACTTACTGACTACAGTCACCAAGGTCATGATTGTTATTGACCAAGTTGATTATTTTTGCATCTCGGATTTTGTGAGGCACAGATCCTCCCTACATATGGAGGCATAGGACATGCTGCATTAAATTAAATTCAATTAATGGCCCATCAGCAGCAAAAAATAGCAAATTACTGTGTACTCAGCAGCAAAATACGTTGTATGTAGAATTTCATTCTATTAGCTAAACGGATAAAAAAAACTAACAAATGAAATCAAATAAATTAGTTAATGTTGTGTTTTGATCTGTATTAAATCTAATTAACAAACTCTTGAAACGGCTGCCTGGTCTGTTTAATTTCACTTGATTATTGTTGACATATTTCAGTTTTAATTTGCTAAATTAATTTCAGAATGCTGACTATTTTTAAAATTCACCATTCTCTGGTGCTTGCATTCACTCAGAAATCCTACAAAATGATCTCTGCTTCAGACAAACCCCAATGATTATTTTAATGACCAGGTTTCTGAATTTGTCAGCAACACCTTTTGCATAACAACAGTTTTCAGGGTGACCTGACACATGTTGTCTATAATTCTGATGTGTGATGTTTAAATGGCCCATTTCTGCATTATTTGCTAATAGAATCCTAAGTTGGAATCTTGGACACCAGGTAACTTTGTCAGTACAACATTATTTATGAATGTGTCTCTGATTTGTAGATGGTCAGTGTAATTATGTCGAAGGAAGAAACCAATCTGAATTTGTTGAATTGAGTTACTCAAGATCAATTATTGAGTTTAACTTGTTGCAAAAAATAATATTTTACAGCAATGTGTTGTTCTGAGATATATCCGCTATTAGGTATTGTTCTTAGCATCCCAAGAATAGTTTTCATAATCAAGTTGCATACACTGAGTGTCTGTGTAATGATTGAAACTGTCATTCCAAAAGGCAGAATGTCTATTTTCAGTTTTGGTGCTATTCAGTTGTGACACTGCAAAGCTCCTATGAATCTAAGCACTTTAACCTTTCAACAGGAGTACAATGCAACAATTGTGGACCCCAAAAATGATATACGGATTATTGGAGTCATAACAGTGACAGTGCTACTTGGGATTTCACTGGCTGGAATGGAATGGGAAGCAAAGGTAAAGCCATGGAAATTGTAACATTACCAAAGTTTTGAGTCTTTGTAATCAGTCAGTTCAGAAAAGTTTAGGTATTGATTTTACTTTTATTTTGTAAATACTGTATCAATGAGTCCCTGTTTATATTTGCTTGTATATGTACTTTATCCATATTTAGGTCACCCACGCACCATATTGTACTCTCATATTTCAGGAGATTAGCAAATGTTCTCACTATCCTTGCTGCTTCTGAGCTGACTGCAGTAAGGTAGATTTAAGGTCCCTGTTGTGACTACTTGAACTTAATTACTTTTTTATCCTCTCTGCACACAGTAAAGAACCCAAGCAATGAGTGACTCTTTCAGCAGCAGAATTCAGTGATCTCACTTGTGTAGCAAACCCATGTCCGACAACTGCACAGTATGGTCATTGGAGCTAGCAACACGTACGCTGTACTGATGTTCTTTTAAGTTCTGGTTGCTATCAAGTATTGCACATGTGACAGTCCCAAAAGCTTAGAGACTAAAGTTATTGCCAATTTGCTGTTTGTAACATGTGGAGTATTCTTTTGAATATTCGGGTTAACAGCATTAGTTTACTGGTATGGGTGACTCATTAGGAATATGATCAAAAGATCCATACAAAGAATTAAAGATTTGTCTTCCCTTCCAGCAGTATGTATCCTACCCTTTGTAAGCTCAACTAGACTTCAGATCAGAGCCTTTGCTGAAATTTTGGGTAGGATGGAGATGGGTTGGAATAAGACAAAGGCTAAACTCCAAGTAGGATGCAGCATATTGCTCCTGATGCGACATCATTTGCATTTATATAGTGGCTTTTACTGGCTGACACAAGCTCAGTAGATTTGGAGGTAGTGTTGGTCAAAAGTACAGGCTTTAGAAAGATTTCTCTTGGTGCTGAGGAACAAAGTGTGAGGACTTCGAGAATTCCACAGAGTGGATCCAAGATGTCAGAATGCTTGACTCTCTCAATAGCTGTAGGACTTTTTTTGTGGTAGTACATTACACTGTTATTCTTTAATGCCTATTATCAGATGTTATGTTTTTCTTCTGCTATTTAATAAGACTTAGTAGAATAAAATTAAAACGTTTTTGTAACTGTTGATATGAAGTGAAGGTCGAGCCCCTCTTAATTAAACCAAACACCTAGAAAAGCTCACCGCTCCTCATAATCTGTTAAAATGAGTGGCAGAGAACTCTTAAATTCCACTAGTTAAAGGAAAAATAAACAATTCATTTACTTAACTTTAATACTGAACGTGAAACAACAACTATTCACAAATCCAAGCTCCCCTTTTCTTAACTACTTACTATCTGACCCCAACTCTATTTAAAAAGAAAAGCTGTTTTAATAACATATTTATTAAACATTGTATTAACTTAATCTCAAGACCACACGGTCTCTGTCTTCTCTTCTGGCTGATGATCTCCCTGGGTCATCTTTCTTTCTTTATACTGCGAGTATGTTTCACATGAAAAGAGACCTTTGATAGAGAGTGTTTTCTAATTTCTTTTGAGAGCGAGATGTTAGCTGGTCAGTTAGCTGTCCGGCTCTACAGCAGTTGCTTGGCTGATCAATGGCAGTTACTCTCTCACCCATTTTCAAAATGCCTACATGTTTTATACCTCCCATGACACATTAAAATGCATATGATTTGATTGGTTTCTGGATGTCAAAACAATAAATTCAAACTCTATTTAGTATCCTGGGCATAATTTAAACCGATTGGTTAAACTCAAATTATTGTCAAAACAGCAACCAGAACTTAGGAATACATTTAACAGCCATTTCCTACATGTATCTATTTTGGAACAGCTCGTCTCTCAGCCTTTCCATTCGAAAAGCTGAGCCTGCATTTTAAGTTTACTTCAAAATTCAGAAAATGCTTTCTATTTTAAAGTGAGAATGCATACTTTCAACTTCATTACACTGTACATGTTATTTTCAGGGTTGCTTGGTGGAACTCTGCGCTTTAGCAGTGTTTTTCACCAAGTGAGTGAAATGAAGCAATAATTTAGCATTATTTGCATCCTCCAGTTCATTGATCCACCATCTTTGGTATTAGCTGTACTGGTGGGGCAAGGCTACAATTTTCCCGTTATTTTCTGTGATGAAGAATGCCCCTTCTTTTTCCTTTCTGATAGGCACAGGTTGGCTTCTTCTTTGTGATCATGATTTCCTTTGCAAACTACATTGTGGGGACGTTTATCCCAGGATCGCAAGAAAAACAGGCCAAAGGCTTTTCAGCTATAGAGGTGTGTATTTAGGTTTCTAACTTGTGGAGGTTTCTTATTTTCAAGCTACATTTTCTTGCGTCCCTTTTTAATTATTGCATTTGAATGAACAACAATGTTTTGAGGAGTTTTATAGCACAGTTGTGGCAAAATGTATGTTGGGGCACAGACTGCTAATATTCTGCAGATTGTGTGCGCAATGTGGGGAGCTTCAGCCTGTCCCCATGCCCTGGGTTAGGGAATGGGGAAATCAGATGTTTCCTGCTCCTGACTTCAGTGACCTTTGCTGAAAAATAGGTGCAAGTGGCTGTTGACTGAGGATAGAGTTGAGTTCGATTCCTCGTGGATGAATACTCTGTCACTGATCACTGTCTGAGCTCACAAATGAGGAATAGGCATTTCGGCAAAGTAGCCAGATTTCATGGAGCACTACTTCATTGTGAATCACTGCCTTTGGCAGGAGAGTAGGATGGCAGGAGGTTAACTTTTTATACCATCTCTGACATCCTCATTTGATATTTCTCACCTTGGAGCCCTTTGAATTTGTTTTGAATCATGTATGATAATAAGCATGTTCTCTCTGTTCATTCTGTCCCGCAGTAGAGAAAACAAGCAACACTTTGATGGAAGGCTTGTGCCCGAAAAGTCGACTCTCTGAACCTCAGATGCTGTTGTGCTTTTCCAGCGCCACACTTTTTGACTTTGCAGAATAAAGCAGTGTTGACAAATGTAAAACGCAATGTTGCTTGGTGCAAGTGTTTTGTATTAGGATGTATTCACTGAACAACCTGCTGTGAATTGCTACCACATTGATAACTTCAAGCGATTTTGACTGGGTTTGCTTAGGTTGTTTTACAATTGATTGCAGCACTCAGAACATGATGATTTGTAGTTGTACTGATGCATGGTGATTGGTTGGATTCAGACAGTGGTGTCCACCTCTGCTGTTCACTCTCGTGCTGATTTTGCTTTTCAGCTGATATATTTGCCCAGAACATTTTGCCTTGCTGGTGAAGTGACTCGTCCTTCTTTGGCATGTTTTCCATTTTCTTTCCCTCTGCAACTGGCATCCTGGCAGGTGCAAACATCTCTGGCGACCTGAAGGTAATTCAAAATGCTGTGAATGAAAACATAAAATTGTAAGATTTTTTTTGTCAACATCTCTTTGTGGCAAGGTCTGTGCAGCTGTAAAACAGGAAGTACTTCTTTATAGAGTCATGGAGATGTATAGCACAGAAACAAACTTTTGTCAAAGCTATCCATGCTGACCACATATCCTAAATTAATCTAGTCCTATTTGTCAACATTTGGCCCATATCCTTCTCAACTGTTCCTATTCATATACGCATCCAGATGCCTTTTAACTGTTGTAATTGTAATAGCCTCTGGCTCTTCCTCTGGCAGTTCATTCCATATATGTAGCACCTTCTGCCCCTAAGTTCCCTTTTACGTTTTTCCCCTCTCAACTTAAACCTATGCTCTCTAGTTTTGGACTCTCCAATTCTAGGAGTAAGATCTTGGCTATTTATCCTATCAATGCCCCTCACTTGCAGCAATATCTTTGCAAATTTCCCAGCTCCAGAAAAATATATCAACAAAGTAAAAAGGTATATTTCAGGCTTTTACAACTTAAAAAGAGCAGTAATAAATTTAATGATCAAATGTATCTAAGTATTATGAAGGAAGATAACTGCTTTCTAATGGTATTCCTTCTTGTTACTGGTTTTATGCTTTCAATTTTTGGTTTTAGACTAATTGTGGACTAGATATTTGTGTGACATCTTTCCCTCTCATGGTAATATGACTGACGTGTGTCATATAATTGAGTGTGTAATTTCCAAAAATTACTGAGGAGGAGAGTTTGAGAAAGCTGTAGTCAATTTGCTTCCAAGTTTGTTTCTTTCACTTGATCAGGTGATGAATGCAAATGTAGAAAATGAAACTGATGTACCATTCTATACGGGAATTAAAAATTCATCAATCTTTTGAATTTCAGATAATAATAATTGGACAACTGTAAAATGGTTATCTCGCTTAAACTGATTAAAATTGGGGGTGTTAAATATGCTGTCACGAAATGGATTACGTTTATTGGGAGAAAATGGCACTCGAGGGGCTGAATACTTTGGAAAGTAATAGTTGGGTCTGCTAAAAGAGACAAGGTTATCGAAAGTAAGGGATAAACAATTTTTGGTTGGATTTTCAGGCCATTTAAGTTCCCTGATCTGACCTGGGCACCTCGAATCCAAATCCAAACTTATTCTGTTTTTATTGAAGGGGCATTTCCCATGTGTCTTTGTTCTGAAATTTGGCCTGGAGTAAACTATCTCAATTAACCGAATAATCAATTATCCGAACAAAATAGTGCCCGTCCATCTCATTCAGATGATCGAGGTTCCCCTGACTTGCCTTCTGTTAACTCATTACCATTTTCTGTCTGCAGTTAGTAACCTCCTTATGTACTGAATGGCCTCATTTGCATTGCACTATACTTCTACGACCCTGCTGTAGCCATTCCAAAGGGAACTCTGTCAGCCATTTTTTGGACAGCCTTTTCCTACCTTGTAATTTCTGCTACCATTGGTAAGTTGTAGAATGATTATTATTTGTCATCATTATATAACTATGATTTCTTCTTTACTTTTGAAAGTTTATCTAAAACTTGTAGATTCATTGTTTCTTATTACAAATGACCAGGTTCCAGTTTGCTGTGTTGTTTACATCTTTAAATTCAAATTGTTCATTGTTTTTGCATAACAAAAAATATTGAATTATTGGTCATTGCCTTTTATCAAGTGCTTATCCAGAATCACAAGTCATTAATATGAGAACACCATTGCATTTATTTAGATCTCTGGGAATTCTTACTACAAACAGTGCAAAAGGAGCTTTTACATTTGCATGACTGTGCAGGCAGGGCCTCTGCTTCGCTTTTTTTGTCGCCCAAAAGTTGTGATGTTGCAGGTATTGTATTATTGCACTGAAGACACAACCTCCAGTCTCTGGAGCAAGGCTTGAACCCATGACTTAAGTGGTAAAGGTGCTATCAACTAAACTGAGGTAGCACACATGTAGAAATGATTGCCTGATGCAAGCGTAGGAACATTTAAGATGGTTAAGTCATATTCTTTTATCTAATGATTTGGCAGTTGTTAGCCTATTGAAATAGATGGGCAAACGCATTCAAAGAACATAACACAGTAGTGCAGATCCTTCGGTCCTCAATGTTGCGCTGACCTGTGGAACTAATCAGAAGCCCATCTATCCTACACTATTACATTTTCATCCCTATGTTTATCCAATGGCTGTTTAAATGCCCTTAAAATTGGTGAGTTTACTACTTTTGCAGGTAGTGTGTTCTATGCCCCTACTACTCTGAGTAAAGAAACTACCTCTGACATCTGTCCTATATCTATCACTCTTCAATTTAAAGGTATCTCCCTCATGTTAGCCATCACCATCCGAGGAACAAGGCTCTCACTGTCCACTTTATCTAACCCTCTGATTATCTTAAATGTCTCAAGTCACCTCTCAACCTTCTTCTCTCGAATGAAAACATCCTCAAGTCCCTCAGCCTTTTCTCATAAGACCTTCCCTCCATACCAGGCAATATCCTAGTAAGTCTCCTCTGAACCCTTTCCAACGCTTGCACATCCTTCCTATAATGTGGTGACCAGAACAGTACGCAGTATTCCAAGTGCGGCTGCATTAGTGTTTTGTACAGCTGCAGCATGACCTTGTGGCTCCAAAACTCAATCCCTCTACCAATAAAAACTAGCACATCATATGCCTCTTGACAACCCTATTAACCTGGGTGGCAACTTTCAGGGATCAATGTACATGGACACTGAGACGTCTCCACTCATCTGCATTACCAATAATCTTCACATTAGCCCAGTACTCTTTATTCCTGTTGCTCCTTCCAAAGTGAATCACCTCTCAGTTTTCCGCATTAAACTCCATTTTCCTCCTCTTATCTATGTCCCTCTGTAACCTGCAACATTGTTCAGCACTCTCCACAACCCCACCAACCTTAATGTCATCTGCAAGTTTACTAACCTATCCTTCTACACCCTTATCTAGGTTATTTATGAAAATGACAAACAGCAGAGGCCCCAAAACAGATCCTTGCTGTACACCACGAACAACTGAACTCCAGGATGAACATTTCCCATCAACCACCACCCTCTGTCTTCCTTCAGCTAGCCAATTTCTGATCCAGACAGCTAAATCACCCTCAATCCCATGCCTCTGTATTTTGTTCAATAGCCTACTATGGGAAACCTTATCAACTGCCTTACTAAAATCCATATACACCATATCAACGTCATCCACCTGTTTGGTCATCTTAAAGAACTCAATAAGTTTAGTGAAGCATGACCTACCCTTCACAAAACCATGTTGACTAGCCCTAATCAAATTATTCCTCTCTAGATGATTATAAATCCTATCTCTGATAACCTTTTCCAACACTTTTTGCCCACTGCTGAACTAAGGCTCACTGGTCTCTAATTACCAGGGTTGTCTCTACTCCCCTTCTTGAACAAGGGGGCACATTTGCTATCCAGTAGTCTTCTGGCACAATTCTTGCAGAAAATGACGACATAAGGATCAAACCAAAGGCTCTGCAATCTCCTCCTTGGCTTCTCGGAGAATCCTAGGATAAATCCTATCCGGCCCAAGGGACTTATCTGTTCTCACACTTTTTAGAATTGCTAACATCATCTCCTTGTGAACCTCAATCCCTACATTCCTTAAAATAATGGGTAACGGAATGATCTACAAATGTTTGAAGAAAACAATCTAAAACATTCATTCGAAGAATGAAATAGTCCTAGTCATATCCCAACTGTATACTAGAGTGAAGATATTTGTGCTTGTTGTTTGCTGAGAGTTTTTAAGTAGTTGGATATGTCAATTTGTTGAGCAGCACAAATGCATAAATATATTACACACAAGTGGTAAAGTGGGGTAGTGTGCCATCATTAACAGCAACAACACAACGATCTTCAACCAGTCACATGTTTTGTATTCCACAGATTCCTATCCTTTTTTTATTTACTTATGGGGCGTGGGCATTGCTGGCTGCGCGAGTATTTATTGCCTAAGTCAAATTGCCCTTGAGAAGGTGGTGGAGAGCTGCCTTCTCGAACTGCTGCAGTTCCCTTGTGTAGGTACGTCCACACTGCCATTAGGCGGGGGCATGTTGCAGGACTTTGACTTGACAGGAGCAAACAAACACTGTTATTCGAGTATGTGACTGAATTGTTAGTAGATCTTTCAAATCTTTGCACATCAAAGCTGACATTTTCTGAGCATGCGATACAATTTGGATTCTGTGTGAAAGAATCCTGGACACTCAGCTGTACCGCTTGAGACATTAAAAATAGTTGCTGGAGGAACATAGTATTGGGCGTAGGCTATTCAGCCCCTTGAGCCTGTTCTGCCATTCAGTGAGATCATGGCTGATTTGTGGCCTAACTCCATATACCTGCTTTTGACCCATATCCCTTAACTCTTTTATTTAACAAACGTTTATCCATTTAAAGTTAACAACTGATCCAGCATCTACTGCTGTTGCTAAAACCGGGTCCAAATATTTGCCACTCTTTGTGTATTGAAAACTTTATTTTGATCATTCATGGGATGAGAATGGCCACTGGCTCGGCCAGCATTTATTGCCCATCCCTAATTGCCCAGGGGCAGTTAAAAGTCAATCACATTGCTGTGTGTCTGGAGTTACATGTAGGCCAGACCAGGTAAGGATGGCAGTTTCCTTCCCTAAAGGACTTTGGTAAATCAGATTTTTTTTTTCCCCAGAATCCAACAATGGATTCATGATCACTATTCGATTCTTAATTCCAGATTTTCTTATTGAATTCCAACCTGGGTCCCCAGAACATTACTTAGGTTTCTAGTGATAATACCACTAGACCACTGCCTCTCCATGACAAAGTAGTCAATTTCCTAACATCTCTCCTGAGTGGCCTGGCCCTAATTCTCAACTGTAGCCCCCTAGTTCTAGAATCCACAACTTGTGGAAATAATGTATCTACCTGGTATTTTCTTGAGGAACACTCTCTCTCCACCACCCCAAACACAAAGGCAAACTCCTTACCATACACCATTCTTAAAACTAGAGTCTTCAAGGATATAAGAATGGTCAGATGTTCATGAAACGTATCTTTAACCTAGCTCCTTCCACCTTAGGACCTTGTGTTGTATGTGATGCCTCTGGTAGTCTCAATGACACCATTCTTGTCGGTTCAACGGATTGTGAGGGCATTGCCTGTGGTTATGGATGGAATTTCACTGAATGCACTCAGGCTGGTACATGTACTTATGGACTCATTAACTGCTACCAGGTAAAAACAATACAGCGGCAATTACATGTTTATACTTGAAGCAGCAAAATTATTTTTATTGACATGGTAGTTTTTGATTTAAAAGCTGTAGGAAAGGAAGTAAGGAATGGAAAAGGAGAGTTTGTCAGTTCAAATTCTCTACAATAAGAATAATTGCAAATTAGTGTGGTACATTAGAACTGCGCATACTAAAATATTATCTTTTGCATATTTTCTGGAATTAATTGTCAGAGCATTGAAGGGAAATAGGAATTGATGAATTGGAACTTCAAAGTGTTGCATGGCACTGAATGGGAATTGTCACAGTGAAATTCTGTGTTGAAAAGATCACCATTTCTGGAGCTGAGTCAATTGAACAATCACTGTTGGATGTAAAGAGGCCAATCAGCCTGTCAAATTCATGCTTGTTCTCTGTTTAAAAAAAGACACTTGATTCAATTTCATTCCCAGGCCCTTTCCCAATCACCCTATGTGTTTTCTTTTCCCCTGTCAGGTGCTTACCCAATACACTTCTGTAAGTAAGCCACAGTAAAGTTTGCCTCCTCCACATGCCGGTGCATTCTCGATTGTAAATACGGGACAAGGATTTTCTTTGTCACCATCAGTTCTTTTGTCAATCACCTTCAATGTATGTTCTCAAATGTTTGACCCAACAGGAACAGCTTCCTGATACCTACTTCGTCTAACTACTTTTTCCACATCCTTCAGGCTTTAGAATGCTTTGAGGGTGGCACAGTGGCTCAGCGGTTAGTACTGCTGCATCAGCACCAGGGTCCGGGGCGGGGATTTGGGTTGGATGTGGACTCAATAGACCAAGTATCCTGCTAGAAAAGTGATTGCTGGGCGTCTTGCTAAGATATTTGTATCATCGATAGTCACAGGTAAGGTGCCGGAAGACTGGAGGTTGACTAATGTGGTGCCACTGTTTAAGAAGGACAAGCCAGGGAACTATAGACCAGTGAGCCTGATGTCGATGGTGGGCAAGTTGTTGGAGGGAATCTTGAGGGACAGGATGTACATGTATTTGGAAAGGCAAGGACTGACTTAGGGATAGTCAACATGGCTTTGTGCGTGGGAAATCATGTCTCTCAAACTTGATTGAGTTTCTTGAAGAAGAAACAAAGAGGATTCATGAGGGCAGAGCAGTAGATGTGATCTATGTGGACTTCAGTAAGGTGTTCGACAAGGTTCCCCATGGGAAACTGACTAGCAAGATTAGATCTCACGGAATACAGGGAGAACTAGCCATTTGGATACAGAACTGACTCAAAGGTAGAAGACAGAGGGTGGTAGTGGAGGGTTGTTTTTCAGACTGGAGGCTTGTGACCAGTGGTGTGCCACAAGGATTGGTGCTGGGCCCTCTACTTTTTGTCATTTACTTAGGAGTGGCAGATGGAGTTTAATTCCGTTAAATGCGAGGTGCTGCATTTTGGGAAAGCAAATCTTAGCAGGACTTATACACTTAATGGTAAGGTCCTAGGGAGTGTTGCTGAACAAAGAGACCTTGAAGTGCAGGTTCATAGCTCCTTGAAAGTGGAGTTGCAAGTAGATGGAATAATGAAGAAGGCATTTGGTATGCTTCCTATATTGGTCAGAGTATTGAGTACAGGAGTTGGGAGGTCATGTTGCGGCTGTACAGGACATTGGTTAGACCACTGTTGGACTATTGCGTGCAATTCTGGTCTCCTTCCTATCGGAAAGATGTTGTGAAACTTGAAAGGATTTAGAAAAGATTTACAAGGATGTTGCCAGGGTTGGAGGATCTGAGCTACAGGGAGAGGCTGAACAGGCTGGGGCTGTTTTCCCTGTAGCATCGGAGGCTGAAGGGTGACCCTATAAGAGGTTTACAAAATTATGAGGGGCATGGATAGGATAAATAGACAAAGTCTTTTCCCTGAGTTCGGGGAGTCCAGAACTAGAGGTTTAGGGTGAGAGGGGAAAGATATAAAAGAGACCTAAGGGGTAACTTTTTCACGCAGAGAGTGGTACATGTATGGAATGAGCTTCCAGAGGATGTGGTGGAGACTGGTACAATTGCAACATTTAAGAGGCATTTGGATGGGTATATGAATAGGAAGGGTTTGGAGGGATATGGGCCGGGTGCTGGCAGATGGGACTAGATTGGGTTGGGATATCTGGTCAGCATGGACGGGTTGGACCAAAGGGTCTGTTTCCATGCTGTACATCTATATGACTCTATCTATGACTCTATTTAGATCTATGGGTGTATGTGTAGGGAAGCAAGTGAAAGGGGGTAAGCAGAAAGGGAAAGGAGGCCGCAAGGAGCTGACTAGAGCCTGGAAGGGAGGGTCAGCTAGGGCAGAGGGGAGGAATATTGAGGCTGAAAGTGAAGTGCAGGAGCAAGAAGGCGACACGTGAGGGGGCAGGTACGTGGAGTCTGCATGCAGGTACGATGAAGGTGATGGAACATGAACATGAACATGACCGGGTGGCAGGCAGCAACTCATGAACCAGTGCTATGCTAGTATCCCAGCTATTCTGAATAACTATTACTGATGTGGATGAGTGAAACATCTGTAATATCTCCAGATTTGCAGACAACACAAAACTGGGTGGGAGGATGAGCAGTGCGAAGGCTGCTGAGATGCTTCAGTGTGATTTGGACACGTTGAGTGAGTGAACAAATGTATGGCAGATGTGGATAAATGGGAGGTCATCCACTTGGGCCGCAAAAACAGGAAGGCAGATTATTATCTGATTGGAAAAGGTTGAAGTGCAATGTGACCTGGGTGTCCTTGTACACCATTCATTGAAAGTTAGCATACAGCTGCAGCAGGCAGGAAAGAAGACAAACGGTATATCAGCCTTCATAGCAAGAGGAGGAGTGTCTTGCTGCAATTGTACAGGGTCTTGGTGAGGCAACACTTGGAGTGGTGTGTGCAGATTTGGCCTCTTATCTTAGGAAGGATATTCTGGCTATGGAGGGAGTGCAATGAAGTTTTATCAGACTGATTTCTGGGACAGCAACATTGACATTTGGAGAGAGACTGGATCTGTTAGGACTATATTCATTAGAGTTTAGGAAAATGAAGGAGGATCTCTCTATAAAATTCGAACAGGATGTAACAAAATAAATGCAGGAAGGATGTTTCAATGTCTGGGGAGAACCAAGGGGTCACAGTCTAAGGATATGAAGTAGGCTATTTGGGCTGAGATGAGGAGAATTTTCTTCGGCCAGAGTGGTGAGCCTGTGAAATTCTCTATGACAGATAGCAGTTAAGACCAAAACATCGAACGTTCTCAAGGAGTTAGGTGTCATTCTTAGGACCAAAGGGATCAAAAGTGTATAGAGAGAAAGCGGGAGCAGGGTGCTCAGTTGGTGATCAACCATGAAAGACAGCAGGCTTGAAGGACCAAATTGCCTACTCTTCCTGTTTTCTGTTTCCATGCAAAGGAGGTCTCAAAAGAGAGAAAGCAGTTTTAAAGCTGTCAACAAAAGAACATTGTCTCACTGGGATCCAAGCAAACCTGAAATCACTGAGGTAATAAGTTCTTGGCAAATGCAGTGGATGCAGTCAATTGTTAAATGTAAATCTGAAATTGAGATCTGAAAAGTAGTAAAGAGAATAAATACTGCCTGATTAAAATGGTCCAGCTTTGAATATACACAATGGAAATGCATTAGCTGTAGCCTCACTAGTCTGTATAAGATGTGTTTTAGCTAATGGCTTTTTATGTTCAAAAGTTTTTGTAACTTATTTTGGAAAAGAAAACTTTTACTGATATCTTACACCTGTTATCTTGTTCCAATGTAAACTATGGTGCTTAATGCTTTCCTTGTGTCTTGTGGCTTTAAGTTGGATGGAGAGTTAGTAATTGAGAAAATAACTGAATTATTCTAATTCCGGTTCTGCATATATTAACAGAAAAGCAGAAGGTATTGATACTGTGTGACTGCATCACCTAACTCATGAGTTAGTGAGAATGAAAATGTAATTGCTGAAAGTCACACTCACAGCCATTTTGGGGGGAAAATGGCTGTTTACATAATATAAACAACAGGTTGTGTGCAATTATCTGACAAAGCTCTGGTTGCAAAATGAAATATACAGGAACCGGCACTTCTGATGGGCTCAATAAATAGAAACATAGAATGCAAAAGCAAAGCTTTTTCTACCAGTTATATAAAACCGATTTGCATTATTATTGCTGCATGGCTACTGTTTCCAATGCCACATATCAGAAGTGTGTAAAGGTTTTGTAATGTCAAATACATGGGGAAAGATTGTGAAGAGTGGGGTGGGTGGTAGGATTCCTTGGTCCTCTTGTTGAATGACCTCTTCCTATGCTGCATTATTCTGTTCTCTAGGACTGAAACGTGTGGGGGTGTTTAACACAACCTGTGAAGGTTAGAAATAGACACAGGGTTTGGAAACAGGAGAAAATCCAGGACCTATACTTTATCATAGAACAAAGAACATTACAGCACAGTACAGACCCTTCGGCCCACTATGTTGAGCCACCCTGTGAAACCACTCTGAAGCCCATAGATCCTACACTATTCTATTCTCATCCAAATGTCTATCTAATGACCATTTAAATGCCCTTAAAGTTGGCGAATCTGCTATTGTTGCAGACAAAAGGTTTCACGCCCCTATTACTCTGAGTAAAGAAAATACTTCTGACACCTGTCCTGTATCTATCACCTCTCAATTTAAAGCTGTCTCCTTGTGCTAGCCATCACCATCCAAGGATAAAAGCTCTCAATGTCCACTTTATCTCATCCTCTGATCATCTGATATGTCTCAATTAAGTCACCTCTCAACTTCCTTCTATGTAATGGAAACAGCCTCAAGTCCTTCAGCCTTTCCTCATAAGACCTTCCCTCCATACCACGCAACATCCTAGTAAATCTCCTCTGAACCCTTTCCAATGGATCCTTCCAAGGATGCAGTGACCAGAATTGTACACAGTACTCCAAGTGTGGCCGCACCAGAGTTTTGTATAGCTGCAACATGACCTCATGACTCTGAAACTCAACCCCTCTACCAATAAAAGCTAACACACCGTGCACCTTCTGAACAACCCTATTAACCTGGGTGGCAATCTTCAGGTTTCAATGTACATGGACACCTGAGTTCTGTCTGCTCATCTACGCTACCAAGAATCTTACCATTAGCCCAGTACTCTATATTCCTGTTGCTCCTTCCAGAGTGAATCACCTCTCACTTGTCTGCATTGAGCTCCATTTGCCTCTCAATTTAAAGCTGTCCCCTGGTGCTAGCCATCACCATCCAAGGCAAAAAGCCCAGCTCTACAGCTTATCTATGTCCCTCTGTAACCTGCAACATCCTTGGGCACTATCCACAACTCCACCAAACTTAGGATCATCTGTAAATTTGCTAACCCATCCTTCTATGCCCTCATCCAGGTCATTAATAAAAATGACAAACAGCAGTGGCCCCAAATCAGATCCTTGCAATACACCACTAGGAATTGAGCTCCAGGTTGAACATTTCCCACCAAACACCACTCTCTGTCATTCTTTCAGCTAGCCAATTTCTGATCCAAATCGCCAAATCACCCTCAATACCAGGCCTCTATTTTCTGCAATAGCCTACTGTGGGGAGCCTTATCAGACACCTTACTGAAATCCATAGACACCACATCAACCACTTTACCCTCATCCACCTGTTATCATCCTGACCTTGCCTCTAAATATCTGTTCCCAATCTTCTTGAAGGGGAATAACCCCAGCTTCTCCAATCTGTCTATGGAATGAAGTCTCTCATTTGTGGAACCAATTCTTTTGTTTGCACTTTCTCTAAAAATCTTCATATTCTGTCTAACGTACTGAATTTGATACTCGTTTGAGGCAGAGCCTCTATTTTGGAAAGGTCCACCATAACTTCATTGCTTTTATACGGTCTCCTTCTGTCTATAAAGCTTAGTTGGGATTCCTACTTAATTATTTCCTTAACCTGCGAGGAGAAAGTGAGGTCTGCAGACGCTGGAGATCAAAGCTGAAACTTTATTGCTGGAACAGCACAGCAGGTCAGGCAGCATCTAGGGAACAGAAGATTCGACGTTTCGGGCACATGCCCTTCTTCAGGAATGAGCAGAGAGTGTTCAGCAGGAGAAGATAAAAGGTAGGGAGGAGGGACTTGGAGGAGGGGCGTTGGAAATGTGATAGGTGGAAAGAGGTCAAGGTGAGGGTGATAGGTCGGAGTAGGGTGGAGGCGGAGAGGTCAAGAAGAAGACTGCAGGTCAGGAAGGCGGTGCCGGGCTGGAGGGATTCGGCTGAGACAAGGTGGGGGGAGGGGGGATGAAGAAACTGGTGAAGTCCAAGTTCATCCCCTGTGGTTGGAGGGTTCCCAGTCGGAAGATAAGACGCTCCTCCTCCGACCGTCGCGTTGTTGTGGTTTGGCGGTGGATGAGTCCAATGACCTGCATATCCTCGGTGGAGTGGGAGGGGGAGTTGAAATGCTGTGCTACAGGGTGATTGGGTTGGTTCGTCCGGGTGGCCCAGAGGTGCTCTCTGAATCGCTCCGCAAGTAGGCGGCCTGTCTCCCCAATATAGAGGAGGCCACACCGGCTGCAGCGGATGCAGTAGATAATGTGGGTGGAGGTGCAGGTGAATCTGTGGCGGATATGGAAGTTTCCTTTGGGGCCTTGGAGAGAAGTGAGGGGGGAGGTGTGGGCGCAAGTGTTGCACCTCCTGCGGTTGCAAGGGAAGGTGCCGGGAGTGGAGGTTGGGTTGGTGGGGGGTATGGATCTGACAAGGGAGTCGCGGAGGGAGTGGTCTCTACGGAAAGCTGATAGAGGAGGGGAGGGAAATATATCCTTGGTGGTGGGGTCCGTTTGGAGGTGGCGGAAGTGATGGCGGATGATGCGCTGTACATGGAGATTGGTGGGGTGGTAGGTGAGGACCAGTGGGGTTCTGTCCTGGTGGCGGTTGGAAGGGCGGGGCTCAAGGGCGGAGGAGCGGGAAGTGGAGGAGATGCGGTGGAGGGCATCGTCGATCACGTCGGGGGGGAAATTGCGGTCCTTGAAGAAGGAGGCCGTCTGTGTTGTGCGTATTTTGAACTGGTCCTCCTGGGAGCAGATGCGGCGGAGACGAAGGAATTGGGAGAATGGGATGGCGTTTTTACAGGGGGCGGGGTGGGAGGAGGTGTACCCCCCACCAACCCAACCTCCACTCCCGGCACCTTCCCTTGCAACCGCAGGAGGTGCAACACTTGCGCCCACACCTCCCCCCTCACTTCTCTCCAAGGCCCCAAAGGAAACTTCCATATCCGCCACAGATTCACCTGCACCTCCACCCACATTATCTACTGCATCCGCTGCAGCCGGTGTGGCCTCCTCTATATTGGGGAGACAGGCCGCCTACTTGCGGAGCGATTCAGAGAGCACCTCTGGGCCACCTGGACGAACCAACCCAATCACCCTGTAGCACAGCATTTCAACTCCCCCTCCCACTCCACCGAGGATATGCAGGTCATTGGACTCATCCACCGCCAAACCACAACAACGCGACGGTCGGAGGAGGAGCGTCTTATCTTCCGACTGGGAACCCTCCAACCACAGGGGATGAACTTGGACTTCACCAGTTTCTTCATCCCCCCTCCCCCCACCTTGTCTCAGCCGAATCCCTCCAGCCCGGCACCGCCTTCCTGACCTGCAGTCTTCTTCTTGACCTCTCCGCCTCCACCCTACTCCGACCTATCACCCTCACCTTGACCTCTTTCCACCTATCACATTTCCAACGCCCCTCCTCCAAGTCCCTCCTCCCTACCTTTTATCTTCTCCTGCTGAACACTCTCTGCTCATTCCTGAAGAAGGGCATGTGCCCGAAACGTCGAATCTTCTGTTCCCTAGATGCTGCCTGACCTGCTGTGCTGTTCCAGCAATAAAGTTTCAGCTACTTCCTTAACCTGCCTTGCTACCACCTAAGACTTGTGCACATGTACACCCAGGTCTTGCTGTTCCTACATCCCCTTTAGAGTTGTATTCTTAAGTTTATTGTATCACCCCATTTTCAGTACTCATCTGCATCCTGTGCCATGAGAACCCCCCACCGCCCATTCCATTTCATCAGCCTGTTCATGCCATCTTGAAATCTATCACTGTCCTCCTCATGGTACACAACGCTGCCATGTTTTGTGTCTTTTGCTGATTTTGAAGTTGTATTCCATACACAAGCAAGGTATTAATATATATCAAGGAAGGCAAGGATCCTTATTGGAGTTGGGTTTGGAGAGGGATCTTTTGGCAAAGTCCAGTTTCATTTTAAATTCACAACAACAAATTAACAACGTCAAAGAAGCCACAAGAAGTGTTCAGGAATTTCCAGGATTTGCAGCCAGTGATATGGAGATGACCTGCCAAGTCCCCTTTCGGTCAAACACAAACTAAACTTATCAAATTAATACTTAAAATAAGCATGATGTTCAAAACTTATAATCTGTCACTTCATCTCAACCTTGTTGATTTATTCTGTCTCTTTGCCTTGGATCCTTTCCTCAATATTTACTGACTGCCCTTGATCTGAGTTTCTTCGGGTTCTGCAGCTTCTTCCTTCTCTCTGTGTCCTGTCTCGATTCTTTCAATTTCAGTCTGCACTGAGATGCTCCCCTCTCAGCTCTTCCTACTCTGGGGCTTGATATTCTCTTGTACTTTATATTCCAATCTTTCAGTTCCTTCTATTTCCCAGAATCATCTAATACAATGCACAGTAATGGACATCAAATTTTGTTTCAGTCCAACGCAAGAGTTTTGCTGTGACCTTACTGATGTTGCCTGTACTTATTGCCAGTTGCCGGTGAGACACTAGCAGGCAGTCCTGGCATCATCAAATTGGGAGCATATCTGCCGATTCACGGTGGGAGGATATCTGCAGTGAGCATTGTACTGTGGTCATTTTGTAGCAGATCGACATTACATTTGCAGCTGTACACTATCAACAAATGATGTGCAGTGATTATTTGCCTTGATGCTTAGAATTAAGACAATGTTGTATGAGAGTGATGTAATGCTGGTGTTTGATGAAATAACAAACATTTTTTTCCACCTTTATTTCTTTAAAGCCTATGAGCCTAGTGTCTGGATTTGCCCCTTTGATTACAGCTGGAATCTTTGGAGCTACGCTTTCCTCTGCACTTGCCTGCCTTGTGTCTGCCCCCAAAGTCTTCCAGGTATTGAATGTTTCTTCAGCTACCCAACTACTGTAATTAACTTTTCTGTAATGTTTCCCAGTAATGTTATTCACTTTGAATTGTGAAACCGGTGAAAGTTAGTCCTGGAATATTAAGCATTTTTTCTCTAATGTTTGGAGTTCCCTCTCTAAATATTAACTGATAACTTCTCTGTTCTGATTTGCACACTTAAGCAATCCGTGTCTTCAGTTTCTGTAGTTGAGTGGGAAGTATGTAAATGAAGTTAATCTGGTTTGACCTCAATACTTGTGGGCAATCATTTGGTCTGTACTCTGTTAACCAATCTAAAATTAATAGTGTGGTGTACAGAAGTCTGGAAATTCTTACATTATATCAAAGTCCTGACAGCTGAGACATTATTAGTCTATTATAAACACATTGAGATGTTTTACTTTGTTACAGAAATGATATAAATATAAATTGCTATTGTTATAATGCGCAGGGTAACGCTATCTAGTGACAAACTGGATCAGTAAAAAAAAAAACGTCTATTGAGCTACTGGTTCTCAACATCCATGAAACCAATAGAATTCAGGATAAAGAAACATTAGAGCTGAATCCCAGCTTGACCAGGAGACGGAAACAGTGAAACAGCTGTTCCTCATACACTCCTCTTGATTTTCCTTCCCATTTAGAAAATAAGACTGGGAGGAATGTAAAACAGGCTTCCAGTTCACTAATGTCCATTCCACACTATAGTCCATAACCAATTTCATTCCCATTTGTTTTTTGTAGCCTCTCCCATACTCTGCATTCTTAATTTTGTTTTCTTCAGAACGTCATAAAACATCCATTTTACATGCTTTGACTTAAGTCTAACACACACAAACTTTGACTTGTTGGTGCAAAACCATTGAGTCTGATGCAGTCCGTGCTGAATTGGCTTCCGATAGACAAAGGAACACGCCATCCTTCAATAAAAGACATTGTAGAATCCTTCAATATGAAGCTCTATAACATATATGTTTAAGGAAAAGCAAATAACTTAACCTCAAGTTCAGACTCCAAACCATGATATTTATAGCAATTAGTTTGTGCTTTTACTTCATCAACTGAGATGCTAAGCTTGAAATTCAATTAGTTCTATATTGTTTAATTTTTCTATGTAGTGATTTAGTGATCATCATGGGGTGAAGATTTCTGTAGTATAAAATGTGTCAATAGTACCAATATTCCTAGTTATTTGTTGCCTAAATATAGATAGTTCAACTGAACCGATATTTTTTCACCTTTTTCACAACAGCATCTGTGCCAGGACAATCTGTATCCTGGTATTGGTTTCTTTGCGAAGGGTTACGGGAAGAACAACGAGCCCATTTACAGTTACCTCCTCACTTATGCCATTGCTATTGGTTTCATTCTCCATAGGTAAGTAACTCCAAATATCTGTCTTGTCCTTTGGTAAGATCAAAAATTCAATCTGACTAAGTTATATGTAAAATGGCCAAGTGTGGCAAGGTGTTTTCGATCCAACATATTAGAAGTGAATAAGGAATCCCAGATTATTTAGCTTTGAAGAAAAATACCTAATAACATGCAATACTTTATATAAAAAAAGGAATGCTTTTCTTTAACTTACTGATAATTATGAAATAGTTTTCATAGCATTTAAGCTGTTATTTTTATAAAGTGTGTAAAGCATTCTAGAAGACCAATTGCTATGAATAATAGCTACAGGGTTGCATGTCAGTATCTTCTTTTCAAGCTGTTATTTAGAGTCATAGAGTCATAGAGATGTACAGCATGGAAACAGACCCTTCGGTCCAACTTGTCCATGCCATCCAGATATCCCAACTCAATCTAGTACCACCTGCCAGCACCTGGCCCATATCCCTCCAAACCCTTCCTATTCATATACCCATCCAGATGCCTTTTAAATGTTGCAATCTCACACGCCTCCACCACGTCCTCTGGCAGCTCATTCCATACACGTACCACCCCCTGCATGAAAATGTTGCCGCTTAGGTCTCTTTTATATCTTTCCCCTCTCACCCTAAACCTATGCCCTCCAGTTTGCCTATTTATGCTATCCATGCCCTTCATGATTTTATAAACCTCTATAAGGTCACACCTTAGCCGCTGACGTTCCAGGAAAAATATCTCTAGCCTATTCAACCTCTCGCTATAGCTCAAATCCTCCAAACCTGGCAACATCCTTGTAAATCTTTTCTGAATCCTTTCACACTTCACAACATCTTTCTGATAGGAAGGAGACCAGAATTGCATGCAATATTCCGACAGTGGCCTAACCAATGTCCTGTACAGCCACAACATGACTTCCCAACTCCTGTACTCAATACTCTGACCAATAAAGCAAAGCATATCAAACGACACCTTCACTATCCTATCTACCTGCGACTCCACTTTCAAGGAGCTATGAACCTGCACTCCAAGGTCTCTTTGTTCAGCAGCACTCCCTAGGACCCCTAACCATTAAGTGTATAAGTGCTGCTAAGATTTGCTTTTCCAAAATGCAGCACCTCGCATTTATCTGAATTAAACTCCATCTGCCACTTCTCAGTCCATTGGCCCATCTGGTCAAGATCCTGTTGTAATCTGAGGTAACCCTCTTCGCTGTCCACTACGCCTCCAATTTTGGACTCCACTTTCAAGGAGCTATGAACCTGCACTGCAAGGTATCTTTGTTCAGCAACACCCCATTGGGCCTTACCATTTAAGTGTGTAAATCCTGCTAAGATTTGTTGCATTGGTCTTCAAATCTGTAAAAGCTCCGCAAGAGAGACTATTACAGTAGAAATTTTAAAATATCATTGTCCCACCTGCTGAGGGGTTCTATCCAAGCTGCCAAGCTGCTGTTCACAATACAGCTACAGGTAACTGGAGGATATTATATGGAGCTGCCCCTTTGATCAGAGGCCATCTCTAACCTGCATTTGTGCACTGTGTAGTGAATGTGCCAGAGGAATAATCTGTGATCGGTGGAGCAACACAACATGAATAGTTTGGAGCCACTTATGGTGAATCTGCAGGGAGGGGAACTGGGAAGGTTTCAGGGAGACCCTGGCTTGGAAAAGAGGCAGGTGGCCTGGATGCAACAGGGAAGCAAGGAGGAACAGTGGTTGCTGCCGCAACACAGCTCAGGACAATTGGTGGGTTGGACTGGGAGGTAGGAATTGTGTGTTGCCACCTTCAGAGCTGCTTGTGAGTGTTATTAACCCCAAACCTCCCAGACCTGAGCTGGCAGTGCTGTGTGTCTGTCTGTTTTTTGGAGGGGGTTGAGGTAGTGGGATTGAGCTGGACACAGACCTACCTTCCCCAAAGCATCAATCCACAAAGCAAGCTGGAAGACAGGGAAAATCCAGGCTTCAAAGGAACCCACTTTCACATTCCACTTGAGAATTCTACCAAAGCCATCTCGCAGGCAAATGCAAGGTTAGTTACTCCTTAGCGTGTCCCTAGCCCCCACACCATCGTCTGGAGCTTCTTATTAAGTTAGCTCTGCTGCTTGACTCTTTTTAATGGTTATTTTTATTAATTACTCTGCAAAACAATCAATTTTTGATTCAAGCTCACTGGTGTAGCAAACCTTCCTTGTGTGAAATTTTCTCACTGGCCCCTCCAGTGAGGGAAAAACATGAGATGTGGCCCCTCGAGTGAAAAAGTCGGACAACCCTGTTTTAACAGAACAGTGTTTTGGAGAGAGAAGTGCCTGAAGAGACATACCACAGATTCCTTCAAAGTCCTGAGATGCGTCAGTTCGACTGTGTTTGAGGGCATTATATGATGCCTTTACATATTGCACAATGGTCAACAATGAAATCTAACATCACCTGTAACCTGTGTGGTTCTGTTTTCTTACAAACAGTGGAACTGAATATGATTGTTTCAATCATCTCCAACTTCTTCCTGTGCTCATATGCACTCATCAATTTTAGCTGCTTCCATGCTTCACTTACCAATTCTCCAGGCAAGTTTTTCACTTTTTATTTCTCAAGAAGTTTGCATGTGGATTTTGTCATTATTGCTGATATCAAATACAAATAGGTATCAGGGCCAAAAATCTGTTGGAGACCAGATATAGGCAGCGTGCAGTTATACATTCACTCCTGTCCTTCACTAGACTGTGCTTTCTTATGTATTATTCTGGTTCTCGTGAACGTTTAGCACGAAAGGCATCCGGTTCCTTGATATGACTGTGATTGAGCCAAAGCGTTTTTGGGTTCAGAAGGCGCTAAGTCTTTCTGGGAGTCAAGAGAAAATACAGCTTTTCAATATATGTTACAGGTTGTTCTGCTATAATGCAACAGTTATGTTCCTCTGCAACTTTGTGTTACATAGAATTTCGCATGGGAAACCCACTATAACCGCTCAACAGAAAGTTCACACTATGCAAACAACATCCACAATTCATCAATCGTGTTATAGCCAATTCACGCTGATGAAATGTGTGTTATAGCAGAACGACATGTAAAATAAGCCAAATATTTGAAGGAAAAGTGTATTTTTTGAGAACATTTCACAAAATAGCAGTTAAAATAGGGAGTGAGAGCTTCAGAAACACAGTATTCTGACAATGACCTGACTCTTCTGTCAGTGGATTATAATAGTTCCTGTAGGTGAGCTTTGCCCTCAATGAACTGCGAGGTGTAATTTTATCATGAAGTCTCCTTTATAATGTAATCCACGCACAGTTCCATGGCTGTTTATTTCATTGTACTATGTAGACATTGTTGAAGTCGAATGCAACAGTTCATAATCTTGTTTCTCTTGAATATGAGGTGACCTGATAGAGTCTACAAAATTATAACAGGCATAGTTAGTGGATAGTCAGAGGTCTTTTCCCAGGGTGGAAAAGTTAACCACAAGAGGGCACAAGTTCATAGTGAGAGGGGGAGAGTTCAAGGGACAGGTGCAGGGAAAACATTTCACTTGGGGTGGCAGGTGCCTGGACCACACTGCCAATGGAGATGGTGGAAGCAGGCACATTAGCAACATTTTAGGTGAATCTTGATGGACACATGAATGGGAGGTGAACCGAGGGATAGAAAGCACATTTGGGCAATAAGAAGTGGGTCCAAATAAGGATTTGGAATCGGCGCAGGCTTGGTGGGCCAAAGAGCCTGTTCCTGTGATTTATTGTATTATATTGTACTGTATAATATAAATCTGCTATACATTGGGAATGTCCTTGTGGGCTTCGGTCAGAGCACCAACAACACAATATAGAAGTGTATATGTTTCACTAAAATTCTGGTCCTAAAGTGTAGCCATACTGACAACGTCCACAGAGTATCAGAGACTGGATATCACTCCTATCACTTTTAAATTTTACTTTGTTTTAAAAAGGTTGGCGACTTTCATTCAGATATTACAACAAGTGGGCCTCCCTGTTTTTTGCAGTAGTTTCCGTGGTTATCATGTTTTTACTGATGTGGTGGACAGCCCTCATAGCTATTGGTATTGTTGCCTTCCTCCTGGCATATGCCTTGTACAAAAAGCCTGGTAAGTGACAGGAAAGCTGCTACTGTACGTATTATGAGTGCATTCTGTTTTACACCAAAGGTTAAAGCATAGAGATACTAATGATGGGTTCACTGGTTTGACTATACTCTGAAGTCTGACACAGCTTGTTGATTATAGTCGAAGAGACTGCCGCTGGAAAAGCACAGCCAGTCAGGCAGCAGCCAAGAAGCAGGAAAATCGACAATTCGGGCATAAACTCTTCATCAGGAATCATATGCTCGAAACGTCGAATCTCCTGCTCCTCGGATGCTGCCTGATCGGCTGTGCTTTTCCAGCATCACACTCTTGACTCTGATTTCCAGCATTTGCAGGCCTCACTTTCCCTCTTGTTGATTATAGTAATGGTTAATCTTCTTTGTGGTTGGAGGAAGATGTTTAAATAAAATCACACTGTGCTTTTTAATGAAGGTTTAACGTGTTTGGAATTGTAGCCACCATTTCGCCCTGTTAGTGCATCTAAATGGTAGCTGTTACCGTATGAACCTAGGCAGCAGGGGTCAGCAAGTTAATCAAGTGTGGCAGGTATCGAAGTTGACTATAATTGTTTTACTGCCCAATATGCAGGTGTACATATTTTAGCAGATGTCACTAAGCTGCATTCAGGAGCAGGAGCCATCACCCCTCCTTTCCTCAGGAATACCTAGGTCTGTCATAACCAACAAGGTTGTTGCCATACCGTGCCAGTCTATATGGCTTGAAGTCCAAAGTGATTGCTACAGTTCCCTGCATATAAAGGCCATTGTCTGAAGCTTTTCAGCCTTACTTTACAAAGGGACTGGTAACTCTGAGACTCCCTCAAGCTTTACACTTGTCACTGAACGCTTTTTGTGAATGTTACTGGATTGAGTCACTTCATAGTGCAATGTGTTCAATGGAGAAAGGCTGTATTTTTGTTCTGTTTCCATAATGTCCATTGTTTTCTAATGTGTTTTGCAGTTCACTTCAGAACCCTTTGAGAAATGTTTGAGATGTACAATGAACCGTAATGATGTATACACAAGTTTTTTACTTACCATCTGAATGATACACTCATTGCAGTTTCTGAGCCAGTGATGAATTCTGTTTAAGTATTTATTTTAGTTTGTGATTAAATGTGATGTGCTGTGCCATTCTAACTGCAATAGCTCCAAATGATTGACAGTATTTTTGTTTTTGTAAACCGAGGAATTCAAACCCTAGTGTGATGCAGAAATGTTCAAATAAATAATGTACATGTTTCTGAATGTCAGTATTTTCCCCTTTTAGCTGTAAATTGGGGGTCATCTGTTCAAGCTGGTTCCTATAATATGGCCTTGTCCTATTCTGTGGGACTTAATGAAGTGGAAGATCACATTAAAAATTACAGGTAATTATGGGTAACCAAGCAATTTACAAGTGGCCACAGTGCTCAACTTACTTTCATTCAAGAATCATTTATTCTTTACAAGAGAGTAACCAATTTATTTATATGACAAAATTAAATTGTTGAAAGCATAGAAGGTTCTGCCTCGAGTTTGACTGCTGCCCCATCTTAAAGTTCAAATGTGTTGTCGTAGCTTCAAACCCTGGTCTTTTCCAGTGAATCAGTTGAGTATATTTATTTCTGTACACAGACAAAGTCGTTCATATATCTCACTCCTAGCCATCATTTGGTATATTAGATCATAGTCATTAGTAGATTCCAGCAGTATCCTGAGGTAATAACAAATTAAAGTTTAATCTCCTAAACACTAAGCAACTGTGAAGAACAATCCTCGGAACAGTTTTTTTAAAAAGTCTTTATCGTTTGTTGATTAGTTATGAAAATATTGTAATGGAGGCAGGGTACAATTAATGTTTGACATTCTCGAATTCAAATAAAATGGCTGCTGACATATTATCTAATCGTAAACTATTACTCCAATTTGTTTAATGCTGTAGCATTTGTCATAATCCTGTTCTACATCCTATAGTCTTTTGTTGAGTATGACTGTTTTAAATTTGTTGTGTATCCATTGACAAGTATTAGTTCATGTCTATTATTTTAGGCCGATCGACCCCACCTTTCCAAGTTTGATAATGCCACAGTTAGACAATGCTGTTTCTCTTAACACAAAACTTTACTTTATTTTCCAGGCCTCAGTGCTTGGTTCTTACTGGTCCTCCCAACTTCCGTCCGGCACTGGTAGATTT